>NW_028245818.1:0-333470 GCF_964263255.1 Lissotriton vulgaris | reverse complement strand
AACAGCCCAAAATATCCTTTTCTTGGCTGGTTTAAGTTTGTATATACTCAGTAGACAAACAAGTGGTGCTTCAGATATACCGCGCTCCGCCATATCAAGTCTTTCCGTGTGTTTGTCCAATCATTCAGACATGCGATCAATTTGATAGGTGAGAGTCTATTTCCCCATCATTTGCTTGGATCGTGGTGAACATGGCTTGCACATCATCATTTGTGACTCCGCCAGTTGCACTAGACGTCGATTGAGCTGTCTTTTGATCATCCGCCCTCTGGCCTGTTTGATTTTTAGTCTGTTCGAAAATGAATTGAGGCTGATTTCTGTCCGTCTTACCCATGCTTTTGGTAGCTTCCGTTCCACTATGCTGGATGCCGCAATTTCTCCAGGCAAATGGCAAGTATCGCAAAGCAGACGTTGTGGACATTGTAGCAACTTTACGCTCCTTACGTAATGATGGATCTTGATATGCAGAGCAAATTAGTGCTAATGTCTGTTCAGGCTTTACCTAGCAAAGCAAAGCACTCTAAGGAGATCCAATCCTCCAGTATAGATTGCAAAGTCAGCAGACGCCCCCAACAGTACGTTTACCACCTCCGCCACATCAGCAATTGAGCATCTCCATCAGGCTGTATTATGTGCGTACTATCAGACTTGTTCTGCCGAGCTCACTATAGGCACGCTATCCATTCCTTCAGTAGCATTCACAGTTGTGTTCTCGCTTCCTGTTGGGATCCTGGTCTAGAGTGAGAGCCCACTCCAATACCCAGTTTCTGTGTACACCCACGATCTACTGCGTAGTACATAAGATAAAGGCCACGCTACTTGCCCTCGCAATTCTCAACTGTGCAGGGCTAGGAGCAGCACCTCACAACTTTATGGGCATAGCACATTAGCCTGACGGGAGAGTGTTCATAAGTTATACTTTTATTAGTAAAAGTGCAGGCAAGTGCAAAGTAGCCCCGAAGAGGGAGATGGCCAGTCATGCATTATGGTGTGTAATATACTCTGATGTAGAGCGCTCCAAAGCAGAACCTGGAACATGCCGCATATCGATGCCTGAATCTTCCAGTATGGACGGAGGACTGCACCCGCTCCCACCACGGGACCACACTGAGCTGCACTCACTTCTCAGACATGCCGCTGGCTCCATAGATGCAGCGCCGGTTCTGATATGCCGCTCCCGCCATCCACTCACTACGCCATGTGTACAAATAGCGGCTTAGCTCACCCTAGCTTCCACGAGCGCTCGTCTCCGTTTTCCCCGGCAGCATGCTAGTCAAGCGGTGCACGCTCTCACCTCTGCAATGCTCAGATCTGCCCTCGCAGCATATATATTACGGTGAGCTCCACCAATACAGCGCCAACCCCAGAGACCGTTTTCACTTTTGTTGAACGGATCAGGTCGTGCTGCCTGGTCCATGATCCCGCATCTGGGTTGCTTGCCTTACGTCGCGATCTTTCTGCTCATGCAAGCTGACCGCTTCGGTTTCAATTTCTGCCAGCAAGGCCTCGCTGGTGTTGTATCTTGTTCCGTAGGTTCCAGGCACTTCGGGCGATGAAAACAAGTTATAGCAGGTGTAGCAGGGTTTCCGTTCTCTCACAGAACTGTGCATAGAGATCTAGAACCTCAGTGAGTTAGGATGATCCAAAACTCATCTCAGTATCAGAAATCCCCTTACCTAGCTAGCTACAGTGTCTCATGGCTCATTATGGAATGATCCATGTCTTAGACAAACCAGAACATGAACTTTAGAATACCTCAGGAATCGTGGAACACATGAACACTCTTTCGTTATATAATCATTTCAAACCAAAACTGAGAGTCAAAGAACACAAGTGCAAGTTTGAAATATTTATTATTCAATGCAAAGTTCTCAAACGCAGTATCTTGTATAATACCAAAATGCAGATTATAAAAATCAGAGTCAACAGCATAGTCACTAATCCATAGTAAGCAAATGGTGATAGCATGTTATAATGCAAAATCTATAGAAATCTATATCACCTATATTTCGCGCACCCTATTTATCATATTATTTTATATATATGAAGGTCTCATTCGGGCTTTAGCAGGGCGGCCCCATACCTCTAAATGTCAGTAGGAGTAGATCACATCAACAGCTACCAGCTCTCTTCATGCGCAGCACCAAGTGTCTACGTTCATTCCGTGTAACTCTATCTTAAACCCGCGTAGAGCCCAAAATGTTGGCATCAACATTATTTGTGTTATGTCTAATGTGGTGCGAGGATCAGGCCTCCCAGCAACCTTGTGTTAGGTTAATTTTAGAGTGTGCAGCTCTCAGTGTGCAGACAGTTGTACCAAGTGTACCAGGCAAAGCTGATAGCATAGAAATAACATATTATTCTCAAATAAACCACCTCACCGCTTCTAGGGTGAAAGCGACAACAACAAGTATGTGTCGTGTGCAAAACTGAAGCCGAAGGAAAAAAGGCTGTTTAAACATGTAATGCACTCATGCTAACTTAACGCAATATATGTAACGAAGTATCCATATGACACCCCCCCATTGGTCCGAGCACCGTCAAACATAAGGGAAAAGGCAATACTAAATCAGATACAAAAATTGAAAGCAAAGTTCAATAATCTTGAGCTAAAATAAGCTAAAAATATGTATGAATGAATATGTATGAATGCCTACAGCGGCCTCAAGTCTAAAAAATAAAAACAAAACTTTCGAACCAAAAGATATCCGCCAGGTCTCAAAAATATGAAATGTAGGACCAGGCCGCATCAATTCAAATGTCTGTAAGAGAAAAAACAAGGCACTTATCTGATATCCAAAGTCATGTGCCACATTGACGTTATCCTCAGAGACATCACGTGATTGAACTCTCCATCAGCTGAACACAGTCCATCCCTCCAATTCAGCGAGGGGAAATTCATATTTCACAACAAAGCACTCCTCCCAGGCATGTCATGATTGGAAAGTATATGCAAAGAAAGTTGCAACAGCCTCCAGTATGAAATCACTGCTATCATCCGAAAATAGTTCAGCAATCCAATTCAGCAATGGGAAAGAACATACGTGCTCCTCCAGCATCGGATCCTCCTGTAACGTCAGAGGACAACTCGGTGGGTTCACCAGATCGCTGTGTGTCAGAAAGGCATCCGCCGCTGCAGAGATCTCCCATTGGCCCAGAACTCCATTTATCGCTGCCAAGGCCATAACTCTTTCGCCAGAACAGATCAGCTCGTGAGCCACCACGGGACGCATTAGCTGATCAAAATCGACGTCAGGAGCAGTCCTCAAGCATAGGCACAAATCAATGGCCCAATCGAACTCGCAGCTCAGGCAGTGAAACACATGAAGTCGGTGAACCGAAATGACAATCTATAGGCCGTGCTTAATGCTGCAAGCGGCAAAGTTCCATAGTAATTGAGCATCCGATTACGGCACAGTGTCAGGAGGCGTTGAACGGCTTCTTGCGCAGGATGGGCATCCATGTTTTATGAAGAAAAACACCAACAAAATGCCAGCGGCTACAGCCAGCAACACAGGTAGTCCGCCAAAAAAACTCGAAAAAATAGAGTGGAAAAACGTGGGAATGATACCAAAAACTTTTTCAAACGTAGTCACGAGGCCACTGCTTACCAATTTAAAAAAATGTGCGAGCCCAGTCGTGGAAGAAGCATTAAAAATCTGGTGCACTAGCTCACAGAAATGAAACGGCAAATCAGTATTTAAAAGCGCCTGCACCTCTGTGCGGGTGTTAGCTATGTGAAGGACATAAGTTTCCCGGGCCGAACTCAGGGTCACTTGTTTTTGAGACAAAAGGGCCCTTATTCTGCTTAAACCATTGAACTTCGCTTCCAAGGTTGGAATCCGTGGCCAGATGGAGACATCTGAAGACCCATGCGTGGGTGGGTATAGAACATTCTTGCAACACACCACACGCTCTGATACAGTTACCACATAAGCCACACCAATTAATAACCCACAACATAACTCGTTGTTTAAAAGCAAATAACTACCATTAGCCAATAATGTAAATGTGGGAACCACTGCTGGAACTGGCGTGCCTTTTAAAACACATGCTAAATTTGGGCGGTCCTGATTACAAGAACCGTGTAACTGAATGTGTCTGCATATTAATGAATGGTCAGGTGACTGTGTGCATTCCTCACCATTAAGATTCACTTCCTTTCCATCCTTCAGACATCTGTATGTGTATGGTAAGGACCATGCCTCATGTAGGAATGCATTGCCTAGTGGTTCATACCGTCCTATAGCAATATACCGCATACAGTTAGTACATTTATATAAGGGAAATGGTAATGTAATCAATCCATGAATAAGCCACGTGGCAGTAGTGGTTTCAGCAACAGTGAAAGGTAAGGATTCTAGCTTCTCAATATGTAACATAGAAAATGAAGCATCACGCATTGAAAGCATGCGCTGTTTTTCAGTCAGATTAAAAGGGGCGAAAAGGGATGAAACGTTCAATGAGGTCCAGGGAACTCGACCAGCCTTAAGTGTCTGTAGGGTCCAGGCAAACTGCATTACAGAACGCAATTGATTCTGACCATGGTATAACGTGGACACTTCATCATGTACAATATCAACGACAGAAGAAACAATATTATCCAACGTGTAAATTCTGGAAGAAAGCATGTTAATACTGTTGTCGACTACTGCAAGCACTTTTTCCAAATTTGCTTGATCAATAGCCCTCAGGCGTTTAGCTGCCTCAACTTGTGAAAATTTCCAAATTTCATTGTAAACAGCATAAATAAAGCGTTTAGATCTACCCCTAGCCGGGCCTTTTATAAAATCATTCAGGTCTATATTCTCATTCAAACGTGACAGATGCAGTTTTACTGCAGCCAAAGTGGAATGTTGCAACCAGGTCTGACACAATTTGCCTACTGAATAAGTAGTAACTGTGTGATCTGTTTCAAAACGGGGATCCGGCCTGATGTGTCTAAAACCTTCAGACAAACCCAAAAAACGACGCTGGCAAGAATCAGAGCTTCTTTGCCACAAAAGCCACCCCTCTGGATCAAAACTAGAAATATTAAAGGAGGAATTGTGCAATAGGTCTCGCATCTCACTTATGGACAATGTAGTGAAATTATTCCAACCTGAATATTCTTTCAAATCAGGGATGGTTGGTGCATTTATTTTTTAGAAGTAGCCAATCCAAAACATGTTGTCTGGGAAATAGTAGAATTTAAAAACAACATGTGATTCGGGATGAGACATGCACGATGCAAAGCCTCAGTGCCTTGTACCTGCCAATCTTTGGTACCCCAAACCGATTTAAGGTCAATAGCTTCCTTCCATAACTCATAGCCCTCTACAGCTAACCTGTCAAGAAAGGATTTCGAATACAGCAATTTTGTATCGGTAAGTCTGACCTTGGACATGAATTTCTGTTTCACTTTAAAATAAAACGAATCAGGATTTGATTGATTAAAATCTGTAAAATATAAGTATTTTCCTAGAAATGTACTCGAGCTCCCTTGCAAAGGCGCAGGACAATGTTCCCACTGTGTGTAGTTTACCGGACCCCTCACGGAACTCGTTTTGTGTAAGAAATGATTCCCATAATGTTGATAGCAAAACAAATCACCATAATTAACAGAATCCAAGTACAAATCCTCAGCATCAAAGGCCGCATAATATTTCAAATCAGAGAACAATGCTTCTACGGCCTGAAGATCCCAATCATCAGAACGAATATTTTGCTTAATCACATCTCCCATGTTTACTCTAAGCACATTAGGAACATTAATAACTTCTGTGGGGCCATGTATCTGAAACCTAACCGCATCCCACACAATCCCATCAAGGACAGGCCAAGCAGTAATCTCTACTGAATGTAAGTCTCTCTTTAGTCTGTGTGCTGAATGTGAGGAGGAAAGAGGGGCCAATGTTCCATTAAGGTACCGAATTCCTGTTCTTTCTTTCACATAATGGCCATCGATCAGGCGGAAAAAATAAAACACAAAACCAATTGACATAAAAAGATAAAACGAAAATAGTATCAGCCAAATGTATGTCCAAGGTGGAATTAGAAAATGTTTTTTAAACAACGTGGCATATTTTGCAATAGTCGATGGTTTCTTTGAAAGTTCCGAATCAGAGTCAAAAGAGAATCTGGACTGGTTAGCCAAACGAGCTTGTAAATCGGACATAGATAAATCTGCAGGATCTGCATAGGTCACCTCATCAATGTTAGTAACAGGAATAGTATTTAATAAAGGACTGGACATAGCAGGCATCTCGAGGGACACCTCCTGATCTGCACCAGATGTAATAGCCAGCACAGAGTGCCTCACCATGGAAGGACAGGATACAGCCGGTGTCATGCTATGAAGAATCGGCCACCCTGTGTGTCTTGACATTGTCAATAGAAATAAATCTGTTTTCTTTACGACCTGGAAGTGGTGGTAAAATGACTGTTCTTGTGCCCTTCACTCCAAGGACTCGAACCGGCGCTCGATATGAGGGACCAAACTCTTTCTTGTTATCGATCTTCTCTCAAACCAGTTCTCCAACTTGGGGTAGCCAGCCAACTACCGGGATCTGCAACGCATCATCCGACGCGGAGGGCAAGTGTTCCTTTGCAAGACTGTCTCTGGTCTTTTGTAGATCCTGTAAAACATTGCAATGTTCATCTACGTCAAAGGCTGCGGCCTGGGCCTGGCAGTCTGCACCATCGAGGTCAGGGACGTACATCTTGATACCAAAGAGCATTTCGTATGGGGTCCGCCCACCCAGAGACCTTCTAGGGAGATTATTAAGCGCACGCTGCACGCCATAGAGGTGGGTTAGCCAGTTTCTACCAGTGCCTATAACACAGGCTGTCAAAGATTGCTTTAAGTCGCGGTTCATTCTTTCTACTACAGAATTGCCCTCAGGCCTGTAGGGACTTGAAAACTTCACCTGTACTCCCAATGAAACCATAGCATCCTTATACGCCTTAGAGGCGAAAGCCGGACCCTGGTCCGAATGGAAAGCACCACAAGCAAAGATTCCCACAAAGACACGCAAATCTTTAATGACAGTTCGCGAATCAGCGCTTCGATGCGGCCATACCCACACAAAGCGTGTGCATGAGTCAACTGCTACTAAGATGTATTTATACGCAGTATCAGAAGAAAAAGGACCGCAGTGATCCAAATAAACACAACCAAGTGGTTTATTAGATATGTACAACTGTGTCTGAGGCGGACGCGCAGCAGTAGAAGGCTTGATCTGCTGACAAATGTCACACATAAGGACATAATCTCGCGCGTCTGTTTGTACAGTCCCCGCCACCAGAACCTCTGTTGTAGCTGAGATACAGTGGCTGAGACGCCCGCATGCGCAGACGCCACACCTTCATGAGCCGCTGTAATCAGAGAAGCTCTGCGATCCGAGTTGGGAACTAGACGCTCTCCAACTTCAGGAATTTTCACATAAGGAACCTTATCGGGACTTAAGTGGTATGTGTACTTCGAAGGGAACCCCGCAGGATATTTACCTCCCTTCTCCGTGGCAGCAACAGCCGCCAAGATGTCATCATCTATTTTGCTTTTGGACCTCGTGACTGCTGCAACTAAGTATTTCGATACCGCTGACTTCGCTGCTTCATCAGCAAGCGAGTTGCCAACAGCGTGGACCCCCACGCGCTGGTGGCCAAGAGTATGAATCACAAACACGAGCGGCAGTTTCTCTTTAAGTTCCGCCACTCGGACCCAGATCATTTTATGTTTTATTGTGCTACCCTTGGAATCACGAAAATCATTCTGAATCCAAAAGAACAAGTTCTCATTGTAAGACTGGACACAGTAGTAAGAATCACTTACGATCAAAGTCGTCACACAAGGATCAGCGTACTCCAATGCGAGCATAAGAGCACAAAGCTCAGCTAATTGTGCGGTGCAGTCCCCTAGTGTTTGCGTGTGCACAACACTGGACTTGAACTCATCGTTCACCATGGCACCGACTACAATGGCGCAAGCGGAAACGTAGGCATGTCTAGAGCCATGCGCAACCTGCGCCGAACCATCCGTGTAAATGATACAATGGAAATCCTCCAACGGCCGCATTGCTAAAGGAGCAGGATGAACAAATTCATACTGTAAATACTCCTGCGACCGTAAAGCGGCGTCAAAAATAAACGTGACATCCTGAGATGTCAAGGATGTAGCCCACTGAATCCACCGAGGGTGCAAAGCTTTAGAATTCGGTACACTGGCTTTCGTGACCGCCTCCAAGGCAGGACACGGGGTAACCACCAACATGCGCTTTCCCTGCGACAGGGCACGTTCCTTAAGAATTGCCATCTGCACAGCCGTTAAAACTTTCTCCACAGTGGAAAAACGCAGTTCAGCCGAAGTGTACAAGTGTGACTTGTAAGCAATAGGTACAGTATCCCCTTCATTAAAAGTCAGGTATGTGAAACCCACCGTCCCAGGGATAATTCTTATCACCAGGTTGGTCTGGTTATCACGAGTCTGTAAGTAGTCAGAAGCGAGCATATCAGCCTGCAAGGACTGCAGAATGGCTGAATGCTCAGGCAGCCAGCATGATTTGGAAAAAGATGGTTGTACCAAGGCATATAAAGGCTTGATACGCTGGGCATATTCTGGAATGTATGTCCTCCCGAAATTTAAAAAACCCAGTAAAGACTGTAATTTTTTCAGCGTTGTCGGAGAGCGCAACTGCGCGCATTTCTCCAGGAATTGAGGAGCCAACCCCTTTCCTTTGTGGTTAAGTTCATAACCCAGAAACAACACTGTGTACTCCGCAATGTGTGATTTTGCAAAGTTAAACTTGTAACCCATGTCTGCAAAGTTACAAATTATGCTGTTCACTCGACACAGATGCACCCAAAGTTCGTCGTCTGTGAGATAAATGTCATCCACATACGAACAAGCAACTGGATCGAAGCTCTCCAAAAGAGAGACTATGCGGGCGGAAAACACTCCAGGACTATTTTTATATCCCATTGGGAGTCGTTTAAACATTTTTTGTACTCCGCCGCATGTAAAACTGGTCCATTGGGAACTTAGACCATCTAATCTATGTGCATAAAAACCATTGGAAATGTCAAGCGTGGTTTTGAACCGTTTACGCTCAAGACTATTTACTAGGGCAGAGCCGTGAGTATTCTGTACTGCACAGTTACGGCAATGCGAGTTCAAATGCCGGTAATCCAAAACCAGACGATATGAGCCGTCCGGCTTGTTAACAGTAAAAAGGGGATTATTCATTGGTGACACACACGTTTCAATAACACCTTGATATTCTAATTGTTCAAGGATAGCCGCGACCGAAGCTTTAGCTTCACGCCGTATGGGATATTGGGGTTGTGGCTGCGGCTGTGACCGTAAAGGAATCTCATGGCTAGGGGACAATTTATCCCAGCCACACTGATTTCGGTACACAGCCGGCGCAAGCGCAAGAGCCCACTCTTCTGCAAAATGCAGCGCTTCCACTCTCGATACAGTGTGCGCGAAACTGGGGAGGATCACCTCCTCCCCTCGCGGAGCTGCGAGAACAAAAGGTGGGGGCCAGTCAGCCTCCGAAAGCAAAATGTCATACGTATCCGAAAGATTTTCCCAAAATACCCCTTTTACAGTTCGCTGCATGTCACCTTCAATTAACAGGACAATTTCAAAAAGTCTTTCAGGGGGAGCAGCATGTGTATCAGCTGTTTCAATCACAATAAAAGTCTCAGTCGCTGTCACCTTCAACAGTGGACGGAGGGCCTCTCTCACTATGGTAATCTCCGCCGCGCTGTCCAGCAAGGTCAGAGCCCACGTCAGATTCCGAAGCCGCGTTCTCACTATCTGGGGCATATCGATGCGCCGTTAAGGCTGCGACTTTCTTCTTGGCAAACTGCGGTCTCTTTGGCGTAGAGTCGTCCTGCTGATCCCCTTCACTTCGCGTGCGGGGCTGGCCACGTCCTTGCTGGCCACCCCTGCCCCTGCCGCCCCCTCCACCACCGGTTGACGGAGCCGATGAGTCCTGAAGGGAACGAGGAGAGCGTTGGTCAGAAGCCTGAAATCTCTCTGGCGATTTAATCGTCGCGCGATCGCGCAAATCATAAACTCGATCTGACTGCGCAGGCTGCGAAGGCGTAGGACTAGAAACCTGTGTCTGCTGTTGTTGTTGCTTACCCTGATTCTGCTTTTTAGGCCAATTTTGTTTTTTGGACTTGGGTTGTCCACCCGTTTCCGAAGACTGTCCCTGGGGCTGCTTCTTCTCTTTTTCAGAAAAAGCCTTTAAACCCTTAGAAGTGCGGCCAACCATTTTATAAGCCGCCACAATAATTCTTGCCAGCTGACGGGGTTTCTCGGCCTCGGGAATTAACGCCAGAGCATTGGCCACCTGAAAGTTCACTGCATCCCCCTTGACATTCGCAAGGATAAGACCGCAAACTGTTTCAAACGAACCGCTCAGACGCATACCCAATTCAACCGCCGACTCCGGTCCGTGATCATCCTGAACACGTTTTAGGACCGCAGAAAGGTTCGACACTGACGGGGTGCCAAAGCACCTCGAGTAAACCGCTGCAAAAGTCTTACCCCATGTTTCACAGTCAGCAAGTTCCGGGGCCAAATCTTTCGGTAAACTAAGCGTAAGAATCCGGTGTTTTTCACCCGGAGTCGTATTAGGAAACACAGCTTCCAGCTGGTCGAATTTCTCGGCAAGCCAGTAAGGAAAATCATCCTTATTATCTGGCTTTCTGCCCATAACGGAATTCACCAAGACAGGACTGATTTTCAAACCAGCCTGTTCTGCCCGAAGCTGCGCACCTGCGGGGGCAGCGCCATGAATATTACGACCAATGTAATGAACAAGCGCTCTAATCACTCCAACCGCGACATCATGAAGACGCCGCAGGTCACCCACATTACAAGTGGCGCGATTAGGATGGAGAGTAAATCCACCCAAAGCGGGCCAATTTGTGCCCGGAATGGACAAAGGACCTAACCTCGGAGCCGTTAAAGAATGGGGTAGGGCGCCACCAAACCAAACTCCGTGCTGCCAAGCGTCGATAGGTACTTCCAGTGCCCTGTACGGAGCATAAGCCGCCGGTACAGCCGAGGCAGTGTATGAATGGAAGACACCCGAATTAGCGTCCACTGCCGGAAATGTCACCCAGGAATAAAACAATTCGTACGGGTATGCATGTTCCGCACTCACCACTAGAACCACAGCCAAGCCTTCCACAGGGACATTATATGCCCGTAAGTGGTCGCGAACCGCGACGCAGCTATGCTGCAGTATGTCCACGGCCATGGTAGCACAGGAAGAGAAAAGAAGACAAAGAACACTTTGTAGTACAACTGGGTAGTAATTCAAAGAAACCGTTTTTAGAAGAATTCAAGCTTGAAAAGACCTATTCAAAAAATAGGTAGGTTTTTCCTACACCACCGTTTACCTGAAACGGTAATGAAGGTGTCAAGGTTTGAATGATATACTACTCGAGTGTCATGATTAAGGCCAACAACGTATGGGCGCCATGTAGCAGGGTTTCCGTTCTCTCACAGAACTGTGCATAGAGATCTAGAACCTCAGTGAGTTAGGATGATCCAAAACTCATCTCAGTATCAGAAATCCCCTTACCTAGCTAGCTACAGTGTCTCATGGCTCATTATGGAATGATCCATGTCTTAGACAAACCAGAACATGAACTTTAGAATACCTCAGGAATCGTGGAACACATGAACACTCTTTCGTTATATAATCATTTCAAACCAAAACTGAGAGTCAAAGAACACAAGTGCAAGTTTGAAATATTTATTATTCAATGCAAAGTTCTCAAACGCAGTATCTTGTATAATACCAAAATGCAGATTATAAAAATCAGAGTCAACAGCATAGTCACTAATCCATAGTAAGCAAATGGTGATAGCATGTTATAATGCAAAATCTATAGAAATCTATATCACCTATATTTCGCGCACCCTATTTATCATATTATTTTATATATATGAAGGTCTCATTCGGGCTTTAGCAGGGCGGCCCCATACCTCTAAATGTCAGTAGGAGTAGATCACATCAACAGCTACCAGCTCTCTTCATGCGCAGCACCAAGTGTCTACGTTCATTCCGTGTAACTCTATCTTAAACCCGCGTAGAGCCCAAAATGTTGGCATCAACATTATTTGTGTTATGTCTAATGTGGTGCGAGGATCAGGCCTCCCAGCAACCTTGTGTTAGGTTAATTTTAGAGTGTGCAGCTCTCAGTGTGCAGACAGTTGTACCAAGTGTACCAGGCAAAGCTGATAGCATAGAAATAACATATTATTCTCAAATAAACCACCTCACCGCTTCTAGGGTGAAAGCGACAACAACAAGTATGTGTCGTGTGCAAAACTGAAGCCGAAGGAAAAAAGGCTGTTTAAACATGTAATGCACTCATGCTAACTTAACGCAATATATGTAACGAAGTATCCATATGACACAGGTGCCTGCCCGTACGATAATAATATGTCCTAAAACAGTGGGTGTTCATGATTCTAGTCATGCAGGATCTTGCAGGATGTTGTGGCGTCCGAGAGTAGCTCGCTCAAGCTGCGGCCATCTCTCTTCATGGCTAGCTCAGCCCCCCAACTTCATTTTAAAATGACAAGCTCCCGATCACGTGGTCCCCTACTTCCATTGCAATGGAAGACAGACTCTATAACATTTCGTGATTTAAACAACCATGCAAGAGATGTCATCTTGGTCATTTTTCAGTCACCTTAAATTCATTTTTTACACTTTTGATTTGTTGCAAGACTTATTCAATAAATATCGATTATTTGGAGTCTTTCATTTCCTGTACATGCAATATGCAGTCAATGAAAAAATGTACCCCTTTTCTCGAATTCATTAAAGCTGGGATTTGGGCAAGTGCCGATTCATCCTACAGCTTTCAAGCAAGCATACTCATCATATAAATAATTAAAATGTGCATTCAGATTATAAAATATCATTAAAACGTTTTCAATGCTAAAATTATTAAAGTACATATTAAAATCATATGCATTTCATATGTTTCCAAAACTAAAAACCTCCAATAAGAATTCTCTGGCGGGTCAACTTGGATAAAGTGCAAGTGCTTCGTAAACTAGCATCTTCATTTTCATATTGTCTATATGGGTGACAGATAGATAAGTAGTGTAAGTTAAAGTGCAAGTACTTCTTTAAATCTCTACTCTGAAGTGTAAATTCAGACTTATAGTGAGTACAGTACATACAATACCAAAGTGCCAGTGCTTAACCAGCAGTTGATCCATTATAATGAACCCAGAACAATATGAAAAAATGCTAGTGGTTTTTAAAATATATCTTTACAATGACCTTCTCTCATAGTCTACAATGACCACACCTTTAGATAAATAAGTAATTTAATTACATCAATATTTCAACATATTAACTCCCTGACTCCAAATGCTAAAATCATACAATTTCTTCCAATTATTTTGCAACTTCCTTTCAACACATCTAACCCATTTATCAATCTCATTATGGATTTAAGGAGCTTGTTGTTAAAATTAGCCATCTGTTCTGGATACTGCTAGTGGCCTATGTGCACATGCAAATCCTCATCTGTATTCAATCCCGCCGGGATTCTGGTGTTAGATAACATTGTGTATTTTTAATCCAGCTGTCGCAATGTATTCTCTATTTCCCCTTCTTCTCATTTTTGCCACCTGGTCAACTCCAATAAAGGTTAGACCTCATAATTTGCCCTTGTGGATCTCATTTATGTGGCGTGCCACAGGATAGGTTTTATCATTGTTTTTGACTCCCCACATATGTTAGAGTATGCGAACATGGACCATGTGGATGGTGCTTCCTACATATAGTTTTGGGCAGGAGCACTGTAAGATGTAAACCACATGGTCTCTTCGGCAGTTCAGAAAATCATCTAATTTGCCATGGGTTTACCATTAATGGGGACATGACTGATTTGGCATTTTGGGCACTTGTGCAGGCTCTAGACTTTTGGCATTTATAAAAACCTGGGTTCACCCTCAGCGCACAAACTGTCTGTGTTCGCGATTGCAGGTCAGAACAGGCACCAAGAAAGTAATCCAGTGATTGTAGCTCACTGGAGAGCTTTATTTGTGCACTATTGGTGTTCAATACGGTGGAATCCACTTAAGGACATTAAGTAATGCTGTGGTAAAACTACGATTCCCAGAATGCTGTCATTAACTGAAGCCCACACGCGAGCGTAGCCTATCGGAGGACTTGAAAAGGTTTTCCATGCCCATCTGCCTAATAACATCGCCGGGGGCCCGTGAGCAAGGAGCAAGAGCTCTGAAACGCATAGGGCTGAGTATTTTAATGAGTGCTAAGATGTCCAGTTTTAAAGAATAAAGAATGCTGCTTCAAGGTGCAGGATTCACCTGTTCTTTAAAGTTCGTCCTCGCAAGTGGGATACCTTTGTTTGAGCATTTATATATCAGCTCTCCCATTGCACTAAATCTGAAATAACTCGCGAACGGGTGCTCTCGTATGATGGCGCGTTCTACAAAAAATACAGCTCTCATTCCAAAAGGTTTTAGGAAAGTAAGCACTCACGGGTGACGTTTCACAGGATCTTTATTCTTCGGTGTTACCGGCACACCGGAAAGCCGCCATCTTTTAACCATTGCATGCATGTATCACAACAAACAAGGAACTTAGTCATTATTGTCATTTCCAGCAGCATTTTGTAGTATGCAATGTCAACATTAAATAACATGCTACACCTATTATAATCTGAAAGGCCTTCAGAGGAAACAATAATTTCAAATTGAAATAACAGTTGAAACTCATTACAGCAATATCGCTGCGAGTAATGCAGTGCTCTAAATTGCACAAGTTAAAAACGTACGTTTTTCACATTACAATTCACTGTCCGTTCCACGCCGTGTATCGGCTTCAGGCGGGTAATCTCAGGAACCACAGCACCAATCACAACACCCAACACAGCGTTGGAAAGGGCAGTTGCAGCAGAAGGACATAGGCTATGCAGATGCCCACCATATACATTTAAAAGGTAAAAGAACTGTGCCAGCAAAGTAGTCCCTTGTGGGCGTGTCTGCGTTGTGCTGTGGGCGCGTGCTGGGGGCGTGACAAAAGCTGGGGGCGTGTGGTACGTTCCGCCCTTCATGCCATGTGCTAATCCCACCCTGCTCCCTTTAAATGCCCCTGCACCCCATAATCATAACCCACCCTTACTCCATACCCAACACCCTTAAACACTAACCCATCTTAACCCTATAAATATACCCTGTACCCCAAAACCCAAACCTATCCATAAACCCTAAAAATACCCCTGTACCCCAAAACCCAAACCAAGCCCTGAACCCTATAAATACCCCTGTACCTCAAAACCCAAACCTACCCCTGAACCCTAAAAATACCCCTGTACCCCAAAACCCAAACCTAGACCTGAGCCCTAAAAATACCCCTGTACCTCAAAACCCATACCTATCCCTAAACCTTAAAATTACCCCTGTACCCCATAACCCAAAACTATATCTGAACCCTTAAAGTACCCAAACACCCCAAAACATATACCTCAGTACCCCAACACATATACCCCTATACCCATACTTACCTTATTCAAACATTAAAAAACATGCTTTTACCATTCATGCATTTACAACGAATTTCGTTGTATATGTATGCGTGGTAAAAGCATATAAAATGTAATGCCATGCGTTATAATGGCATTGCAGAGTCATGGTACTTTCGTAATGAAAGTATGCGGAGTGATGGTATGTGGAAAGAAAGTTGCGGAATAATGGGTGTTTACCCACCCCCGGTAAGTACATTGGTATCACGGCGGCCCACATCTCCAGCAACATACTCATATTTTTTCACCACCCATTTGAAAAATGCACAGGTCTCTCTCATTAATGGCCAGCACCGACATACACTTTTAGACATACCTCACCGCCACAAGTTCTAGAATTGCGAACTTTAGAGCTGGGGAGCTACGTTCGAATCTCGGTATCAGCTCAACATCCTGTGATTCCAGGCACATCGCTTTGTCTCCCCGTGCCTACCACAAATGAATGTGTTCTTCTGTAATGTAAATTGTGCTCATGCCATGTTGTCGAATTTGCGCTACATAATATTGCAAGGAAAAATAAAGTAGGGAAACTCGTGTTCACACACAACTGAACGCGCACTCTTAAGTGCATCAGCAGTGCACTGTGAATCAAAGCGTTTCACAGGCCTGTCACAGATAAGAAATGCTATCAAAACGAAATCCTACAAAACAGTATACTACTGGCCGGCAGCAATTCATACCCGGACAACCTCGGGACGGGCTGCTATGCTAGTATATATATATATATATATATATATATATATATATATATATATATATATATATATATATATATATATATATATATATATATATATATATATATATATATATATATATATATATATATATATATATATATATATACATATATATATATATATATATATATAGTGCTTCCGATATATCTCTTGTTGCCACGGAAGCACTCTATTAGATACACAACAGAGGTCATTTTGCAGGTTATGTTTTCTTTTATCTCGATAGTTCTCTCCCTCGGATCTTTGAGGGATTTAAGATTTTTACCAATCTTGCATGCTTTGTACTTTGTGCATTTTCCAAATCCTTGTTGTCGTGTCCCCAGCCATGTAGTTTTTTAGCACTTTCAAAATGACTTCTTATTATCGTATATGATATGGAAGGTGCCTTCCTGTATGTGATCAATGGCCGATTCCTTACGTCTCTTCCGATTTCCAGGTCTTTTGTTAGCACATTCCTATATTTATTCAGGATTTTTTGGGTTATAACTTTCTTTACTATATGTTAAGATCAGACATGGTTTTTCTTTTGGATTATTTTCACTAGTGTCTGTGCTCTACTGTTTTGTCTGGCTCTTTTTTTACCTTTGTGGATGTCTTTATATTTGTATCCTCTGTGAAGGAAACGTGCAATTGTTTCTTTGAACTTTCTTTTCATTTCCAGAGGTTCAGAGCAGTTCCGCTTCATCCTTATAAATTCCCCATAGGGGATACTCCTTATGAGGGATTGAGGGTGAAAACTCGACTCATGAAGAAGCCTGTTGGTGGCTGTCTTCTTTCTGAATACAGAAGTATGGATCTTATTTGATTTGATATAGACCTTTGTGTCCAGAAGTTCAATTTCTCTGGGATGGATATTATGGGTACATTTTAGTCCCGCTTCATTGTTGCTCAGAATAGTCATATAAGTTAAAAATTCTGCTTCGGTTCCTTTTCACAAAAGGAAGAGATCATCGATGAAGCGAAGCCATAGGGCTACCTTCGCTGTATGGTTGTCATTTTCCTCTCCAAGCTATGCTCTTATCCCGCCACCCCATCATAAGATTTGCATAGCTTGGTGGGAAAGAAACTCCCATGGCGGTGCCACAGTCCTGGAAGTACAGCTTTTTGTTGAAGAGGAAGATATTGTTCTTCAAACAAAGTTCCATCATGTCTAAAAAAATTGTTGTGTGTTTTTGTGCCCCTATTGGTCTCTCAAGGTGGCCTTGATTCCAACATTGTGTTTGATGGAAGTATATAGTGCACAACGTCAATTGTGACCAATAGATAGTCCGACTGCCAGGTGGTTTCCATGAGTATACTATGGAAATCACTGGTGTATTTGATGTACAAACCGAGAGTCTGTACAATTGGCGCTAGAAAGTTGTCTACATAGAGTGCAATGTCCTCATACAGACTGCCACAGCTAGTTGTTATTGGGCATGCCAGAGTTTTTTCAGGATCTTGTGAATCTTTGGTAAGAAGTAGATGGTGGGTACCACCGGATTCTCCACCATGAGAAATTTCTTCTCATCATCATTGATTAATCCTTGTTCATGCCAGTTGGTTATTCTTCTGTTTAAGACTAACGTTAAATCATTAATGGGATTGTTTTTCAGTAACTGGTAGTTAGTGGTGTTGTTCATTTGGTGCATGGCCTCTTCCACATAGTCTTGTTTATCCATTATCACCATATTCCCGCCTTTATCAGCTGGTTTAATTTCTATTAAGGCGTTGTTTTTTAAAGAATTTTGTGCTTCTCGTTCTTTTAGGGATAGGTTCTCCTTTTTGTTACCATGTTTGACATTGTCCATGTTGTCTAGTTCTTCCACTACTAGGTCATGGAAAATGTCCACTTTGTTCCCCAGATGCAGTGTGGGACAGAATTTGGATTTGCTCTTGAATTTCGTACGTGATTGTTGGGTTGTGGTGATGCCAATTTCATTCAATACTTGACTATCCGATAGGTCAGTTGCATTCAGATCATGTGCTAGTTAATACGCAGTTCTTAAGTTTGGTGTGTGTCCTACTGTGTAGGGTGTCTCTTGTTCAGGTAATGATGTTGTTTGGTTGTCCAAATTTTGCCTTGGTGGCATCCTTGTAAAGTATTTCTTGAGTTGTATTTTTCGAATGTATTTATACATATCGATTTTGGTCTCCACTAGATCGTGATGCCTCTTAGGGCAGAATGTAAGGCCCTTATTCATGAGTGTTCATTCAGCTTGTAAGAGATTATAATTGGATAAATTAATGATTAGATCTTGTTTGTTCCTTTTTACAGTGTGTTTCAAAATTTCTTCACTGTGCAGTTCTGTAGGTGATAGCCCCTTCCCCTTTCTGGAGCTTCTTCCTGTCTCGCGTGTTCGTCCCTGGACGGGGGGCACCCCTCCCTCTTCCTCTTGACCTTGTTCTGCCAGTTCCACGACCTCTTCCTCTTGTTCTGGGGTGTTGTTGGTCTTGATACAATATTTTCATCTCGTCTAAAATAAGACAGATGGTGGGTTGTTGTTGATCTTTGTCTCCCTCACTAAGGTCAGATTTGGACTCGATTTGTGTTGCGCTTGAAGACTGTAGTTAGTTTGTTTCTTTGTATCCCATTGTTGTTTTATTACGTCGAACCTTTTAGCGAATGTAAAAATTGTTCCATTCTCATAATCAAATTCATCTCTTTAAAATTTTCGCTGCTTATGTTGTTGTACTTCTTCCTCATGTTTATCTACCTCACGATCCATTTCTATGTGCAACTTTTTTAGAGTGTCCTCTGGTTGGTTCTGTGCTTGGATTTGTGATTCAATTTCTGCAATCTTTTGATGGAGCTCATTCACATCCATTTTGGCATACTTTATAATTATCAACATCATAGTCCTTGAACAGTCCATATTATTTCTTCCCCAATCTTCTAGCATCTCGTATCCGGATGATTGGACATTGTAAATATCTGTAGGCCCCTAGGCACCCTTCCACATTTCACATATTTTTTCAGAGTTATAATTTCCCAACTGTGCAAGATTTCTTTGCGCAGTAGTCTTTCCAATTGTACACACAGTTGTTACTCCGGGGCGTCCTGTATGTGCTGTCCCTCCTGTAATTGTGCCTGGATTCTTGCTTTTTTGAAACGTGTTCTGTGCTACTTAGGCGGTTTTAGCTGCTCTTTCCTCCATTCCACTTGTTAGCTCTATACGGTATGAACCACCAATTCCTACTTTGTATTTCAATCCTTACTTTGAAATTATTCAGAGTTATGGGACTCTATAATACTGTTAGAGGGGAAGGAGAAGGTACTGTGGGCTGAATGCTGACACCTCCAATTTCTTAGATCTGTATGATTGCCAAAGTAATATACAACTTTAAATATGTCTCGGACTCACACGATTTACTGACTAGAAATCGTGTGGGTATATTCGCTGCAGCACTCAAGCATGCGAAGCATCAAGCAGACACACGTTTTCCTACCTGGGAGACTCACGGTCATTGCGGTGTCCTCCGACGTCATACGCCGGCGCTCAACCAGGTGTGCTTGAGCTTCCTTCACTTTGTTTCCCCAGATAAATGTCCTGAGGTAATTAGTTGATTAGGAAGTCGTACACTAGAGTTACGTATGGTAATAAATTATTACTTTACGTTAAATAAAAACCTAATCATTCACTGAAAAAAACAAAGGTTAAAGTAACATTATAGTCAGGTGAAATGTTCAGTAACAACATAACATTAAACTCTAAAAACAAAGATATTCACGAGTTATAGTTATAGTTATCTCAAGTAGATATGATTTGTGCCCTAAGCTAACTATAACCGCGCCCTGGCCATGCACTGCTAATTACTCCACATATTACATCACTCACGACATCTTCTATGAGTGTATTGATTATATCACTGCACCATTTGCAATTAAATTATTGATGAGAAAACTGTGCATGGCTTTGGTGCATGAGATATATATATATATATATATATATATATATATATATATATATATATATATATATATATATATATCCAAGCTCACGTGTTAAAAAACACACTGCACTCTCGGGGTTTTCAGTCCATTGATTTTATTTCACGAGGACGCGTTTCGGCGTGTCTGCCTTCTTCCAGCTCGTTTCCCAATGCAGACAAGCCAACGTGGAGGTGCTTTTGAATACAGGGATGCATTCCCATTGGTTTGCGCAATCACGGGGAAAAGTTTAGTGTGTTTATTATTTCCAGATGGTACAGGAAATCCCCACAGTCTCGGGCAATTCACTTCAGCAATTGTTAAGTGTGGATGACAATAACTGCCTCGCCAGAGACCCTTCCATTTTCCCTTCGTTGTCCAGCTATTCAAAAAAGCACCTTTCACTCCGTTGAAATGCCTGCTGGACACACCATCGTCAAACCATGCAGCATCGCGGTTCAAGGAGCAGGGGATGGCACATATCCGTTGTCCCTTCAATCTGTATGATTGACAAATTCCACGACTCCCTTACCCAGAATGCTACACTGGTGGTGCAAGGCGTTTGTAGTTAAGTACTCTGCTCCTTTTCCACCAAAGACGCATTCTGCACTCTTCAAGATGGGTGCGGTTAAAATGGTGGTGGGTCCATTCTATATAACCAGGCTCACGTGTTAAAAAACACACTGCACTCTCGGGGTTTTCAGTCCATTGATTTTATTTCACGAGGACACGTTTCGGCGTGTCTGCCTTCTTCCAGCTCGTTTCCCAATGCAGACAAGCCAACGTGGAGGTGCTTTTGAATACAGGGATGCATTCCCATTGGTTTGCGCAAGCACGGGGAAATGTTTAGTGTCTTTATTATTTCCAGATGTTACAGGAAATCCCCACAGTCTCGGGCGGTTCACTTCAGCAATTGTTATATATATATTCACTGAAAAAAAACTTGTAGTTAGGCTAACATTTCAATCGTACAAAACCAGAGAAATTCAGCCGTTATAGTTATATATAAATATATATATATATATATATATATATATATATATATATATATATATATATATATGTATATATATGTATATATATATATATATACACTCCAAAATGCATTGCAGGCACCATGAGAGAAAACGGACACTTCGATGGGCTGTAGGTGGCAGGTGATATAAAGTCTTTATTTAAAATTACTCGGTGCAAAATGCATATATATATATATATATGCCAATCCAACCCGTCACCAAAGTGCTTCGTGCACAGAAGGGTACGCAGACTACAAAATCAGCACTCCAAGGCGAAGTCGGTTATTCAACTGCTGGTGTTTTATTTCACAACATGTGGGTAAAAAACTGCCATCAGACGCGTTTCGGGCACGTCCGTGCCCTTGCTCACTGACAAATGACATCCGGCGTTTGCACACTTTTAAAATCACCACAAAAGCGCATTTGCGCGCCAAAGCTTCAAGGATACTAAGAATAGTAAAAGGACTAACATGCTACATACATTGCTCTCGGGTCGATAACATGGGCGCCATTTTGTAACATTGACAAAGTGTATTACCACAGTGTGTGATATACACAAACCACCTCCTATTATATTTTCTTATAAGTACAAATATTTACACTGATCACAAATTGAAACACGACCATCATGGTCTATGAGTATTACTGCGCAAATGCAATTAAACTGTACAATCATTAAAAGAAATACGGTGATTGGTTTTTGCCCACCCATAGTCCTACACAAAACATATCAAAAATTGATGCCGTGTGTTCTTGAAGTACCCTTATGATAACATTTTGCGGGGCCATAATGATATGCCTCCTTACTGTCTATGGTTTTATATGCAACAATGGGAAAAAAACATTTTTATAAGCAACATCGATACTTTTTAGTTATAATGTGTGCAAATACGCATTGGTTATTATTTGTGCAAAATACGCTTTGGTTATAATATGTGCAAATACGCATAAGTTGTAATGTGTGCAATATATATATATATGCAAACATTTATCAGCATTTATCAAATTCGTCCCATTGCAAAACACATTATATATGTCATATACATAGGTGATCATGTTGATCATTGCCACCTATGAAAAGTGCAAATGAAGCAATACTCAAAAAGAATCTTTTCCTTTCTCATTTACATCCATAGACATCGTGGGTATCTACTTGGTAATTTCATGGTACCTTCATTTCTTATGATGTCCTAATTTCTGCTTAGTGTGTGGCTCTTAAATATTGTGTGCTAAAGCTAACCGAGTGCTCTTCTAGTGAATGGACTGGTGTTTGAGGAAAATATAAAAGCAAATGTTCAATGTGCCAAAGTGCTCTTGCTGACTAATGTGCAAAAAATAACTATCACGACTAGGGGGGGAAAGACAGGACTCATCTCACTGGTCATTATCATTTGAATTCATAGATGAGCTGCTATGAGATCCTGAAGGAATTTACAGTTGAAATAAACTGTGGATTAACTTATTCCCTAATGGGGTTCAATTCATAAAAGGTTCATAAAAAGTTGTGAAGGTCTTCCCCCATATTGAGTCCTGCAGGGCTCTTGCTGTTAAGCAGTACTATATAGCGTTACTCAAGCTGCCGCAACTGTTTTTCATAGTCACCCCCTCTTTTGTTGGTCACTACCGCATCGATGACAAAATATTTCAGGTCTGACAAGTTCTTATTATGTACAGCCTGAAAATGCTGAGCTACCGGGTAGCTTTGGTCTGCGTGTAGGATGGCTCGTAAATGCTGCAAAATGCGCTGGTGCACAGGTAGCTTCGTGCTGCCAACGTATTGTAAATTGCAGCTACAGCTAAGAACATAGACTGCTAATTCAGTGCGGCAAGTATAGTGGTCACGTAGAGGAATGGGGTTGGACTCAAATGGAGTCTCGTAAAATCTAGTATTTACTCCAAACTTGCACGCTCGACATGAGCTGCAGCGAAAAAACATATTGCGAGGGGATAGCCAGTTGTTGGTCTTGATTGTCTCAGGGCTGTTCTTCACCAGATCGTTCCTCATCGCATATGCTCGTCTAAATGTGACGGTTGGTGTTTTGGGCATAATGTCTCTGACAACTTGGTCTGTCAAAATGATAGGCCACTGTTGTTGAATGATCTTTGTGACTTCCTTGGCTTGACGACTGTAACAAGTGATGAGTCTAAGGGTACTGCTGTCATCTGTCTGTGTGGCATTGCTGTCAATCCCCCTATTGGGGTTAAGCAGATCATTTCTACACAGTTGGTTTGCTTTCCTCATTGCTGTTTCTAGCAAAGCTGGTTTATATCCACGGCTGATTAATCTTCTCTTTGCCTCCTGCTGACATTTATCTCTCAAATCTGGGCAACTACATGTCCTATGGATACGCAGGAACTCCCCATAGGGGATGCTCCTGATGGTGTGCTGCGGATGAAAACTGGCCGCTTGGAGGATTGAGTTCCCCGCAGTGGCCTTCCTAAATAGGCTAGTGACAATCTTATCATCAATGATGTTAATTTGCACATCCAGGAAGCTAGCCGTTGTGCTACTAATATCTGCTGTGAATTGTAGATTTAACTGGTTCACATTGATCGCCTGCACAAACATTTCAGCCAATGACTCAGACCCTCTCCAAACGATACAAATATCGTCAATATATCGCCAATATTCAATCACATTATTAGTCCAAAAATCCTCGTGTTTCACCTTGAGGACATGCTCCTCCCACCAGCCTACGTGGAGCCCCGCGTAGCTGGGGAAGAAACACGACCCCATGGCGACACCCCGTGTCTGTTTGTACCCTTCATTATTGAACAGAAATGTGTTGTTAGTTAAGCATTTCTCTGTCATTTGTAACAACATTGTACTATGGTTAAATAACTCTACTGGGCGTCTATCCAAAAAATACTTCATCGCACGAAGACCATCTTTATGGACTATACTTGTGTAAAGTGTCGATATATCCATTGTGATTAACAGAAACTCATCAGACCAAGTGCATTGTCCTAATCGGTGGAGAAAATCGGTAGTGTCTTTAATGTAGGCAGGTAGAGCGACCACATATTCTTGTAGAAAGAAATCAATGTACTTAGATGTGTTTTCAAACACACTATATATTGCGGATACGATTGGCCTGCCAGGCACCGGTGACTGCTGTTTATGCACTTTTGGTATAAAGTACAAATTTGGCAGGACTGGAAACTCCTTTTGAAGAAATTTGAACTCATCTTTGCTCAAAAGGCCTTCAGGTTTCCATCTGTGCAGGTCCATACGATAAGAGTCATTGATTTTCCTTGCTGTGGTCATGTCTATCTTGGAATAACAAGACGTATCTCCCAACTGCCTGTTGGCCTCCTGTATGTATTCTTGCTTGTCCCACAGGACCACATTGCTCCCTTTGTCAGATTTGTTGATAACAATTTTTTTATCATTTTTCAATTTTTTCATGAGGGCAACGTATGGTCTCATCTTGTCATTTGGTTTGTTGCGAGTTTTCATGGTCCTGTTTTGTAATGATTTAATTTCATCAATCACTCGGTCTGCAAAAACATCAATTGCATCACGTGGCATGCTGGGGTTAAATGTTGACGCCGGTTTGAAAGGGCTTTCTGCTGGTTGATTAATGTTGTATCCTTCTTCCATAGCCAGTTCTTGAGTGCTGGTATCACTATTTTCATCATTCCTTAGATCTTGTAGGTTTCTCAATAAACTCAAGTCTTTCGTCTGGACCCCAGTTCTCTCATTTGCCAATGTGGTATCTGATTGTTTTTTTGCTGCCAAGCCCGTTTTTACTGCAAAATGTTTTTTCAGTTTGATTTTACGGATGAATTTAAAGATATCGATCCGGGTATTAACGTAATTAAAATTACTCTCCGGACAATAGGACAAGCCAAGTGCCAATAGTTGTTTTTCTGCTTTGCTGAGATCAATGTCTGAGAGGTTAACAATTGTATTTTCCTCTATTTCTTGTTCTTGTTGCGCCAAAAGTTCTTCCTCTGCTGCCTTCTTTTTTGCGACTGTGCATCGCCGTCGCTGTTTTCTGCGTTGGTTGCGCCTTTGCCTTGATTCGCGTTTAGATTCCTTGGGCGCAGAGAAGCTTTGCGTTGTAGACGCACATACTCCATTTCTTCTCCTAATGTCATTTGGCCCATCTCCCCTTGTTTTGCACCTGAGGTGCTTTCGTCTGACTCCTCCTCACTTGGCGGTCGCCAGTAGGTAGTTATAGTTAGGATTTTTTTCAATGCAAAATCTCAAAATTCTATTGTGAATAACTTTGGCGCCGGTTGTCGAATCTGCCTGAAAATTTCCTCAAATTTGCCCTGCGGAGCTCCGATCCTTCCCTGAAAGTTTCGGGGGATTCGTCAAGCGGGGGCCGAGATAAAAGGGGGTCCCAAAACGTGTTTTCCCCATGTTAATTTCCAAAGGGCGGTCGACCTCACTTTTAGCCCGGCTGAATGGATTTCCACCAAACTTGGCAAAATTGTAGGGACTGGTAGCCCAATGTGCCTTTGCTATGTCTCAAGATATGTGCTCCAGTGGTTTTTACGAAAATTAACTTTGAAAAAATATATATTGGGCTACATTGGGCTATATATATGTTAGAGCCCAAATGTAGCCCAATGTAGCCCAATGTAGCCCAAAGATGGCCACCAGAGACAAAAAAAAACAAATGTAGCCCAAATATCAGCCAGATGTAGCCCAACTATAGCCCAATGACAGAATGTCCCAGAGTGTTCTAAAGAACAACTAGAGCGCTAACAGTCTTACTTATGACAAAAGTATGACACACCTGAAGTCATCTTGATTGGAATAAAGTGTTAACACTTAAAACATTTAATTTGCAAAGGAACAAAATGAGGGGGTTCATTTTGCCATAGAAATTATGATTAGTGCTGAAGAAAGAAAAATTAGGGCACATTTTGAGTGACTTCTCAAATCCTCTTATATGTCATTAAAAAAATTCTGATATGCAGTCTCCCAAGATGGCCACCAGAGACAAAAGAGCCCAAATGTAGCCCAAATATCAGCCAGATGTAGCCCAACTATAGCCCAATGACAGAATGTCCCAGAGTGTTCTAAAGAACAACTAGAACGCTAACAGTCTTACTTATGACAAAAGTATGGCACACCTGAAGTCATCTTGATTGGAATAAAGTGGTAACACTTAATAGATTTAATTTGAAAAGGAACAAAATGAGGGGTTTCATTTTGCCATAGAAATTTTATATATATATATATATATATATATATATATATATATATATATATATATATATATATATATATATATATATATATATATATATATATATATATATATATATATATATATATGTATATATATGTATATATATGTATATATATATATATATATATATATATATATATATATATATATATATATATATATATATATATATATATAATCACTGAAAAAAACATAGGTTTCACACCAGTTTCATAGACGACCTGTTCGTCGTATGGAGGGGTAGTCATGAAGAAGCGCTTAAATTTGTTGAGGACATTAATGACAATCCCCTTAATCTCAGATTCACGGCAACTTTGAGTCAAGAAAGAGTCACATTTCTTGATGCCGAACTCTACATCAAGGGGGGCCGTTTGGAGTCCAAGGTATTTAGAAAAAAGACAGCTGGTAACAGCATTCTTCATGCTGCGAGCGCCCACCCAGTACACCTAATCTCCAGCATTCCATATGGGGAGATGCTACGTTTAAGACGTATATGTAGCAACCCCATAGATCTGAAGCAGGCACAAAATGAAAGCAGGAACAGATTCCTTGAGAGAGGCTACTCCATGAAATTGATTGACCGAGCAAAACAGAAATCCATGAGTCTAACTAGAGAGGAACTCCTTATCAGGAAAGCTGACAGGGAGCCTGATACTAGACAAGATATTTCTAAACCTGGGGTGACGGAGCCTGAGTGTTTTAGAATAATAACGGGGTTCACCAAGCAACATCAGCAAATAAGAAAAATAGTGAACAAACACTGGCCTATAGTGTTAAAAGACAACGTGATAGGCAGTGGCCTGCCGAAGCAAGTTTCGTTAACCTTTAGCAGGGCCCCCTCTCTAAGGGATCACATTGTTAAAACTAATCCGGATCCCTTTGCTAAAACAGAATGGTGGCAAAAGAACAAAGGTTTTTATAACTGCAAGGTTTGCAAAGCATGCACTCATGGAGAAAACACTAAAACATTCAAGGATGGATTTACTGGGATAAATCATACGATAACCCAAGTTCTAACATGTAAGACAGAATATGCTATTTATGTTCTGCGTTGCCCATGTGGATTACAATATGTGGGCAGCACGAGGAATGCTGTCCACAAACGCATTTTACAGCATTTGCGCGCAATAACCAATGTGGACAGCACTTACCCAGTGGCACGCCACTTTAGAGACTTCCACCAAAGTAACAATAGCAGTCTTAGGTATTGGGTTATCGCTGCGGTCATTAACAACAGAAGGGGTGGAGACAGGGATGCCAGGCTCAGGAAACTTGAAACTAAGTATATGCTATTGCTCAATACGAAGGTGCCGAATGGACTTAACGTGACAGAGGACCTCCACACTTGCTTGCTTTAATTATGTATGATAGGGTTGTGTGCTCTCCCCCCGTGGGTGATATCCTCGTCAATCGCCCGGCTGGGCGATAACTGGGGTGGACCTCGATGGGGCTGCGAGCACACACCCGTTATTATCAATTGGTACAAAACGTAATGCTGCTTATATAGGATTACCAATTTTGATTATAATTTTCACTGTGCACTGATTCAATTTTGTTAGGAATTTACATGAAGATGCATATAACAGAGTTCCTAACATCTGTTGTTTTGTTTATTATTTAGGGTAGGGTTTTGGGTCATCAAGACCAACCTCACATTTATTTTTTGCACTAAATACTAAGACTTGGCAATTATGGCATACAAATGTTTGCAACGCTATAATATATATGTGAGTTGTTTGCATTTTATATGAACATGGAGTCCGACCCAATATGGGGAGAGAACAGTATTTACGGTTGAATATGGATACAGTATTGTTGAGGACCACACTCTGGACCTTCTTTCCTAAATCACCTATGGTTGAGAAATATTATTGTCTGTGAAATTTGAACGAGGACCTAGGGACTGACTAGTATGCATAATTGCACAGTAATGCTTGATTTGCACATATTTTGATGATGCACTTTAGGCACGGTATGCACTTAATGATGTCAGCACGTAGCACTTTACTGTTTTCTATTTGCTAGCCCTTGGTCTGAGTCTCAAGTCGGAAGTATACAGATTAAGTAGGTAGGAAGGCCGGAATTTCAATAATGAGGTTTTTACAAAATGGTTTTAATATTTATAACTATTTTAGGAATTTTATTTATTATTTAAACAGCGGTCCCACATATTGTATCCTGACCTATCATGCACTAGGACTCTTTACTTAAAATATGAATTTTGTGATTATGTATTTTACAATGATTGACAAAGGAACGATTAATGGATTTTAATTTGTCATTTTAGCGAAATTCACATATGTCTTCAAGTGTATTTTACATCTATTTTGAAAAATAATGTGATTTTGTAGGGTGCCACGCCAAGTATTTCTTCTATGTTTACACGCGTTCTTGCACAGGTGGTTTTAATTTCATCACGCACTAGCACTTTAAAAGGTGTACCTTGAAGTTCAATCGTTGTCATGTGAACAAGGCTCCGTTGAGCCGAAACGTCTGTGACACTTTCTGCTGAATAAAGAGTTTGCAACACCTCGAGGTCCGTGTCCGGTGTCCTGTTTGCCGACTGAGGAAGCAGCGCGTGCTTGTGCGACACGGAGTTCATGATATATATATATATATATATATATATATATATATATATATATATATATATATATATTGAAAAAACCATAGGTTTCACACCAGTTATAGTTAGGAATTAGCATTTAAAAAACCTATTAAATTCACTGAAAGAAACAGAGGTTTCACACCAGTTATAGTTAGGTGCAAATTTTACTCGCATAAAACCATTGAAATTCCCACGTTATAGTTAGTTGGACTCACTATAACTTGCGCGTGCAATGCACTGCTGATGACGTCACATATTACATCACTCATGACATGGTCAGTGACATCACTCATGACATCACTGATGACATCTCAAATGACATCACTGATGACAACATCCTTGTGACAAAGTGGCAGACCTCCTATGAGCATAAAATAACCTTTGGCACACACATTCAAAAATAGAAACTAACATTTTCTTAAAAAAGGAGAAACCAATACCAATTACAACAACTTATTAGGTATTTCCAACATCTACATACACATCCACTCATTCACCAACAGGGGAATAGAGTCTTCCTCTTGAATTTGAGACTCTGCATTGGTACCTACTTGTAGGTACAAAAAACACCCACATAACACAACAGCTCTTTTCAGAGCTATCCTACCTCTAAGCTCTCTAAATAATTTTTTTACTCTAATTTTTTACACTGTTTTTCCCCGTGGTGCGCTCCGTTTGCGTGTACCGGGACGCGTACATGGGAACGCACCCAGCGCTTACCCCGTGAAAATTTTAAAAAAAATTAATAGTTGTTTTGCTCTTCAGGGTCCTTCTAGGCCCCCCTCAGAAAACCTAGGGGGTCAGGGAGGGTCTACCCTGCCCCCTTATAATCATTTCCCCTATTTTATTTTTACCTCTTGTGTCTCGATTCTACCGAGACACAAGATGGTGGGCTCTCCGGACTGTTTAGAATGTTGACAGACACCCGAGAGCCAATCAGCTTTCCGCTCGCACACTTCCATGTCGCGCCGGGTGCGCTCCCCGGTACGCGTACCGGTAAGTGCTGGAAGCTCGCATATAGATATATATGTGTTCTTGAACCTAATTTTCGTAAAAACAACTGGAGCAATTTTCACCAAATATAGAAATGGCACTTCTGCGTACCAGTTCCTACAATTTTGCAAAGTTTGGTGTAATTCCGTTCAGCGGTTCGGGCTGTAGCCTTGCCTATTAGTCCTATGGAAATTAACATGGGGAAAACACGTTTTGGGACCCCCTTTTTTATCGGCCCCTGCTTGACGAATCCCCCCGAAACTTCCAGGGAAGAAGGGGAGCGGAACTGGCCTTAATTTTGGAAAATTACACACAAATTCCTCCACCAGCGCCAAAGTTATTCCCAATAGAATGTTGCGAATTTCCTATGGTAGCTAGGTCCTAACTATAACTACCTACTGGCGACTACCGGTAGGTAATATATAAATGCTAATTCCTAACTATATCAGGCGTGAAACCTATATTTTCTTTCAATAAATTTCAAAGGTTTTATAAATGCTAATTCTATTAGCGGATAACGTTTATATATGTTATTATCCTTCTGGGACCACCTGAGCAGCCATCTAGTTTCTCAGGAGAAGTGAGGCACAAGAGAGCACAAAACAAGAGTGGAAAACGCGAAAAGGGGGCAGGGTGGAGACCCCCTGACCCCCAAGCCCCTCTCAGGAGGTCCCAGAAGGACCACCAAGTGATTTTTTAAATCGCGGGGTAAGCGCACGCTACCCTACGCGTACCCCCTGAGAAGGGCTAGAGGGTTGGGGGGTCTCTACCCTGCCCCCTTTTCGTGTTTTCCACTCTTGTTTTGGGCTCTCTTGTGCCTCAGTTCTCCTGAAAAACAAGATGGTGGCCAACACTTCCTGGTTTGGACAGTTTGGAATGTTGACAGTCGACTGCCAGCCAATCATAAACTCCCTCGTGCACGTAAGGGTACATGCACGTACGCGTACGGTACGCGTACCGTATGCGTACGGTGTGCGTAAGGTGACAAATATAGATATATAATTTGATAAAATTCAATTTTCTCAACAACTACTGGAGGGATTTTCACTAAATATAGAAAAGGCACATCTGCATACCAGGCCCTACCATTTTGCCAAGTTTGGTGTAATTCCATTCAGCCGTTTGGGCTGTAGCCGTGTCTAAAGGTCCCTATGGAAATTAACATGGGGAAAACACGTTTTGGGACCCCCCTTTTTTCTCGGCCCCCGCTTGACGAAACTTTCAGGGAAGGAGCAGAGCGCAGCAAGGCAAATTTAATGAAAATTACAAGCTGTTCCCTCAATCGGCGCCAAAGTTATTCCCAATAGAATGTTCGGAATTTCCTATGGTAACTAGGTCCTAACTGTATATGCCTACTGGCGACCGTCAGTAGGTAATATATATATATATCCAACAAGAAGTTCCTTCTGATTACCTTGGGCCCCGCAGGAATTGGCACACACACCAGCAGAGCACACCGGAAATTCAAATGTTCAATAAAGTTCAAAGTGACAAGCGCTCTCAATAACCCAACAACGCCAGCACGTGAGCAAGACTTTACAGCCGAAACATGTTGTTGGAGGAATAAACACCCCGAAATCACTGCTGGCGTTGTTGGGTTATTGAGAGTGCTCGTCACTTGCGTAACGACTGAGAAATAAGGTTCCAATTTGCACTTGCAGAGGAGTTTGAGTGCAAATTCATTTCAAAGTGCATAAAACGAGTAAATCAAAAGTGCAATTCATAAGCCAAACCCTATAACTCAAATCACAGTAATATTAGAAATATTCTGAACTGAAAATTGATCAAAATGCAAATGACAATAAATCTGTGAATCATATCAATCCAGGTTGCACTTTTACCATAATTAATACTAGTGTAAATCCATTTGCGAAAATTTTCGAAAAGTCTGTAAGTTAACCAGAAAGGCATGCACTGTCACGTTATTATGTATTCATCATACATGATATTGCCCTGAATGGGCCTCCAAAGTTAGATAAGTTGCAGCCTATATTAACTGGACAGAAACGCTCGATAAAGCCCTGAATGGGCATATTAATTCAAAAAATGGAAAAAACTCCTATGTACAGTAATTTAAGTACGAAATACATGCAAAGGTAATACTAAATGAGTTATGAAGGTTGGGAATAATGGTTTAGCTAGTGACCTTCATTGCTGAAAATTGTGAAGACAAATGACAAAACAAAATTATATACAAACAGTATTCACAGGTGTACCCTGAGCTCTTCCCCCATATTCAGTCCCAAGAGTGTTTTGGTGGCCAGATCTATAATGTACCGAGATTCGAGTCTCCTCAAACGTTTTTCTCTATCCCCGCCTCGCGGGTCTCGTGCCACATGATCCAAGCAAAAATACCTTAAAAGTTTGCGATTGCTTTCATGGTGCGATTGTGTATATACACAAACTGGCCCCTCTTTTCCGGTCAACGGGTGCTTTTATAGTGGTGCGTCAGACAAACTGCAGAGCCTTGCCAATAATATTTTCCAAAACACTTTGTCCAAGGTTAATCCTCGCACTCGCAACAATAAATAGCGCCAAAATCCAAATCCGCTTTTCACTCCATTTTTATTGGCAGCAAAACCAGCATCCCTACGTGTTTCGAGGCAGCGTGCCTCTTGCTCAAGGGGAAAAACGAACAAACGCCATCAGTGGCCATATCATTATGTATACATTTCCAATGACATAATTTCCTTTAGATCTGCCGCTAAGCATTCTGTTCATGGTAGTGTAAAAGACAATTTTTATAAAAATAAACATTTCGTTTCTATTGATCCTACACATCATCACAAGTTGTACAGTGCATTCTGTTCTTATCACTGTGAAATACTTCACATTTGTAAATTTTTTATCATTGTATTAAATCCATCATACATTGTTAAAACGTATTCCGATTTTATCTTTATCTTTAACGGGTTAACCAATCTAGCCCTCCAGTGGGCCTGCGGTCAGGCATTTCATTAATCCTATTTTTGATAGTGAAAATCACAATTCCTGTTTCATTTAATTAATTTACGCCATCCGGTGGGCAATAATTTCTTCCTAATTAAATCATACCTGGTTATTGTACCCTTTACCAATGTTTCCACAATTATGCACCTACACAAAAATAATCACTCTCTATCATATCAAGATTTTTTTTTTAAAACAAGAAATAAATCTTGATTTTGGGAGGCATTTTAGAACAAGTTTCATTTTTAGATTTTTATACTCACATTTCAACTTCAATAATCATTAATTGAATTGATATATATTTTGTGTATATCTGCCAGCAGTCAGCATACAAATTGTACCTGGAATCTAAAAACAATGGATATGGGAAAAACAAAAATAATGTCATAAATGATAATGTAATTCTTCGTCCTGATTCAATCCCATCGGGGTCAGTGTTCTAAAATTCAAGATATGTTTTGATTCTTTTTGTCTTAAAGTTTTTTCTTAGTCACCGCCCCTTGTATTTATTGGAACTTGTTCCACAGCATAAAATTTCAGATCCTGCCAATTGCTATTATGATGTCTCTCCATATGTTTTGCAATGGCGTTGCTTCTGTCATCATTAGTTGTTGCTCTGACATGTTCTAGAATGGGCTTTTTTAATTCGCAAATAGTACTGCCCACATATTTAAGAGAACATGGGCATTCCACAATGTAAATAACATATTGACTTTTACATGTGATTGATTGTTGTATTTTCCATTTTTTGTTATTTGCCATTTCTATCTCTTTCATGTTTTTTGCGATTGTGCAGAATTTACATTTTGAGCATTTTACAAATCAAACAGTTTTTAAACAAGTTTTTGAAGATTTGTTGCCAAAATGACTGTGGACTAGTTGGTCTTTTAAATTCAGTGCTCTCCTGTATGTTATTTTTGGAGCATCTCCCACAATTTCAGCTACTGTCAGATCTAAATGTAATATGTTCCAATGTTTATGTAAGATTTTTTTGATCTGTTTATTTTCTATTGAAAAAGTAGTTATCAGACGGATATCTTTATCTTCCATGCTTTGATTATTCTTTGGTTCCAATACCTCAGTTCTTGTAATTTTTTCTGTTTTCTGGTGGCTTGTACATGTCATTTTAGTTTTGTATTTCTGCTTTTTAAATCTGGCACACATAGCTTTGCTGTTTTTCTTCCATTCTGTTTCTTCCGAGCAAATTCTTCAGACCCTCAGTAATTCCCCCTAGCGGATACTTCTGATGGTGCTTGGTTGATGGAAACTATCCGCATGAAGAATTGCGTTAGTAGCAGTGGTTTTGCCGTGCAGAGTAGAGTGGACCTGATTTTCATGTATATACATTTCTGTGTCCAAAAAGATTGTTCTTTCTTCACTTATAGTATAAGTGAATCTCAGGTTACAGTCTGTCTTGTTCAGTACATTGAAGTATTCTTCAAATTCCTCCTGACTTCCATCCCAAATGATGAATAAATCATCAATAAAGATTAACCACATGATGATTTTAATTACATATTGATCATTACTTGAGTTCCATGCATAATTAGACTCCCACCACCCCATAGTGAGACATGCATGTCTAGGGCTATGAGCAAAACCCATCGCTGTTCCGTTAACTTGTCTGTAGATTTCTTCTCTAAACATAAATACATTTTCAATTGTACACATTTTAATAATTTCCAATAGCATTTTGTTGTGATTGGAAAATTGGATGTTACGCTCCTTTAAATGAAAATTCACAAGCTTTTAGACCAGTTTCGTTGTCAATGTTAGTATATAGAGATACTATGTCCATAGATATCCATTTATACGAAGGTGCCCATGGTAGTTCATGTATATGACAAAGTAAATCTCCAGTACCCTGTAGATACGATGTGAGTTTCTTTACATATGGCAAGAGATAGATGTCCAGATAATTGGCTATGGGCTCCAAAAGGGAACCATTAGCCGGAATTATCGGTCTTCCAGGCGGTTTTGTCGGGTGCTTGTGAAGTTTCAGGAAAAAATATATTGTTGCGGTTCTGGGGTGGTCCGTTGTTAAGTATTTTGCTTCATTGTCGTCCAGAAGATTATTGTTTTTCCATTCTTGTATCTTTTTGTCTAATTTCATTTTCAGTTTTTTAGTAGGATTTTCTTCCAGTTTTTCATAAAAGGTACGATTTATTAATTGTGAATGCGCCTCTTGCACATATTGTTCTTTGTCCTGTAAAATTATATTTCCACCTTTGTCTGCCATTTTGATTTCTATGGTGTCATCTTTTTTTAATGCCATTAATGCTGCTCTTTCTTCCTTTGTTATATTGTCTTTATATTTAGTGTGTTTCAATCTGTATAGATCTTTGATCATTGCTGTGTGGAATAAGTCAATTGTATTGCCTTGCGGGAGTTGGGGGTAAAATTTAGATTTGGCCTTTTTGCCACTTTTACCTGCTCCCAACTGCACACACAATGTCCCAATCTCTGTTGGTTCTGAGTTAGGGTCTTGATCCATTTCCATTAGTGCTGTGAACCCATCTGCGTCTTTTACCATAAGCCCCATTTCTGGTGTTGCAATACTTTTTTATATTTTGCCATTTTCGAATTTTCAGACAATATCTTTGCCAATTTAATTTTCCGTACATATTTGTAAAGGTCTACTCGTACTTCCACCAATTGCATATTATTTGTAGGTCAAAAATGTAAGCTACGTTTCAATAAATCAGGTTCTGCAGATGACAATTCCCTTTTGGAGAGGTTAATTACTTGTAGGTCTTCATTGGGTGTATCCACATTTGTATCTAATTCCATTTTTGTTTCATGCTTCTTGTTCTTGCATCAATTCTGGTATCTTCGTTGGAGGCGCTTGCCTCTTTTTGTTGGTCTCTTCGAAGGCGACCCCGTCCCCTGCCCCTTCCACGATTTCCCATTGTTTGTGTTCCTGTTTCTTTTTCCCAATTGTTTTGTTGTAGGGCCACCCTCATCTCTTCTAAAAAATTGCACCTGGGGCGTTTATCAATATTTTCCTGTTCTCCTTCACTTACATCAGTTGAAGTTAATGATGATAGACTTTCAGCCTTTTATGCTGCCCTATCCACTTGATCTTGTTGTTTTAGTCTGTCAAATTTACGAGAATGTGTAAATATACGTCCTTCCGCGTAGTCATCTTTATCATGCTGGAATTTGCTCTCTAAAGATTTCATTTTTCTCACGTGGACTAAAACTAAAGTGAAAATGTGCAAATTAAGTGCTAAAGTGCAAATTGAATCTTAGTTAAAATACGCTTCTGCTAACATCAACGCTGTAGTATTATTCAAAAATTGAAAAATTGAATGTTCAGATTATCGTCAAATACAACCAGGAGGTACATTCATATTGTAAGAGTTACATTCTGTATACAAGGATATCAACAGTAAAATACTGCTAGGTAACTTCTCCTTCTGGTGTACTAAATGGTGTAGTGAATACATGTCTGAAGTTGGACTAAAATGGGATGCAGATCATCACCATTTGTGACTAACCCAATCTCAACCCCTGTATCAGTCAAGTGCCTAAAATCTCATTGCTCACATGTTAAGTCTCTAAAGTGCTGAAATGTGCCATTACATACCTACCTACATAAATAAATAAATAAATACAATATGCATATGTTCTGTAAAGTTACCGATACCCAAATATTGCATGCGCATTCAAGAAATAGGCTGGATCCAAAACCCGTAGCTTGCCAAATGGCTGCCCTCCTCCAACTGTACACATAGGTTGTCAATAAGGTTTAAATAAATATATCATCCAATAAATAAATATGAGTATAAACCTCCATATAAATATATATTTGTATAATACACTCCATATAAATATATATAAAATGTTCAGATAAACATAAACACCTGAAATAACAATTAAGAGCATATTCCTGTGTATTACCTGAAGGGGTATCGACATGATCGCGTTACAATTGGTACTAAGCACTACATAGTAATGAGAATGAAGATGGAACAATATATTCATATGCACATAAGAGGGGTAATCAGAAACTAATTTGGACCAGTTTGCACCAAGAGTGAATCACTAGATGTTAAAAATATGTAACTGATTCTAAAAAACTGAAGTACTAGGGGAAATAGGAGTTAGACAAAAGGGTTCAGTAAAAGACGGTTACAGACATGTGTATAGGTCATTCGGATGTTTAGTGTCCAGTTGTAGGATTGACCTGGTCTCTAACTTCCTGAGTTTACTTTCTCGATCTCCGCCCCTTCTGCTTGGTGGTATAGCATCAATCAGAAAATAGTTGAGGCTCTTGTTGTTGGATTGATGGAATTCCTTGAAGTGCCTCGCGACTGGGTATGTATTATCTGCATTGGCTATGGCACGAAGATGTTGGAGGATTCTTTTGTGGGCCTGGAGTTTCATGCTACCAATATAGCGGAGGCTACATGGACATGAAAAAACATAAACGGTATACTCCGTCTTACAAGTCAACAATTTAGTTATTTTGTAAGACCTGTGACTGAATGGAGTTTTATAAGATGTGGTGTTGACTCCATGTACACATGCTTTACAAGTCTTACAACGTATGAACCCTTTTATGTGTCTACAGCCATGAAGTGTTCTCGATTATTTCCGGACTTGTGGTGACCAAACAGTCTCACATAGAAGGTGCACGGCTATGGGTAATGGACACCCTCTGCGGTAGCAGGGGTTCAATTACCGGATCATTTAGAACAAGGGGCCAACTGGTCTGCACTATTTTGTTGATCTCTTTGTGTTGACTCTTATACCCCATTATCAGGCGGAACACTTTAGAGTTGTCTGTTACAGGACCTGAGTTGGAGCTGGCATTAGTTTGTGCAAGTATTTTGTCACTGAGTAGTTTGTCACGGTCAAGCAATCTAGTCTTAGTGATTGCTTGTACCAATGTTTTTGGCATATATCCTCTTTCCAAAAACCGCTGCCTGCTCTGGTCTTGTGCTGCTTTCAAGTCAATTTCTGTACTACAAATACGCTTCGGCCTGAGCATTTCCCCATAGGGGGTGCTATTAGCCAGATGGCCTGGGTGAGCACTAGTGGCGTGCAGAACGGAATTGCCCGCCGTTTCTTTAAGATGAAGGCGGGTTTCCAACTTATTGTTCTGCACAAAAACTTGTGTATCCAAAAAATGTATCATGGTCTCACTGATAGTGGCTGTGAACTGTAAGTTCAAAGAGTTTTGATTGATGTTGTTAACAAATTGTTCGGCCTGATCTCTGGTTCCCTGCCATACATACATATATATAATATAATATAATGTGAGCTTAAATATAATTTTCCTGTAGCCTTTGGTTATTCCAGTGAATATATATATATATATATATATATATATATATATATATATAATATGTGATCAAGCGCTCTGTGAAGCGTGAAACGCATCGTGATGACTGGGAGCACCGAAGCTAAATAAATCACCTTTTTGCACTGAACTTGGGTTCGTGTCCGTACTTGCAGTTTGGAGTAAGCCTGCGCTGTGCCGGATTATCCCTGGAATATAAATATATATATATATATATTCACTGGAAAAATCAAAGGCTACAGGAAAATTATGTTTAGGCTCACATTTCACCCACACACAACCATTGAAATTCAGCAGTTATAGTTACCTGAGTGAACTATACCTTACGCCCCCACAATGCACTGCTTATGCTTATGATCTCACATATTACATCACGCACTGCGCCAAAAATATAGGCAAGTCAAAAACGCTTTTCCTATGGAAACATTGTCCTAACTATACCTACTTACTGTTGACCTCCAGTAAACAATATATCACTGGATGATACCTTTAAAGGAAACTCTCTTGTCATTTACAGTCTTCATACAAAGAGGTAAAATACTCATAGGGAAGCACACAGCAACATAAAAACATGCCCTGTGCAAATTAAAGAAGATCAAGTTTGAAAATGTATCAACGTGTTATGTTTGTGAATATCCAAAACTAAGTACTGCCAGTTGCTCAGCATTCTCTTAATTCCATACCCTTCAGCTTTCTCATCTATAACTATTACTTTACAGGGCTGGTATGCACTTTTTGCCATGGTAAATCATGTTCTGAAATACTTTGACGCAACCTTCCCAGTTTGATTGAAAACGTGTCCTTAACATTAAGGCCCAAATTTTAATAGGGCCTGATGGAGATTTGACATTTTCTCACAACTGATAAATACAGATACGGCAGGACGCTGTATTTACTGGGTTCTATAATTATCTTCAATTATGACTTTTCCGATTGAAAATAATGAATTACATGAGGAAATGTGTGCTTTATCTACCAAATTCAGCATATTTACATGGTCAATTTCAACAGATTTGACACAGTGAAATTCACCAGGGGAATATTGCGGGCTGCAGTAATAACAACACATTTTCTTATCTCTTCACAAACAGTGTGCACGCGATTCTGAACTTCATGATGTAGCTGAAATCAGGTTGTTTCAAATGGAGCACTTACATTGTGAGTTTGTTTTACAAGTATGGAACATCCTGAACCAGCTCTTTTGCTGCAGCACTCAGACCGTACTCAAGTGTGTATTATAACTGTGTTCTATAACACATGCAGCTAATTTATTCTTAGTCATCATCAATGACACATGATACAAAGAGTTGTTTAATTCAGCATAGAGGCATTTTTTTTTGGCAGAAGTAATCCTATTAAAATGGTTTGATGCATGTTCCTGTGCTTCTTGTGCCTCGTATTCTGGTGTTACTCTCTTTTATTAATTGCATTCACTGAGAACAATATATGTGCAAGATTTGTTGTAAGAATACTACTTTGATAATGCATTCCTCATGAACAGGCCACTTCATGGTTGAAAGTGATTACAGATTCGTCCCCATAGGTGCAGACTTTTTATCACAAAGGATACTCAGTGAAGTGAGAAAGGCGGGTAGACTGGACACAACGCTCCTGTGAAATAAAATATGATTTTTGATACAAAGCGAATTCCCCAAGGAAATAGGGCGGAAAACAGCTCCAATCTAAAGTAATAGCAATCTCTCATGTCCCAGTTCCCAGATATAAACAATTACCTGTTACAAGTGACTAGGAATTTCCCATTTTTGTAAAATAACTAATCTTTTACCAGAGATATCAATCGTCAATAACAGAAGCCAATCATCCAGATACTCGCATGTTCCTTTTGCCAACCCACAGCTAGTCACCCAGGGCATTGAGCACGCATAGCTAATGTATTGAAGGAAAAAGTGACAATTCTTAAATGGCTCCATATTCCAAGACTGTGTGCTACTATCCTATTTGTACAGTTCCCGACAGTGAGACCTATGGGCTCTCTTTGTTCATAATAATGTGCAGTGCTGAAAATGTAAATAAATAAGTGTAGGCGATAAACGTTATCCTTGGAGACTGTCTCTGACTAAGGCTGCCTGTATTTAAGTATACCGCTTGCCTCTTTCTTCCACCGCCCTACAACTGTCTCTTTCTCTCAGCTATGAAAAAAAATCAAAAACTACTTTATCACTTGTTATTGTTTTCCTATTTTCCCTTCCATATTCATTCTCCCTCTTCTGATTTTGTTCTCTTGTGCTCTGGGTCAAAGTCTGATGTAATAAAATAAGTCCTGGTACACAAATACAGTGGAAGTGCTCTCTACCTACAGCCATCTCTACAAATCAAACACTGTAAGTGAGTCTTATGACTAAAGACCATGCTGCTATTTTAAAGGAATCTTAAAACAAGACAGTAGGGCACTGAGAATTATGGCTGGTGAGATCCTTTATCTCTCCGCAATCTTGTCAAAGGACACTCGTCCCATCTCAAGACCTTTGTAATGGGTTGGCAACGTTTTTTGAAACCAAAATAACTGAATTTAGAAATCATTGATAATCACCCTTCTGTCTGTCACTTAGACTCAGACAGCCTCAGCAATAGACTTACCCAATTTAGGCCCATATCCTTGAAAGATTCCAGGCAAGATATCCTTAAATGTAAATCGAGCTCTCCTCTGGATGCATGCTCCCCTACTCTGCTAGCTGCGGCAGTGGATATAATCAATTCCATTTTTAATCTCTCCCTTTCTTCAGGGATCAGGATCATGCCTGCTGTCTGGGAACTAGCTAAATTGGTCCCTCTGCTGTAGAAGCCTGCGCTGGACCCCAGCATTTTTTTAATTATAAGCCCATTTCTCTTCTTCTGGCCTTTGCAAACAACTGGTCAATGTTCAGCACTCAGAGTATGTCGAGCAAAGCAAGTTGTTACAGCACAGTCAATCTGGCTTTTGCCCCTGTCGTAGTATGGAATTGGCAGTACTGGAGCTTTCTGACCATGTCAAATAGTCATTGGACTCAGAGAAAAATGCAGCTCTGATCCTTCTTGATTTGTCTTCCCACACTCTATCCACTTTCACCGACTATCTGCAGTGGGTATGAAGGGGACTGTTTGGGACTGGTGCAAGTCCTTCCTGGCTGCTAGAGGCCAATCAGTGTCATTCACCCACTTCTCCTTGGAAGTTGAGGCAGTCAAGCAAGGGGTCCTGAAGGGCTCCGGGCTTAGACCTACCCTCTTTAATGTTTTCATGTCCCCCTTGGCATCTGTAGTCAAACCGTTTGGATGTGAAATCATTTCATAATCCAATGACAATCAGCTGCTCTTCTCCTTTGATGGTTTCCATGACTCTATTGCAGCATCTTTCATACGCTGCATAAGCATCATCTTTGATTGGATGCAGATTAGCCAACTCGAATCCAATGCAGAGAAGACAAAACTTATTCCAGTTTGTTCTCATGAGTCCAATATGTGGGAAGATCTATGACGCTCCACATTGCCAGACCCACCCCCCTCCATCTCTGGTGGTTAAGAACTTAGGGGTGAAGTTGGATACCACCCTTTCCATGACACCACAAATCTCCACTGTGGTGGGCAAATGCTTTGTGATGCTCCACGCTTTTAAGACACTACCCCCCCTGCCTCTGAAGGGGAAAAGAGTGATGATTCACACTTTGATCACCTTGTGCTTGGATTACACAAACACCCTCTATCTAGGAGCAGTCAAACTTTTGGTAACTCACCTGCAGGTGGTCCAAAATGCAGCTACTAAGCTTCTTCAGTATCTACCCAGGCCTTGTTTGACCTCATCAGAACTGAAAGCTCTACATTGGTTGCCCATCAGGAAGCTGATCTTGTTCAGTGCCTTAGCTCTTGTCCACAGGACAGTGTATTTCTCTAGCTCCGGCTATTTGGCAAAGCGATTTGTCAAGTATCTCCCCTCCAGAATACTGCACTGTGCCTCACTTCTGTCAATCCAGCGCTTAAGTGTGTCCACAGTGTTGGGAAAGCTTTTTCCCTTTTTGCTGCTAAGGCATGGAATGAGCTGCCTCGCGAACTGTGCCTGATGTCCTCCGGGACCACATTGCGAAAAAAATTAAAACATGGTTTTTTTTCTGCATGGCAGTAAGATCTCTGTGAGTGGGTGCGTACCTGGGCCTCATACGTTAGCGCTGGAACAGTCTTCGGAGTAGGCGTGCCATCTACAAGTCTCCCATTCATTCATCCAAGTGTGCTGCCCATCTGTCAATTTCCATAATAAGAATGGTCGTACCTGGCTGCATTCATGTACCATCACTATGAGAGACTGAATTTTTAAAATGGGTGGAACAAAAATCTAAGAAAGGGACAACTGTCTCTTATATGGTATTATTAGGGGTTTTATAGCAATCCTGAATGTGCTCAACTTGTGCCTTCAAACTTTTTGATTGCTTTGGGTGCAAGATGATTATCTAAGATGTTGGCAGGGTTGGACTTACCTTCAACTAAATCTGCTCAACATGGAAGGGATGGAGCTCATTGCTTGCTTTTGGGCCAGTCCCCTTCTGGTTTAGGCCTGCTCTGTGTGGGACTGCCCCATCCTCAATAATAAACTTTTTGGTCGGGAATCTTTAGCCATATTGACCAGGCCCCATTTCAAACCCCATGCCATGATTCGTTCCCAACCTACCTTTAGCTAAATCTCATTCATCGGTGGTATTTATTGTGGCTGAAAAATAAGGCATTTTTGCGGGCCCTGGATTGGGAAAACTTTATCGACAAGGTAGGATGAAATGAGAAAACTTGACCCACACTTGCCAAAGCAAAGTTTTCAAATTCACCAAACATTGTTAGCGGAGTAAAACCTTTGCTCGTCAATATCCTACACGTCCCTCAACCAGCACCGGACATCTAGAGAAGTGCAGTCTCAGTGTATCACTGCAAGCACTCTTCAAAGAATGACAAGCCCCTAGGTTATCAGCTTACACAGCAGGATTAACATATGAAAAAAGAATAGGGAAACAAAACCGGTTGCTAGATGTGAACAAGCCAGGACTGCAGAAGCAGAACCTCTGTGCATCACATCTAAAAACAAAGCAAACACGCAAAGCAAAAAAAAAGGTAGGGGAGCTAGCTACAAAACAGCATTTAATTCATCTCAGGAAAACCAGCTAACACCACGTTTGGATGAAGAATAAGCTGTTTATGTTTTATAGTAAGGTGGTGGGCTAAACGTTCTTCTTCTTAGTTTGAAAAGCTAGCTCTGACAATATACACTCTCATAATTTAAGGATTGCGATGAGGAAGAGGAACAATGTTGGAATGGATCTATAGTTTCCCAACCGGTTTAGCTATGGCAAACCATGAGTGTTGCCTTCAACCAGATATGCTCTTTTCTGAAGTGCCTTTGTGATATTGCAACCAGAACATCTTTATTCCATGGCTACCCTGATTATGGTCTATTTTCAAATGATGCAGGTAGTGCCTCTCTTTTTCTCGCCCAAAATATACAGTCAAATAAATATTCAGATGGTAGAGAGGAAATTCAGTTCAGATGTAAACACTAATTGTTTGGTAACATTTGAATAAAATAAAGTCAGATTGTTTGAGCTATAAAATAAGTTATGTAAAATCATGTTGGAAATATTAGGCCCTAATTGCGACCCTTATTACCTTCAGAATTCGAGGTGTAATCCAGGAGTGCGTACTTTTGGAATTCAGGAGTAAGCTGCATCTACTTTAAGTGAATTCTTTTGTGAACAGGGCCCACTTTTAACTTCTCCATGAGTCAAGTATTGGCAAAACACTCATTTAAAATGTGCTGAGTTAGTAAAGGCTGAATATTGTGTTTAAGAAATAACTTTTCAAGATTTGTAGAGAATTAGGATTAAAGTTACATGAACAGAGAATTAAAATAGAGAGAACATTTCCAAAGACATAAAAGGCAAACAGCCACATTCGCAAAGAGTTTGCTGTTAGTAGGTAGCATGTACTTTTGTGGAACGTCTGGTTTATTTCTGGATGTCAGGACAAATCCAAGAGTAAATCGCAGCAAAATTGTTGTAAATCAGGCCCATAGTATTTAATGAAGAGAGAATTTAACAAGGAATTTCCAGAGAAAGCATGCAAACATAGTTGTGGTACAACATTGTCACAGTACCAAGATTATGTGGTAACATTTCTGGCCCAGGACATTTCTCCACAGAGACATTTGAAAGTAGCACAGAGACATTCCCACCTAGCAACTATTTCAATTATGATGTTCCATTTCTCCCCCTGCATTATAAGGACCAGCATTTCCCAGCATATTGTTTGTCTTAAAATAATACAGAACCACAACGAGGAATATTAAGTTATTCCTTGATTGAAAATAATTTAAAAAAGTAAATAAAAGATTTAAAAAAAACATTTTGGAGTTAATAATCAGGGACTGAAAAGTCTATCCTAGACGTATTGTGATTCAGTGTTGTCAGGTGATAAAAAACAAAATGTGGGCCCTAATGTACTATTCCCATTCACAAACCAGGGGTGAGCAATTTGCACACTGACTGGTCTGCAAATTGGAATGTAATATTCAAAGCATCCTATCTATTAATAGGCCACATTGCAAATTATACATTTGCAGGAGGTCAGACAATGACCTGCCTCCGGAATATTAATGTATTAATTATAATAGCTGTAAATGCATGGATGGATGCCTTCAAAGGACAGCAGACCTCCATCACTGCATTTACTTTGAAAGGGAAAGTTTTTTTCAAAAGCAGCCCGTGTCCTTAAAAGGAATTAGTGATGCTTTAAACCAAATAAACCATTCCATTTGGGAAGATAATGGGAACCTGCCTTGACAATTCTCAGAAGGGATGCTTCCCTTTTGCTCATCAGATACCAACCCCTAATACAACTCATAAGCTCTGATTAACACACTTGTGCTGGGTTTTCAACAGAAAAGTGACTCAAACTTGTGCAAAATTATGTTTAAAGTTTACTTTACAGCAAAAAACTGTTTTTGCACTGGAAATTTCCCTCAAAGTTACACACTACTGCTTTGCGTTATTCAGCCTCAAAGTGCGTTCTGTGGGTGGTACATGGGTGTTCCCATGCAGCTATCCAGGGTTTTTGGTATGAAACCTTATCTACTAACAATAGTAAACAGGGATTTGCGTAAAAAAATAACACCACTTTGAAGCAGGAGTCAATAGGGAGAAATGCTTTTATTTCTCCTAACTTATCCAACTTTGCATGTCATGTGTGTTGTACTGCACAGTATACTTCCGAAGTGGCAAAAGTTTTAAAGTTAGTCTAATCATAGTATTTTGTACTGGAAGGATACTCTTCCAGTTCAAAACCTATCCTAGGCTCATTGCCCTATAATGCAAAGGTGTGTGCGTGATGCTCGGCAGCCGTATTGTGCGCCAGACCTAAGGAGAGAAGAGGAGATTGCCATATGTCAGTAGATACTGCACTTTCCTGCTGTCTCCCTGTCACTCAACGCAACACAGCAACTTTGGTTGCTGCACTGCATAGGGTGACAATAATGATAATCTCGGCCCGAGTATTTGGAATTCAGACAGGGTAGCATAAGCCCTTTTACTAGTCTGGAAGAGCCTTTTGTAGGTAAGAAAAAGTATTTTGCTGTTGCAAACCCTGTGTTTTTAACAATCGCAGGCTATGCGACCACAAAATTCTCTTGAATATCAGGCTCCAGCGTACTAAGAAACAAGAAAGGAAGAAAGAAAAATAGTAATAAAGATGAAAATGCAAGAAAGCTCTTTTTAAGCCGAATTCTTGCATGTTTTTGTGTATTTCCCACAGTTGTGGGTATTTTCAAATGTATTTGAATTTTCACACTTTAGGGTTGTGAAAATCATTTTTGCGATTTCTCAAAAAAATTGTTACTGAGTTCTGAAAAGCGGGAACTCTTCACTATCAAATTCTCAGGTTCTGTTTAGCCCTTGCCTTCTTCGTTAAAGCACTTTCTGAGTTGGGCAACACTTATTTATCTCTTTTCTTCCGCATTTATTTCAGACCTCCTTACCATTATTCAATTTTTTGTTTTAAATATCTTGTGTTCACTTAATGACAAGTAGAGAGGCACATTCATATTTTGGGTGCTGCGCTTCGGCAAGTAGACAAGTGGCTCTTTACTATTAAGGTATCAATTTAAGTGAGCTCCAGCTCAGCCAAATAAACTGAGTTACCTCTATTAGGATCCACATTAAAGATTCGTCAACCTGCTCCTTTCGATGCATTTATTTTTTTATTTATTAATTGTTTAATCTGGGAACGGCAAGCCTTAGTGAGCGTCAGAGTCCCTTACATTCAGACCAGAAAAGATAAGAAACAAGACCAAAACCTCTATTTAAGCAAAGGGGGAGGGCTAAAGCACAGACAGCAGGGTGATATGTTATTGACCGTGCACACATACAGATCTGACAGAAAACATTTTCGAGGGTACATCAGAAACCTCGGGGCTCTATATCTAATACAAGGAAAACATATCATTGGTAAACAAAAGCAATGTATAAATAAGACATATGTGTATTTGAAAGTGTGAATAGGATAGTGAGCATAAACAAATGTAGCTACAATGTAATGAGCAAATAATAATTACAAAGCATTTCAGAATACCTTCGAAGTCAGTGAACTGCGAGATTAGATCTTTAAAGATAAACCCTCAACTTTCTCAAGCACCTAAGCTTTATTTTCGATCGTATACTCAAACCATGACAGATGTAAAAAGTCCATTCTTCATTTACTACAACCTAACCTACCCCTGTGATCGTCAGCATTTCACTCAATAATCCAAATTCTTTATATGCAAGTTGGCCTCGGGATCTTTTTTTCTGCTTTAAAAGATTGCTTGACCTGCTACTTCAACTCTCTCTTCTTCCTACATATTGCTGCACTGGCTACCCCATGACTTTACATTAATCTCCTCAACTTATGTCTCTGATCATGTGGAAGGCAGACGTGTTTTAAGGCTTGGGCAAAGAGAGCAAGTGCCGAGAGCCCCCACCTTCCAGGAGGGGACTCCTGGCAAAGTAATAATTGTGAACTGTAAAAGCATTCCTTTTTAATTCGACAGCTGAGCGTGTCAGCACAAGCCTAACCCTCTATTCTTCGGCAGATAGTGGCAATTAAATGAAAAAAAATGCTCTCCTACCTAACTCCTCTCTTTAACCCTACCTCTCTGCATTTCTATGCACCTACCGCCTCTTACTCTATCTCCACCCACTCTACGTCAGCTATGCCTCTCAACCCTCTCTCAGTACACCTCTCTAACCCACATCTCTCTACCTCTCTCTCACTACATCACCTCTCTCGCTACCTCTCTCTGTGTATGTGACGTATGCACATATAGAACAGGTTCTTAGTGGACAAAGCCATTGCCGCATGTTGAATGAAAACCTCATCATAATTGCTTCTTATTTGCGCTCTAGCTGACCAGCATAGCTTTACCACCCTCAAATTATTGGGTTTTTATTCTGAACAGTATACACTACATGCACAGATGTAGAAAAGGTAGGGCATTGTCGACCAAGAACCTTTAAGTATTGCCTGGCGTTAGCCGCCTCTCATACCACTCGAAATGATCAAACAAAGAGGCAAGCGCTGGAGACTGGAAGGCAGGAAACAGGAGTTTATTCCGATGGAGCAGAACACGTCAAATCAGACAACAGGGTATCTTCTCGAGGTGCTCTAAACGCATCTCTGAGGCCTGGCCTCTTATACACAGGTTTATGGTCTTTATTACAGTTTATTACATGTAACGCATTCCTGTAAATACTTTAAAGTACGGAAAGACATCCTCGGAATCCCCGCTTTAAGCCCGTTCCTACACACATTTACAGTAGAAGTCCCCACCCCGATCTCAGTAGGTGATGACTGTCGCGCTGCTGGACATTCTGCCGGTTCCCGGAATGTGTGCGGTTGATCGGATATCATGGGGTGGGGGGCTTTGATCAGTTGTAGATCCTTTTGAAGAGGGAAGCTTCCTACTGTATGGGGGCAATAAACTGTATCCTCAGGGCCAGGTGGTGGCCTGGGAACGAGTAGGACAATCGGGCACAGAGGAAAGAGGTTCATCAAAGGATGTGCGATTATGAAAGAGATGGAGGGAGGTGTTAGCCGGGTACGGGTTGTAGCTCCGAGGCAGGGTCGCGCTGAAGGGGAGGTTTATGGCCCAAGCATGTGAGAGCGGGGGCTGTCGGTGCGCGGGGGATGCTTGCGAGGTTAGAGGGAGAGAGAGAGATGCGCTGGCTATCGGCAGTGGGCAGAGAGGCCATGGCATTCAAAATGGCTGCTACTTACGCGCACATATGAGCCTGAAAAGGGACAAGATGGCGCTGATAATGTTGATGTCGCAAGCTAGATTTTAACAGTCCTCCCTTTTCAATATATCTTGGCAGCTTGTCAATCAATGTCTATCCCCATTATATGTTGGATTTCTACTTCATATATAGCTCTCATGGATTCGGCTTCAAAGTCCATAGTCTTGGGGCAGATACAGTTAGCACAAAGTGAGCACAGGGGTGGCAAGCATTGAACACCCAGGCAGAATCCACATATTATGACAATCGGTATCAGTAGGATCATAAACAACCTCCACCCCCAGTCCTTTACAGCACTCCAGAACCAACTTCCAAAGGACCATTCTTCTTGTTCCTGATGAACTTCCGAGGAAAGCCTGTGGAGGTGTTTAATGGCTTCATAAACTGAGGGTGAATTGTCCGGTATGTAGGTGCAACAGCTGGACCCAATGATACGGTATGCTCCTCCACGATCCGCTAGAACCACATCTAGAGCAAGGCGGTTCTGAAGAGCCACCAGGCGGACCGCCTGAAGCTCAGCTGTATTGTTTGTGAGGATGCCAGCTGTAATGTTCATTGTCATTTCAACTGCTTGGGTCAAATGTCGGATGGCACAGCTGTTCGCCATCGGATCCCAGAGTGGAACAAATCCCTTCATCGCGTCCAGGAACTGTGCTCTGGTGGAGTCCGCTTGCTCAATGTCTCTTGCTCGCTTTTGTCGATGATGGTTTGCTGGAGCCACATAGGTCGGAGGAAGGATGAAGGCAATGTAACAGGTACCTCCCCAGCCCTTGGGGAGCCAGGTGTAGGCTTTCGTACCACAAACAAAAGTACATGTTCGGAGAGGTGACAAAAGAGGGTAGATCAGTTGAGTCCAAAGTTCTGGTGATGCAGCAGGCGCTGTGGCCCACCAACTGCGTCCCAAGGCCTTTGGTGCATACAAGACCCGAGATATCGACGACAGATAGGGCCACAGTCAGGGTGGCAGCTGTTCGTTTCCGGAGGTAGGAGAAGGTGGGTCAGGCTGGGTTGTTGAACACTTGCATCTCAATCCGTTCTTTGGCAGGGATGTCCATATGAATAGAGTCATTGGATGTCAGAGGGCAAAAGGGGGAAGCAGTTCTTCCTGTTTTGTTCTGCCAGACCCCATGATAAAAGTGTGCCATAGTTCTGCTGGAAGTGGCATTATCTCTATAACTCTCTTGCAGAAGAATCAGCCAAGCGAGACAGGAACCGTGAACAGAGAAAGGTGAAGGAATGAAGGGGATGGAATGTCCGGTGGCGTGGGGGAAACAACCCACAGATCCAGCAGTTTGTGGCATTGGCTGCAAGGTTGTGTTGGTGCAGCAACTGCACGAAGGAGTTGTTCCAAAACTCCTTACGTCTTTCTCGGAGTTGTGGTGAAAGAGAGACCAGGTAGTGTTCTTTCATTGTGGTAGGCTGTGCAGTGGTTAGAAATGTCTTATGAGCTGGTGCGCTCTCTTCCACGATCCAGAGGGTGGTCATGAGGAGGAGGCAAAAGAGAAGGGCGATGAAGAGAGCAATAGTCTTTGAGCTGTGTATTTTGTCAGTCTTTGAGTTTCTGTAGTGGGTCTTCGGATGTCCGGTTGCTTCCATCATCTTTGTGTTGGGTGCTTCCATCATCTTCATATCGGGCGCTTCCATCACCTTCAAGGGGCTCGGTAGCGGGCAGAACCACAAACTTTGTTTGGCTTCTCTCCTGGTAGCCTTAGTAGTGTTAGGCCACCGCTCTGAGAATTGTAACTTAGTCAGTGGTCTGCTTAGCCGAAGCTCCCTCCTTTCGTCGCAGGTTATACCCTTCTCTGGATGGCACAGTGGGATCGGGGAATTCTGCCAGTTCAAGTGTCTCTTTGTCAGGGTAACAGCTCAGGGATGGTCGATCCTTGTTCAGGAGCTCTTCTTGGGTGGCCACATCTTCGGTCGTCGTCAGGGTTGGGGAGATCTTTTTGCAGTGGTGCGCATGTAGCCAATTCCGCTTTCCTTCCACTCGAAGAGCTGTACGGGTGGGGATCAAGACTTGCCAGGGGCCCGTCCACCGAGGTTCCAGACTCTTTGCACACTGGAAGTCCCTAACTAATACAAAGTCACCGGGTTGGATGTCGTGTCCAGGGCCCCTGGAAGCATCAGGAATGGCATGCAGCACCTGTTGATGGATAACAGACAGTGTCTTAGTCAGATTGTACAAATAGTCAGACATTAGGACGTCCGGGACGTCGTGAATGAATGTCGGTTTCGGTGCGGACCAAATGCTCATTGGTCGGCCGAAAACAACTTCGTAAGGGGTCAAATGGTGTTTGGTGGGGGTGGAACGCATTGACAACAATGCCAGTGGAAGGGCGTCTGGCCATTTCAGTCCCGTGGTAGCCACTATCTTAGCTAGTTTGAGCTTCAGTGTGGCATTATGTCACTCAACTAGTCCAGCAGATTGGGGGTGGAAGACTGCATGAAATTTTTGTTTTACACCCAACCCTTTCAAGATGAGTTGGATAACTTCGGCTACGAAGTGGGGGCCATTGTCGCTCCACAAAATTCGACAGAGGCCGTAGCGAGGGAAGAATTCTTTCAGTAGTACCTTTGCAGTGGCAATGGCAGTGTTGTCGCGAGTTGGATAGGCTTCCACCCATTTGCTAAATGCGCACACAACAACAAGCACATATTTCAGACCTTGGCATCTTTCTAGTTGGATGTAGTCCATTTGCAGGACTTCAAATGGATGATTGGGGACTCCAAACCCTCCCCGGGGTACTACAGTTCCTTTCCCAGGGTTGTGTTGCAGGCATATCAGACATTGTTGGACCAGACGTTTAGCAGAGTCTGTGATTTTGTCATTATGCCAAACTTTGGAGACAAGTTCGGCCATAGGGGCAGAGCCTATGTGTGCTGGGGAGTGTGCCATGGTCAGTATGGGGATCAGGTATGAATTGGGTAGCAGCCATTTGTTCGTGTCTTTTGTCTGCCAGCAGCCTTCATCGTCTTCAATCCCACCCGTGCCCATTCAGTCAATTCTTGTGGTGAGCTGGCCATCTGGATTGTGGCCTAGTTACGTACATGCGTGTCGTCGTCCTATTCTCGGCTGTGGTCCGGGCAGTGATGTCGGCCAGTGCATTCCCCTGCCCAATGATGTCTGTCACCTTTTTGTGTGCCTGGCATTTGATTACTGCAAGTTGCTTGGGAAGGAGGACCGCTTCAGTCAGGGCGGAGACTAGATCTCCGTGTAGGATAGGGGTGCCGTGTGAGGTCAGGAATCCCCTCTCCTTCCATAGGAGCCCAAAATGATGAACCACCCCGAAGGCATACTGGCTGTCTGTGTAAATATTTGCTGTCGTCCCTGCTGCTAGGATACAAGCTCGTGTGAGGGCAATCAGTTCTGCTGCTTGTGCAGATCGTTGTGTGATGCAGGCTGTCTCAACTACAGTTCGGGCTGTGCTAACTGCATAAGCAGCTGAGGTGGTGCCATCGGGGAGCTTGATGCAAGAGCCGTCCACCCACAGCTCTCCGTCAGGGTCTGGGAAGGCAGTGTCTCGGAGGTCAACCCTACTCCTAGTCTGTTAGTCCATGAGGGTCACACAGTCATGTATAGGGGGAACATTGGGGTCGTTCTCAGGTAGGGGCAACAGAGTGACAGGATTCAGCGTGGTACATCTTTTCAATGTGATGTGGGATGCAAGCAGAGTCAGTTCGTACCCAGTCAGTCGTGCACTAGTCAGATGTTGCATCTTGGCCTGGTTCAGGAGGGTGTCGACTGCATGGGGTACTAACACAGTGAGGGAGTTCGAGAGTACGATCCCCTCACTTTGTCGGATAGAGATAGCAGCGGCAGCTACAGCTTGAAGGCAGGCAGGCAAAGCTCTGGCTACAGGGTCAAGAGTGGCAGAGAAGTAAGCGCATGGGCGTTGCTTGGGACCGATGGACTGAGTCAGGACAGACAAAGCACACCCCTCCCTTTCGTGAGTGTAGAGGGAGAAGGGCTTTGTGTAATCGGGGGTTCCTAGGACGGGGTCTGAGCAGAGGGCATCTCGTAGTTCTTTGAAGGAGGATTGGCATTCAGGGGTCCAAGGGAGCGGGAAGGGGACATCTTTAGCCAATAAGGAAAGCAGTGGTTTCACAATGAGGCTGAAATTTGGCAACCATTGTCGGCAGAAGGAGGTGAAGCCTAGCAGGGAGCGGACTTGTTTTTGAGTTTTTGGCACAGGGGTCTCTAGAATGGTCTGAATTCTATTGGGTGTAAGCTTTCTCCCGTCTTTGGACAAGAGGTGGCCTAGATAAGTGACCTGGGGTTGGCAGAATTGCAACTTCTTCTTGGAGACCTTGTGGCCATTTTCTGCAAGGAAGTGCAGGAGTTGGATGGTGGCTGTGACTGCAAGTGGAGTGGTATCGGCTGCCAAAAGGATATCATTGACGAAATGTATCAACACCACTCCATCCGGTAACTGGACTGCGTCCAGTTGTCTCTTGAGTGCCTGGCTATAGATGCTGGTACTTTCAGTGTAGCCTTGGGGTGCTCGACAGAATTATATGAGCGGGCTTTTAGGGTAAAGCCGAAGAGGTATCGGCTGTCTGGGTGGATGGGGATAGAGAAGAAAGCGTTCTTGAGGTCAATGACAGTGAAGGTGGTGGCAGTGAAAGGAATCAGAGTCAGAATAGTGGTGATGTCTGAGACTACGGGGTACTGAGGTACAACTACTTTGTTAACCTCTCGTAGGTCGATTATGAAGCGGTACGCTTTCTCATCTCCCTCACCTTGCTTCTTTATAATGGGTAGGATAGGGCTGTTGCAAACGTTACTAACTACTTCCTCTACCACTCCTGCATCTATCAGGGACTGGATAATCTTTACCAATGCCTTCTCGCCCTCGGGCGATATCCGATATTGTGGAAGTTTTGGGAGTATTGCGTCTTGTCGAACAGTTATGTGCACTGGGTCGATCATCATGCGTCCTACGTCCGAGTCAGTCTTGGCCCACAGATATGGAGGTAGAGAGTCAAGTAGGGACAAGTCAGCATCAGTGATGGAAAACATGCGTCGGGTGGGACAAAGTCTGAGCAGAGTCGGGTTATCATACAAAAAGACTCGAACTCCATCTTGTGAACACCTAATTGTAGCTCGGAAATGCTTCAGTAAGTCAAGTCCCATAATGGCATAAGGGGTGTTGGATGAGAGCAAAAACGTTGTGTCAGTGGTGTTATTTTCCAAGTCAAAGGAGATCGGTGTAGACAAGGGATTAGTGGAGGGCGTTCCATCGAAACCTATCGATGTTACAAGTGAGCCAGACAAGGGTGCCCTTGGAATCAGTCGTTTAGATAACGCACTACGTGTTGCGCCAGTGTCTACCAGAAATGGAGACTTCGTACCCAGGACCTTAGCGGTGACATAAGGACCTTGCTGGTCAACATAGAGCTCGACTGGATCCCTCCCTTGCCCTTGGCAGTCCTATGCGAAGTCGTGAGTGTCGTCGCAGTCAGACTTCTGGTACTGGTTCTGTCGGGGACGGTCAAATGTGTTCGGTCTGCCTGGCCTTTCGTTGTTGGCCTCGTCCGTGGACCCTTGTCCCTGTCCTCTATTTCTAGGCCCACCTGCTACATCTCTTGTGTCCCTATTCTTATTAATTTCTAACAGGACTTGGACACTGGGATTTCCAATGGCCAAATCCCTTGCAAAATGCACCCTGGTTTTCGTCAATGTCTTCACGTCCAGCATAGGTGGCGGGCGTACGGTCTTTAGGGGGTGGATTTCTAGGAGCATTCGACTGGTAATTTCCCTTGTACTGCTCTCTTCCTATAGTCACCCCCTGCAACTGCGCGATCATCACCCTTTCCTTCAGGTCCTTTTTCTTTTTCTACGTCGACCTATCATTCTCGTTCTTCTGATGCTCGTAATACTGGGCCATCTGAAGGATAGCCGCAGGCTTGGAGGCCGCCCAACTCCTTTCGCTAGCCTGTAGTTTCTGAGAGACCTCCTGTGACAGACCTTTAAAATAGTTCTGGACAAACAGATGATGTCTGGTTGCAGTGGTCATGTCCTGGCCGCTGTAATCGGAAAACACCGTTTCAAACCGGGAGAAGTATTCTGATACGTCTTCCTGGGGTTTCTGGCGTCAGGCCGTTACTATCGACTAGTCCACCTTTTTCTCTGGGATCAGGGTTTTTAGTTTCTGCACGATCTTGTCTGGGAGTTCTAAAATGGATTTTAAAGGTTTCTGTCCAGGCTCTCGTTGCCTGTCTATGCCATCGAGTTTTGACCAGGTATGTCCAAACAGCTCAAGGTGGACGACTTTCCGGATTTGCTTCCACACATCAGCTGGCAGACATAACCCGAAAAACAAATCGATGTCAGCTAGGGTCATAATCGTTGAACCTAGGGCTGTGCCTAATTCAGTGTAAAAGGCAGTAGGGTATTTTTGTAAATCGGGTAGGGATTTTCGGAACGCCAAGATATCTTGTTGATCCCATGGTTGGTAGATCCAGTTATACACTACCCTCCCTCTCGCATCTTGATGATTAACGTCATCATGCGTTCCCAGACCTCGTGGGGGAACCCAGTAAGGAGCTACCTCCCTTATAGGCATCATTGTATTAGTTTGTTCTATTCGGGGTTCGGTCGCTACAGGAGTCGTAGTTTTAGCTTCCATCCTCTGTTCAGTGAGGTGGCGGAAGACTTCAAGCGTACGCGTGAAGAGGTCGGTCACGTCACACTCGCCCTCATCCCCAATGTCAACTTTTCTATATAGAGTCGTTAGGCCCTCGGGACCTTTGTCTCGGTATCGGTCCTCATAAGCATTGAGGGTGTGGTAACAAAATCGCACGACAAAGTGTCGTCTGTTGCTATCGGCATATGAATTGTACATATCCATTACGTACTCCTCGCTCTCCTTTCGTTCCACCAGTGTCTTTACTATCTTATCGATCCCTGCTCGCTCATCCTTGCTCAATCTGTTCATTCTAGTGGAATCTTACTTCCGGGTCTCAGGGTTATCTAATGCTGCTGCTTGTGCTGCGCTGAGTACGAGGGGTTCGGCCGGCACGGAGGCAGTGAGGACCGAGGCCCTGGCACTATTCTCATCTGTGCTTGGGGGCTGCGGATGCTGTGCTAAGGGTTGGGAAGGGGCATATGGAGGGGGCATGTAGATGATCGGAGGACCTAGTAATAGATCATCGTTCGCTCGCTGCTTCGAGAGTAACTCGGGGTAGAGCCTAGAGGGTGTTTTAACGGGACATTGGCTAGATGTTTCAGACTCTTGCTTCTGCTTGGCTTCCTCTCTTTCCTTAATCTCTTCCTCTAACTTTCTGACAGCTAAGTGAGCTGCTTTTCGTAGCTCCATTGTTCTGCTTCTTTGCGCCACATGCCGAGACTATCAAGCATAGTGGGCGTTGTCTTATTGTTACGAAGGGCTGTTTCCAGCACGTTTATCTTTTCTTCATCGAAGGATCCTATCAGTGGCCACTGACTTTCTGATCCTTTTTCGTATATTTGTGCCATAGCTTGCTATAGGCTATAGCGACTAGTCCATACTTAGTGAACATGTCCTTATTAGGGGTGCCTTCCAGTGGAGCTGGATGGTTCATCACTAATAAGCAGTCCGGGCTGAACCAACTACCAATCAGTGGGGAGAAGATAGGCATGACAGATTACAACGGGGGACAAAGGTCCGCACTACCTATCCTTCACTACTTGCAAAGACTAGACAGAATATTTCTATTCTACGTTATTTGCAAACAGAGAATATCTCAAAAAGAACCAACTTCGAACAATCAATGTTCGGACAAACAATCAATCAATGGGGAGAGAGATAGGCACGACAGATTACAACGGGGGACAAAAGTCCGCGTTACCTATCCTTCACTATCTGCAAAGGAAGAGAGAATATTTCTATTCTTCCCCGTTTGCAGACAGAGAATATCTCAAAAACAATCAATCAGCAATACTAGTATTTTCAAACAATCAAACAATCGTTTCACAATTTGTCGTGCTACACGACCTTACCCGGACCGCATGGACTGTTTCTCGTCTTCCGCTTCCAGCGCCCGATCGTCCTCTATTCTCCGTAACTGTTGTGGCACTACTGATGGTTCCCAGTCAGGACCGTAGATCACTCGAGAGAGGTCTGCTCGGAACCGGTGAAGTTCGGATGATCGGCTGCCAGACGAGGGTCTATCGGGCAGGTGCACTTCCCGATTGCTGCAGTCGTTCACTCTATCGTCGGGACCTCTCCCACTGGATCCACGTGTCGCTGATGGGCCCCACGTTTGGGACGCCAATTGTAGAAAAGGTAGGGCCGATGTCGACCAAGAACCTTTAAGTATTGCCCGGCGTTAGCCGCCTCTCATACCACTCGAAATTATCAAACAAAGAGGCAGGCGCTGGAGACTGAAAGGCAGGAAACAGGAGTTTATTCCGACGGAGCAGAACACGTCAAATCAGACAACAGGGTATCTTCTCGAGGTGCTCTAAACGCATCTCTGAGGCCTGGCCTCTTATACACAGGTTTATGGTCTTTATTACAGTTTATTACATGTAGCGCATTCCTGTAAATACTTTGAAGTGCGCAAAGACATCCTCGGAATCTCCGCTTCAAGCCCGTTCCCACACACATTTACAGTAGAAGTCCCCACCCCGATCTCAGTAGGTGATGACTGTCGCGCTGCTGGACATTCCGCCGGTTCCCGTAATTTGTGCGGTTGATCGGATCTCATGGGGTGGGGCCTTTGATCAGTTGTAGATCCTTTTGAAGAGGGAAGCTTCCTACTGTATGGGGGCAATAAACTGTATCCTCAGGGTCAGGTGGTGGCCTGGGAACGAGTAGGACAATCGGGCACAGAGGAAAGGGGTTCATCAAAGGATGTGCGATTATGAAAGAGGTGGAGGGAGGTCTTAGCCGGGTACGGGATGTGGCTCCGAGGCAGGGTCGCGCTGAAGGGGAGGTTTATGGCCCAAGCATGTGAGAGTGGGGGCTGTCGGTGCGCGGGGGGATGCTTGCGAGGTTAGAGGGAGATTGAGAGACGCGCTGGCTATCGGCAGTGGGCAGAGAGGCCATGGCATTCAAAATGGCTGCTACGTACGCGCACATATGAGCCTGAAAAGGGACAAGATGGCGCCGATAATGTTGATGTCGCAAACTAGATTTTAACACAGAGGGGCTCTCAAAAGCAGCGATGGAGAGGCAATGTGCCATCAGTGCTCATGCTATAACTTTGGAAACACAAAAGCCTTTCTAATCACAGCTTTTTTGGGCAGGAATATTTAATGAGCTTTATTTGCAGACACAAATCAGTTTGGTGAAGAAGAAAGAAGAAATGATGATGTGTAGGGGCAGCATATTGACTAGTGTGTAATCCATTAAGCAGGCAATTGTGTTAAAATAACCCAGGGGAAGTCAGCATAAAGTAGATATTTAGGTGGACGATTAAAAAAAATGAAAATAAAAAAAACATTGCACCTACTAAATAGTATGTGTAATTTCTTCTCAATTACTTTCATAGAAACTATTTTGTTATTGGCTTCTTAGAAACTACCTTCAGATATACACCTTATCACATATTGCTTTGCAGACCTCTTTCCTCCCTACCTGATTTTGAATTTGGTGGACCAGATTAGTCCATGACAAGCATCACTGATATCCCGTCCACCATACAACAAGTCCATTATAACCAAGTCACTTGTAAGATGTTGGATGTGATATCCGTCACCTTTGTAACAGAGTAACCTAAATCACCAAACTCTAAATCATGCCATAATGTCCTTTGAATTACATTCTGTGATTTTAGACTTGTTTCAGTAACCTGTCCATAGCCCCTGGGATTTTCCCAAATATTGTTAAGGTTGTTCATGTGAGTACCCTCGAGCCAAGGTGTTGCCCATTTCCTTATGTTTGGGAAAAGGCATAAGGAAGCATAGTAAATTCATAAAATTGACTAGTGCATACCCACCAGTCTGGATATTGGTAAGGCTGTAAATACTTCAGATGTTTGGTCCCTTATACTGTTCTCTTTTGGATGGGGTAAATATGTGTCCTCTGGTGTGGGTGGGCCCCTCAGAGATGTTGGAGACAAAACATGAGGTCTGCTTTAATATTCACGAAATGCGTAACGGGGTCAGGGCTTCGCTGCTTGATTTATTAGCCTCCTTCCCTATCAATGGGTTCCAAATGGTGATTATGTGCGAGTTCTTCTTAATGGCTTTTTCTGTTCTGGTCCTTCATGGATTCATTCCATCTGCATTTTTGTTAAGCATTTAAATGGATCTTCTGGGAATTCACCTCTGTACTGTGGATGTTAGGGCCAAACTGACACTAGTTCGTTCACATAGGTATCTCCAAATCCCAGACAATTCTGATCAGCTCTGGAGTTCCCCAGAGTTCCGTCTTGTCCCCTTTCATCTTCAACTAATCATGGAGCAAATGATATGGAAACACTAGTCCAAAACTGGCTCAATAATATGAGCCTGGATGAATCCGAACCCCAACTTTCACCCGATGGAAATCCATATGGTTGCACACTGCTCCTCCTACCAGTGGGTTTACCCCTGAGCATTATGGTTAATGCAGTTTGTTCCAGTGTGCGCGCTTCTAAGAAAATGTTGAGTATATCCACCGTTGTGCTGGCCATCCCTGGACACGTGTTTCAAGGTCGTTACCTTTCATCAGCAGGGAATAGGCGTATGTATGGGGCTGCTGCGTAGGCTGCCAAAAAGTGTTCTCAGGTCTTGATACCTCTCGCGGTGCGCAGGTGCCTAACCATGAGCTCGTCAGCTGGACCGGCTCAGGGGAGCCTTAATAAACAGAAATCCATATGGTCGCACACTGCTCCTCCTACCAGCGGGTTTACCCCTGAGCATTATGGTTAATGCAGTTTGTTCCATGGTGTGCGCTTCTTATAAAATGTTGAGTATATCCACCGTTGTGCTGGCCATCCCTGGACACGTGTTACAAGGTTGTTACCTTTCATCAGCAGGGAATAGGCTTATGTATGGGGCTGCTGCGTAGGCTGCCAAAATAAAACGTTCACCCAATGCTAATTCACTCACATTCACCCTCAAGAAATGTTTCACCCAGAAAACCAAGACATTCTTGTTTCAGCTCTCTCTACTAAAGAGAGACCATCCTGCCAGAAAGCTACTTCATAACTACCATTCAAATCCTTGCACTGTTCCATCTGGATGGTGGCAGTGCCTTGTTTTATTTTATTTTTAAAGTTTTATATAGCACGAACAAGACTCTTGCGAGTATCAGAGCGCTATACATGTCTGTGGCCTGCCAAACTCTACAGTGCCCCTCTCCCCTATGGGCAACCTAGAAGCCGCAGCTGGCCACATTAAAGACCCTAGGAAATATGCCAACGTCACCCAAAGCATGATGAAGGGACAAAGTGTCAAAGAAGTGCAGGCCTTTTTCATCTTTGCACCCACTATCTGGACAAACATCCCCCTTTCCATAAGGACCTCCCCAATCCTATTCCAATTTAGGAAAGAGCTGAAGACACCCCTCTTTAAAGAACACTTCATTATGATTCAGCAATAGTCCAATTTGCTCTTAGAAACCGGATACACTTCCATGCTGACTCTGTTTTGTCTGTCACCCTGTACAACGTTCCACTGATTTTTTCGGATAGATTTGCACTATATAAATATCACACATACACACAGACCCACCAGTATGCTGATGATACTTAAAAATATCTCTATACTATCTTTATAGGGAGGAATAGGGAGTAAAAGCACAGTAGAAGCAGGGTTAACTCAAAATGAGATGTGTTATCTTGAAAAAGAAGTTATCTCGAAAAAGTGAGGAAACACAAACTTTTAGAAGCACAGGGAGGTAAATTTAAGGAGCTATAAAATTACACCCTATTGGCTTCTCTGCCATATTTTTAGAGCGACGCAGGAGAGAACAGTAGTCACATTTTCTAAATTTGCCTTTTAGAGGTGTATGTAAATAGTGATATATGGAAATCATAACAAGGAATAGGTTTCCCCATTCATTTTTTTCTACACTGTTTTAAAAAAATAATGGTTAAAATCAAAAGAGGGGCTTGTCTTGTTTGTATGAATGTTTTATGTGTCTAAAAAACAATACTTTATCCAAAAAAATAAGAAAGATGGTTGAAGAAGAATCGGAGCTGAAACCTTTTAGTAAGACTTTGATTCCCCCACTAATGTCCACTATTTTTCTGAATATTCTAAAACCGGAAACCAAAGATGAAACTCCAAGATTAGCGAAAATAATGAATATGCTGAAAATGGAAGAAGGTGTACAGTGTAGGCATCGGCGTATACCATCTCAGACAAAATGTACGGTCATGTAAGGCTGATATTATGGAAGTTATTGCGCATACTTTCTTATACCCTGGTGCTAATACAAAGATTAAACTAAGAAGGAGAACTATTCGAGAATCATGCCCCTTTTTTTGTAATAGGAGGAAGCATACCCTGCTAACAAAAACATCTTCCCCTTCTCTCACCTAATCATTGATTTTACTGCACAAAAACTGTAAAACTGCATGCAGTTGTACAGAGCGATAAAATCACCCTAGCACTGTCCAATTCGTAAGTCAGGGCCTACGTGTTGGGCCACAATTCCGTGACCTGGTAACCGTCACTATGTGCAGGATTTACAGTTTACCAAGGATTAGAATATTTATCCCTACTTAACTTGCAATTGAATTTCTATGCCTGCTTTTTGGAGCCCTTTTTTATATTGAAGTAAATTTATGTTTGTATATATTTTTTTTGTAGAACAATTTTTTTTGTTTTTGAAAGCATTGTTATGTTATGTTATGTTATGTTATAGCCGTACTTTTTGAGCGCACGGCTACTCCAAGGGGTGTCCCGGCGCATTGTAGGAAAATGTATACACGCGATTGCAAAGCAGTGATTGCAAACAGGCAAAATGTTAAGCTCCTAGTACATTGGTTATTACATATCTGTCACACATGCAGATTGATGCCGTATTTACTATGCATCAAATGTTGATCAGCACCATTTGTACCTATACATATGTGGAACAACAAAACAATTCAAACAATATCCCCCTGAGAAACACCAGCCTCATCACCTGTGTTTGGGCGGTTTTTGGTATGATCAAGTAGGTTCGCCCAGCCATAGAGCTATGGTCTGGAATGTACTTTGACCAAAGCATGACACCAATACAGAAGGGATCTACTGTGAAGAGTGTTGGATTCAAGGGATGTTACAATCGACTGAGCACTTCTCGTGCCATATATTTGCCCAGTGTGATATGTTCAGTGTAAGTATTTTGTAGTTATTCAGGCTTAATGCCATCTTTCTCTGATTCCCTGTGTGCCCAGATGAGAGTGTCTCAACTCTCAGACATTGATCCGTTGCGCAGACTCCTCTTTTCCTCCCTACGCGGCACGTTGCTCTCCACCCAGCCCACTGGGTGGCTTCTGTCTTCCTGGTAATCGTCCGGGTGAGAGGGGCGAGCTGAGCGGATTCTCCATATTTTTCACATATTGTACATTTTTTCTCTACTACTTCTTATTTCATAAAGTCCAAAGCCTGCGTTAGGCCACTTTTGCAGCATGTAATGCCGGGTTTGGTGGCTCAGTGAACTAATCTATCCACTTCAGGGGTCTGTGTTTGACCTCGTTATCACAGGTTCGAATCCTGGTGGGCCAACTCAGCCTTTCATCCTTCTGAGGTCGATAAAACGAGTACCATTGGGTAACAATAAACATCTGTTATTCAGCGCCGAGGTACCCTTCTGGGTGAACGCGCGCTTTACAAATACACATGTTATGTTATGTAAAGAGTCAGAAGTCCTGTGAATTAATTTCTTATTGAGCCATAAGGGGTCGACATTCAACCCGCCTTCCGGAGAAGCAGGACACACAGCTCTGCTCTCCGCTGTCAGGCTTACAAATGCAGTCCTGAATACAAATATTAGGCAATCGAAGATTCATACTTCGCATGGCAGCCTTGACCTGCTGCACCACATTGTAGTTTTGATTTCTTTACATCGGATAACGCCGGAATAAGCGGCCCGTCCTTGCGCAGTTTCAAGTAATTGTTCCAATTGCACGCTACTTTACTCATTAGCACCCTCACGGGCGGACGTCGGAATAGCTCCACACTTTCAAGTCAAAGTTTCAGGAATTTATGCCCCTTGCGGTATTCTGCTCACTTTCTTGCTACCTTTCTCCATGGCACCGCCCGGTTTACAATTCTTCTTGCTCACATTTGCTATGTCCTGAAGATGATCTCAAATAGCTGAGATCGAAACGTCAGACCCCCTACAACAAGAACTCTATACACTTTTTATAATGTATTCTTGTCAATGCGATGCTTATATTTTAAAGTCACCCCCACTTAGCACGTCACGATTGTTGTCCCTTTACTATGTGAGCACCTGAATTTTTTCTTGCATGATTTCATAAAATAAATAACAAACCTTATTTTGACTTGCATGTCTCTGTTTATATTATTTATCGCTCCCTGAGAAATGTATTATCTATCAAGACTCTAGCGCATTGTCACTAATTTTGACACCGCTTCCTTCCTTGGACCTTTTTGCCACATAAGAACCATTGTTTTTCAAAAACATTAGTCTACCCCAGGTTCACTTATTGTGGTACCTTTGTTTTCGTTACAACAAGGGGTCGAAAGAGCATGTGTGGTATTACATTCCCATAGTGTGGGTCGCATTACTTCATTGTAGATGGCAGTGTTTAGACATGCAGGAAAGGATATGGGGCATATTATCAAGGGGGTTTATCTCCGCTTTTTTGTGTTTTGATGGAGTCAAAGCAGGTGTCATGAAATGAAAAATGTTGTTTGAATACATTTTGTTTCTTTGACTACCAACACCACCAAAACCCACTGCGTTTTTTTCTTGCAGGAGCGATCCCATCTGTGTTTTCTCACTTGCAGGTGTTGGGCTTTTAATTAAAATCTCTAACTAATATGTTTCTGTTTTGTGAAGGCAGGTGAATTATTGCAAAGACAAATTATGAATGATAATGAGGAACAATGTGTGTGCTTTTCGGAATCATTATGTTTGATAGAGCATCCTTGTAAAGAAAAGGTCATTTGGTGCAATGGCAGCGAGCCCTGCTGAAACAGACATTTATTCCACTAAATGCATTTTCCTCTAATGAATTACATAGCCCATACATGAACACTGATCATTTCATGATAATACACTCAGTGGGCATCGTTTTATTAAAATATAATTTAATTTCTAGTAGAATAAATGAGGTTAGAAAGAAACATTTAAAAGTTAATTTTGCTTATTGCTGTCCTGAATATTTCTCTATAGGGGCTTCATATATTTTCAATAAAAAAAAACTAAGCTTAAAGCTTAGTTATAGTTAGGAAAAAATATGTTCAAACATCTAATAAAAACCAAAAAGTTAACGTACACAAACATTTGACCTTTTTCTGTTATAGTTCTTTTTGCACAACTACAATTGATAACACTTACTAGCATTATTATAAGCTCTACAAAACAACACTTACTATCTTTTGCTCTCAAACCACACAACTATAACTCTTTTTTCTACTAGACACTAATTACACCATCTCCTATTAAAAAAGGCATAGTAACTGAAAATATATCCAGTAACACTTATAATTTCATACATACCAGCTTAACCAATAACACACCTTATGTCACTTGACGTTACTCTGGTGAGTTATAGTGTGTTTTTTCTCCTCACTCATCGTTTATCTTCATAACTTCTAAGTCGGGGATATTGTCTTGCAGTCTTCTGAGATTTTGTGAAGCCCAGTTGGATTTTCTGGTTGAAATGGCAGGGCAACAAGATCTTGGCCATTAGAAGCAGCAGAAACACAGAGGGGAAGATGAGGAAGTTGAGGCATGTTGCCACTGTGAGAGAAAAAATGTAAATGCTGCCCTGTTAACATACAATCTGTGCCAGAAAGTGATTTCCCAAAGCACAGAGGAGCAATATTGTTTTGGGACCACTGGCATGAAAAAATACCTCCTGTCTATGCAATCCACAAGATGGGCATGTGCACAAAGGAAGAGATAGCAAGACAGTGGTGGTTGGCATCAACGGGAAAGGGGGGTGAGCGTGCGCTCAAACAAAATTGAAAACATATAAAAATAAATGGGTGCTGGCAAATATAAATGTAAAATATATTATAAGAAAACACTTATCTGACAAAAGGACCTCCTGCTCCTGACCTTGTTGCGCTGCAGCCCGGCCATTAGGAAACCCCCTTGACCAATCAGGGCACTGCTCTCACCAGCATGAGAGCAGGGCCCTGATTGGAGGGAGTGGCCTCACTTGACTCTCCACAGTGCTTTGGAGGTCTGCACTTATTATAAGCCAGCTATCTTAAGACATCTGGGTTAGAGGTTTCAAAGTTTGCATTTGTAGCTGCCCGTCGCAAAACCGCCAGCCAAAAAGAAATGCACACTTTGAAAAGAACACATACAACCCACCCTCCTCCCAGTGCCTGCTGCTGTCATTCTGCAGCAGCCCCGCCCCCGTCCTGACGCTCGATCAGGATGGGAGAATGTCTGGATGGAAAATAAAATGGCAATGCTGAATTACCATTTTATTTTTCATCTCAGGCTAAGGGACAATTAAGTGGGGTGATGCTCCTCCGCTCCAATGGAGGAGTTGCCCCTGGTGCAAGAGCTTTAGGAGATGGCTGGAGGAAGTTCATCAGTGGCAAGCCAGATGGTCTCTTCAGGACTTTCCACCTTTACAATCTCCAGTGAAGCAGCCGCACCGCCATCGGCTGTGGTATCTGTACCTCCTTCTGGGACTGTCGTCGCGTGGACATGTTGTGGCACAGGGACATAGTGGAAAAGTATGTTAGTACTGTCACTTACAACCTCCTGTGCCACAGAGGCATGATGGCTGGGGAGATAGATAAATTAAAAAAGGAGAACAAAACGATTCTTTTCAGAACTACCCTAATATTGGCAGCATTTGTAAACCACAGAATGTGTGATGCTACTCTTGCTTGATATTCTTTCCTCCAAAAGAAATCAATTACCTCTACAATGGGATTTTTCTTCTTGCTGGTCAAGTTTTAAACCATGGTTTGACATTTGTGGTTTAAATATCTACACCCATTAGCAGGATCCATACAGCATAATTCAGCTGTAGATTTTGTGCTTATGTTTGCAATATTATCAATTAGTAGAAATCAATATTAGACATCCCTTAGGTATACTCAGCACAGCTCAACATAAGATACCAAGTTGGTGGTCACAGGTTTTTGAGCATACATTTCAATTTCTCCATGTTTTTGAAACCAATATTCATTTGTCTCTCTCTGACATGCCATTATGTGTATCAAGTTATATTCTAGGTTCTTATCTTTCTTCTGCAGCTTTAGACAAAATTGTGAGCTGTTATATTATTGAAGCAAGTTTCCTTCCACATTATGTGTACACCAGTATATGAGATTACTGAAAGTTCACTTCGTACAAGAGTGTGAAAATATAGGAAATGTCTTGACGAAAATGTGGATCTTCTGGATATTATCTTGTTGCTTGTTACTCTGATGCAGACGTTTGGCTTGTCGATTTTAAGAACTTGGGTTGTTATTTGACTGGGGTATGAACCCAGGTCAAGCAGCAACAACAATCCAGGTCAGGATAAGGCACAAGCAAACCGCATATTAACCTACACTCAACACCTTGGTAGCTTGTCATAGAGAAGTTGGACTTCATTTAAAGATATTGTGTAAAGCATGTGTGCAACACTTCACACACTAACACAGTGAAAATACACCACAAAGGAGCCCAAAACAGATTTAGAAAATAGAGTCATTTTTATAAATAAAGACAACCAAAACTACAAACATCCAATCAGTAGAATCGGAGACACTGAATGTTAAAGTTTTTAAAGAAAATAGCTTCAAAAGGCAAAAAGCGTCACCTATGAATATCTGGTCGCGCCGGACCAGGACAAAGTCACAAGCTCAGGCTGACTGTGGTGGAGCACCTGCCGGCTACAGGGACTCAGTTAGGCCCACTGAACATCTTAAGTCCTGGGCTGCGGAGTGTTGCATGGATCCACATTGAAGATGTGTCCCGCAGTCGAGGCAATGTGCCAGTTCCGAGATGCAGTGCTGCTGCGGTGGGAGGTTCTATTGCATCGGGAATCCAGTCAACAGGGCTTGCACTGCAAAGTCCAGCATTAGTGCGCAGTCAAGTTGATGCGTCGGTTCCAACGAGCTGAGAGGCCCTGATGCAGAGTCCATTTTCGAGTCTGCTGTTGATGAAAGATGCAAGGGCCTGCACCAAGGATACGTTGTGCAGCGGGGGTTCAGAAAGCGATGTGAGCTGTGGTGATGATGTGAGTCTTTGTGACGGATCCATGCCATACCGCATCGGCAATGCATTGGTTCTGCTTGGTTTTGAGCTGTGCAGTGTTGGATCTGCTGAATACACAGGCTGGCAGAGCACCTTAGGCCCACTGCCAAGGGTCCAGGACTGGAGTGGCACCACTTGGCAGGATAGACTCACAGATGGCAGAGTCCAAGTTCAGATGCAATGTTGTTTGAAGCCTCTTGTGTCCCTGAGGCTTTATATCTGGAGGTCAGCCAATTAGCCTTTGGAGTCACTCTGGGTTATGGCTCCAAGACATGTCCAGTCATTCTCGCCCAGTCAGGAGGCCAGCAGGCAGGAGGTCAGCACAGCAAAGAAGGAGCACAACAATCCGTGCTGAGAGGTATCCACAGGTCCAGAGGTGTTTGAGGTCCATCTTTTATACCCGGGTGCCCTGGTTCTGGGAGGTGGGAAAAGCTTCTAGATTGTGATTAGCACTTTTGCAAGGAATTCCCTGCCTCCCCTGCCCTGGCGCCAAGTTGGCTGGAGTGACAATGCAGGGTTGTTAGGCACTTTGTGTAGAAAGAGGGCACAGCCTATTCAGGTATAAGTTACACTGTGTCCAGCTCCATCTTCCCATCCTGCCAGTGATGGTACAGAACCTTAATCACATGTTTAAAGACAAAATTATAAAAGACACACAATTGATGGACGAAATGCAGAACAAATCAAAACATTCAACCACAGTCGAAAGATCTGGGTTAAATCCATCATTCTTTTGCTCACCATGCCACCCTTGTTTAGACCTGGCCATATGCGAATCAGTCTTGACCCTGTGCCTCATGGGAACAGTCCAGCCCGAACTGCCAAGCCAGGTCCTCCCTGGACCGTAAATAAGCATCCTAAGACCGGTTTCGGGGTTCCACCCCTCTTCAGCCAGGATAGCTAGATTTCAGTTGCAGAGTGAGCCCAGGACCAACGTCTGGGCATACCTGGCACACTTAGGGCGAGAAAGCAAAAGGCACACAATTGATGGGCGGAATGCAGAACAAATCAAAACATTCACCCCCAGTCGAAAAATCTGGGTTAAATCCATTATTCTTTTGCTCACCATGCCACCCCAGTTTAGAGTTGGCCTTATGTAAATCAGTCTTGACTCTGTGCCTCATGGGAACAGTCCAGCCCGAACTGCCAAGCCAGGTCCTCCCTGGACCAGAAACAAGCATCCTAGGACTGGTTTCGGGGTTTCACCCCTCTTCAGCCAGGATAGCTTGATTCTATTGGCACAGTGATCCCAGGACCCACGTCTGGGTATACCTGGCGCTCTTAGGGCGAGAAAGCAAAAGGCACACAATTGATAGACGGAATGCAGAACGAATCAAAACATTCACCCCCAGTCGAAAGATCTGGGTTAAATCTATCATTCTTCTGCTCACTGTGCCACCTCAGTTAAGACCTGGCCATATGCAAATCAGTCTTGACCATGTGTCTCATGGGAACAGTCCAGCCCGAACTGCCAAGCCAGGTACTCCTTGGACTGGAAACAGGCATCCTAGGACCGGTTTCAGGGTTTCACCCCTCTTCAGCCAGGATAGCTTGATTCCAGTGGCACAGTGAGCCCAGGACCCACGTCTGGACATACCTGGCGCACTTAGGGCGAGAAAGCAAAACTACAATTGCTACATAAAACCAATCAAAGCACTGATACACATTTGATACAGTATTAATGGGAATACATAAACAACAAAAGAAAAGACTCTTCTGTCCAACATTGTTTTGAATAGTGCTGAGACCTCCTGTGTTTAGATCCTCGCTGCTATCTGTTTTCTAGGTCCTAAAGGGGTTAGAGTACTGGTCAAAAACTCTATGTCTATGCTTTATCCAATCAAGCCCAAACTATACAGACATCTATGTTTTGTTTCCTTTTGGGGTTACTCTTGGCCTCAAGGTAAAACAGACAACACATTTCAACCATCAAAACTGGGATCAAAAGGATATTTTTGGGTGAAGGTCTTCATCAGGGCGCATAAGAATTAATGTAGGACACTGCAGGGTTCCGGATTTGGCTGTCTAGATAGCCCAATGGTGGCATTGATTCAGTGGTGATATCAATCACCTTCAGCAGTAGAATGGTGTGCTTTAATGTGCCTCAAGGGTCTTGATGTCTTTGTGCTGGCGGAAATCTCTTCGATCTGGAATAGAGTTACTGTACACAATTTGCTGACTGTCATATGTAAAGCAATTATGGTTGCATTGGACAGTCTACTTCCTTTGGATGTGCCTGCTCATTCTCTCAAATGATTTCAAACAAATCGGTAAGAGCACAAATTAAAAGAGGGAAACAGAAACGAGGTGGGGCGGGTCAGTGTCTGGATGCTGGCTATCGATCTTATGCATAGTGTTTTTTTTTTGCTGTTCCTGTCACTGAGTTTTGCTGTTTATTGAAATATATGCAAATTCCCTACTTATCAAAATATATTGTATGTAGTGCACAGATCACCCGCAGCAACAGAATGTAACTGCTAGCATGCACAGATGTTTTGACCTACGCAACTTCTTAACGTAAGTAATTGAATTCTCAGTTTCAAGTGATACGTACTAGGTGCCTAGGACTTATAATGTAAGACTAATGCATACTACGCAAAATATGATGGCAACTGTGTAAACTGTATAGCGTGAATATAACTGAAAATTCAACAAATGGATGTTTAAAATATATATATATATATATATATATATATATATATATATATATATATATATATATATATATATATATATATATATATATATATATATATATATATATGGACGCTCGTGTGCAGGAAACACGGACCACACTCGCGGGGGTGGCAGGTCAGAAAGCTTTTATTCCCCAACAGCACGCTTGGATAGCCCGAAGGCAGGGAAGTGTCCTGTTTCGTCATATGTCCTGACCCGTTTCGAAGGCAACAGCCCTCTTTCTCAAAGGTCGACGAACTGATTTACAGGATGGTAGCAGGAAGCGCCTTTCATTGATTGAGTGACACGCCCCTGAGTGAGCAGTGCTAATGTCACAGTGCCTTATGGTACTTGTATTCCTGCCCCCTCGTTGTTATTGCGTGATGCAATTTTTAGTTCTTTGTTCTTTCTTTAGTTAAAAGCGTTCGCCTGGAGCCCCCTCGCCAGCCAGGCGGCGTCGTGGTAGAGGAACGGGGTACGGGTCAATATCCGAATCCCCACCGGCTGGATGCCCGTTGATTCACGATTCCCTCCAGGTCGTCGCATGGCGGTGCTCCGCGCTATGCAGTGTTGCTGCCCAGCTCATTTCCCATCAAGGCGCTCTTGCACTCTTCCGTGGCGGGTGCGGCAGAGAATGGTGATGGGACCATTCTATGTATGGACGCTCGTGTGCAGGAAACACAGACCACACTCGCGGGGGTTGCAGGTCAGAAAGCTTTTATTCCCCAACAGCACGCTTGGATAGCCTGAAGGCAGGGAAGTGTACTGTTTCGTCATATGTCCTGACGCGTTTCGAAGGCAACAGCCCTCTTTCTCAAAGGTCGACGAACTGATTCACAGGATGGTAGCCGGAAGCGCCTATATATATATATATATACTGCTCCTTCTTGTACCGAAAATTGGGAAGCACTCGAACATCACCCATAGACTTCATGCATAAGTCTTTATTTAAACAGGTATGGCACTTTCCGCTCCAGGTCCTTTAGCAGTCATAAGCCCACTGCCAACGCGTTTCGAATAATCTTCTTCCAGGGCTTGTGGTCTAATGAAAGGTGCAACACTCGCACACAGCCTTCCCCTTTTGTTACACTCGATTGCGCGCCCTTGATTGGCAGCTCCGGATGAGTTCTGCGCAGTGTTTCTTAGGAAAGGTAGTGCTGAGTAATTTTGAGCAAAAATGTTCTGCTGGCATGTCAGACCCAACACTGGGCCCCTGTAGCGGTCGTTGCCTCAATCCCTGGGAGATGCTCCATTTCGGGGACAACTGCAGTTCCCCCCGTGGCTCACTTGGGTTCCAGGGGTGTTGCATTCCCGGCGGCACGGCAGCCGCCTGTTACATACTGCTCCTGCTTGTACCGAAAATTGGGAAGCACTCGAACATCACCCAAAGACTTCAAGCATAAGTCTTTATTTAAACAGGTATGGCACTTTCCGCTCCAGATCCTTTAGCAGTCATAAGCCCACTGCCAACGCGTTTCGAATAATCTTCTTCCAGGGCTCGTGGTCTAATGAAAGGTGCAACACTCGCACACAGCCTTCCCCTTTTGTTACACTCGATTGCGCGCCCTTGATTGGCAGCTCCGGATGAGTTCTGCGCAGTGTTTCTTGGAAAAGGTAGTGCCGAGTAATTTTGAGCAAAAATGTTCTGCTGGCATGTCAGACACAACACTGGGCCCCTGTAGCGGTCGTTGCCTCAATCCCTGGGAGACTTATGCTTGAAGTCTTTGGGTGATGTTCGAGTGCTTCCCAATTTTCGGTACAAGCAGGAGCAGTATGTAACAGGCGGCTGCCGCGCCGCCGGGAATGCAACACCCCTGGAACCCAAGGGGGCCACAGGGGGAACTGCAGTTGTCCCCGAAATGGAGCATCTCTCAGGGATTGAGGCAACAACCACTACAGGGGCTTCGTAAACCAGCAGAAAGGAACTCCTTACTACAGTACAACAGTCATCATCCTAGAGCTCTCCTCGACAATCTGCCATTTGGACAGTTCCTACGTATTCGTAGGAACTGTTCCAATAAGGAGCATTACCTTGAAGAATCTGAAGACCTTTCAAATCGTCTTCAACAGCGTGTGTATCCTAGACGACTCGTCACCAAAGCACGCAAACGAGCTTGGTTCTACCCTCGGGAGCATCTGCTGACTCAGAAAGACCCCGCAGACCAGCAACAAGACAAAATAGTGTGCGTCACTACTTTCTCTACCAAAAGCACCAAAATAAAGCGCATCATAAATCACCATTGGAAATTAATCTCTGATGACATTAACCACACAAATACACCGTTACATGCTTTTAAAAAAGCTAAAAGCGTTAAAGACTATGTGGTACGCTCTCTCTTACCAACCCCTGAAGAACCTACTATAACATCACTGTGGAATCTCCCACCAGTAGTTGGCCATTTCAGATGCGGGCACTGCAAGGCCTGTGACACCACGATTCAAAATAAAGAATTGGAACACAATCACCGGAAGGTCCAGCTTAAGTCGCTCAGCAATTGCAACACTCCTAACATATTCTACGCGATAGTCTGCACGTGTAATTTGATCTACATCGGCCAAACACAACAGAGGGCTAAAATGAGAATCCTACAGCACATGAGCAGGATTAGATGTGAGGTTCAGGGCGCACCTCTCGTTGACCATTTCAGATCGGCTTCTCATTCGCCAGACAGTCTTCAATGGGTGGTACTTGAAAAAGCAATGCTAGGACCCCATGGGGGTAACATCACAAACATCTTGAATACCTGTGAACTCAAGTGGATGTTCTTCTTTGACTCGATACAAACGGGTCTCAATGAACATGACAGCTCTTTCTCACATTTAGCCACTCTGCCTTAAGACCTTTCTCTGTTTAGTACTTGAAGTCTGTATATTCATCCCATGCGGTATCTGTGGGCTTATACCGTCATGTGACAGGTACGCCTGGTAATGAATAATGTTATTCACATGTACTCTTTTTACAGGTCCGATGCATATTACAATATCCACATTATATTGTCATTGAAGTATTATTGCGCTTGCTTAAATCTATGGTACCGTAATATGGCCTTTACCATCGTGTGATAGGTACGCCATTCGATGTACATATGACCCCCTTAGTCAATACTTCGTAAGTTGTGTGACTGCACCGTAACGACCTTGTACATATATGTACATATGATCCCCTTAGTCAATACTTCGTAAGTTGTGTGACTGCACCCTAACGATCAATGTACCCATTATCCTTGTTCATGTCATTTTTGATTAATCCTCACAATGACCTTCCTGCTGTCCATGATCCACTCCTAACATAACGGAATGATCTCTATCTGGCACTCATTAATCTCCCTTCTGGGTTACGTAGTGGCCTTCCCCTAATTTATGCCCGTATTTTGCTAATAGCGCATCAATTCCGATCAATGCTGATGAGATCACTAATAACTACATAATGATCGCATGATGTTCGCATCGCTGAAATTTCAGTGTTATTAATAACCACAAACTATGGGTTTGACACTTTTGAAGTCTTTTCACGGTTTCCATATAAGACGGAGCGGTCACGTGACTCCGTCTCCGTGGTTACTGACAACGCAGGAAGCCCGTCCGCCATAGCAGAAACGATCGAGAAGACGCCGGATTAACTTTCACTCCGGTAAGCGCCCTGAAGCTTTAACTTAATGCCCCTCAGATACAATTTCCGATACGAACTCTCTCGACAAGCGCCACAATATGAATCTTGGCTCTCCCTTTCTTCCCCAGCGTGTGCCTCCTGATACGTTCACAGCACCGCCAACTTCCTGGAGACGATAAATGCAAGTAAACACCTCTCGGGTAAGCCTCGGGCTGGTTAAATTTAATTTAAATTATTACAAGTACCATCTCAGGTCCACCTTGCGGTACCTAACGTAGTTCCCTTATGCCTTAGATGTCTTTCCAGATTCCCAGTGCCTAGCGTCCCCAGGCCTGATTTCGGATCCCAACGTAACGCTGATGTTAATATTCATGATGTAAGTTTTTAAATTTCTTATACATGTTCACAAACAGCCTACGCTGTCAATGAAATTGATTTTCCATTCTCATCACAGCAATTCTAGATAAATGTTATATAAACCTTTTGTTTAACTCTATAGGGATTCATGTTCCCCACAATGAGGTTCAAGTGGCTTGTCCACAATGACAATGATGATGAGCACCGAATAAATAGGTATGCTACTCTATAGTGTGTGCTAATCTGAATAAGTTGACTACGTTACCCCCTTTTTATTTTTTCTAAAAAGGATTAGTAACCTGAAACCAATCCTTGATATGTATTAACAGGTTGCCAGCCCCCGCCCTGTCCTGGTGAAGACCCCGCAGCAAGGGCTCCACTAATCCCTGCACTACTTGAGGGTCGAAACGTCGACAACTGTCCTCTTCCTATCAGCCCCCCACCCGAAATTGTGACATTTATGTAACACATGGGGCATGTTTTTGATCAAGTGATATATTTACATTAATGGTTTTCTGTATACTCCAATTGACTTATAAATGTGTTCAGATTACTGCCTGATTTTATTTTCACAAATCCCCACCCACACTATCCTCACCTTATCACTTTTCCCTTGTCCCCTGGGGCACTACACAACCTTTTTGAAATGGTTACTGTTGGATACTATATCCTGGTTATATCTACATTGTGAATAAAACAGTGTAGATTCATTCAGTGTATCACAAATTTTTTGTCTATAATTTGTAATTGTTATTCTTTAACTGGGACCCCTTATCTCTCAGTACTATTATGACCCAGGTCCCAGTGACTTTTTCTGGGTAAACCCCCTATTGATACCCTGATTTAAACCTCAGCACCGGAAAGTCTATCTGTATTTAATAAAGTTTTTCGGCAATTTTATATACTTTATTGTAATGGGAGCCCGAATGCTGCGCCACATGGACAGGAATCAGACAGCACGGATGTTTACACTTGGAAAAGTTATACTTTATAACCAGTAAGGTGCCCTGGCATGCACAGCAACTACGCAGTGCGCATGCTCCGAAGTCTTTACAGAGCCGAAACCTGCTTTCCTATCACAGTTAGTTAAAAGAAAAGGCAAGTGTATTTTTTACTTGGCAAGTGTATTTTTACGTACCTTATGTACATTTCTTCCCGTTCAATTTCTTTGTAGAAGTTCTGGAAAAAAATACAATCATAATGAAGGAACGATAATACCACCGATAGACGCATCTTTTAAATCAAGGCCCATTCATATTCATAGCACATCAGAATCCAAAATTGACCTGTGACATTTGCATTAGTTTCCTGGCAATACAAGGCACTTAATTCTCAATTTGATCTCAAAATCTACAGCTGCGTAGCATCTGCAGGTTTCAGTTTCACGGTAAAGGTTAAGATTCCTCGGGAAAAGTGCTGTCAGGAATTAAATGTTGTCATTTGCAACCTACACGCCATTAAGCATTTTCAAATTAATCGAGGTAATGTTCAAAAACATAATTTCTAAGTAGTTGCTGAACTATGGCTTATAACTCTTCAGTCTTCCCTCAGTAATCAACCATTCTTCTTTTTCAAGAAAAAGCTCGATTTTTGTATTGTATTCCGCCAGCAGTGAGCGCGTTTCATGTCAAGACATGAAACGCTTGAACGCCGCTGGCCTTGAGAGACACCGAGATAAAGTGCCAGAACTAAATACTGAAACAAGACGGAGCGCATTGCGGTGGGGAGGGGGGAGAAGAAATGCGACACGGCCGCAGCAGGGGGTGGAGCGGGGAGAGCGGCGATGAGGGAGGGACACGGCCTGGCGGCCGTGAATAGTGTGATGCAGCAGGGGCCTTTGAAGTGAAGCTAAGCTTGCGCATTGACCTAAAAGCGCACGGGCACAGCATCAAATTGCCAGTCTAGGTAAACCTCGTTTAAGCCCCTGTAGTCTCGCTCCGCTCAATGCGCATGCGCATTGAGAGGCGAGACCTAAAAATGAAAAATACATTGAAAAAAGAATTCTTGTGAAAAAAAATAATAATAATAATAGTTATAAATAACAGGTAATAAAAAAAATATATATTTTAAAAATCGTAGGTTACAAACTCGATATACAAAGGAATTCGTTTTTTAAAAACCTTTGAAATTCACTGAAAAAACCATAGGTTTAACACTCATTATAGTTAGGAATTAGCATTTAAAAAACCTTTGAAATTCACTGACAAAACCATAGGTTTAACGCTCGTTATAGTTAGGAATTAGCATTTAAAAAACCTTTGAAATTCACTGAAAAAACCATAGGTTTAACACCAGTTATAATTAGCTGGACATTTTACTCATACAAAACCATTGAAATGCCCACGTTATAGTTAGTTGGACTCACTATAACTTGCGCGCCCGCAATCCACTGCTGATGATGTCACATATTACATCATTCATGACATGGTCAGTGACATCACTGATGACATCACTGATGACATCTCAAATGACATCACTGATGAAATCACTGATGACATAATTCATGTGATAATACGATGCACCTCCTCACACTCTAATCTAACTTTTGATATATCCAGTGTTAAATACAGACTACCATTCTAGAAACCATTGACACACCAATACCAGTTACTACATAAGCACTCACTGATTCCTAAGTGTACACACACATCCACTCATTCACCCATACAATCACTCATACATACAGTCACTCATAAATACAACACTATCTTCTTGCGCACTTTTTTCAGAACCTTGCACTTTACTTTTTATCCTTCACTTAGCACTTTATTATACTGCCATGGTTATGTAACTGGACACACTAATTGTACATTTGCTGATGAGAGAATTTCCTGTCATTTACAGCTGCTCAGTATGCACTTAATGAAATTAAGTGGGGTCATATTTAGTTATGACATGATGTAAAAATGCTAGTAATAAATTGACAGGCCTCTAAATGTACATCTACATTTATGGATTTAACCAGTTATTTATTGTGGTCTATTAGTGTATGCATAAGGATTTAACCAGTGATGTTTCTTTTTGGTATTCACCATTATATGTACTCACACTTACTGTGGCAGTATGTTTTCTATATCTATTAAGTCACATGACTCACTATGTCACTGTGAAGGGGTGGTCACTGTTTGAATTGCATTTAAAAAGCATTCAGTCTTATGTACATGTTGCAGCGTGAACAAGGGCATGCCTTGCCAGAAACGCGTAGCTGCTTTCTGTTGTACCGAATAAACATCGATATGCTGATGTGACGTGGTCCATCTCCTTCCTGTTTGCTGGTGTGCTGAATGTGCTGAGCAGGCGCGGGATACACCGAGAAATCCAGAGGAGTCACGTGGTTTTTATATATATATATATATATATATATATATATATATATATATATATATATATATATATATATGTATATATATATATATATATATATATATATATATATATATATATATATATATATATATATATATATATATATATATATATATATATATTGAGCCAGAACTCTTCTTCTTTTGAATTTCCCTCGCAGGACGCCAATGAAGAGCACGGACCACAGTTCTTTAGGAATACCTTCAGTTTATTTAATCCTTTGATCCTTTGCACAAACAGAAGGGGCAGCCATGACGCATTTCGTCCCTAGCTTGGGACTTGATCACATGATGCCATTCCACCTATTACAATCATTTAAATAGCATACCACTTTTTTTTTACTTTTTTCACTTTTCTCTTTTTTTCAACTTTTTTTCTTTATTAAACAAACAAGTGTGCACAAAGGTTTGTGGAACCCCTACACCTCCTAAAGTGCTAGTAACAGTGCTAATGTGCTTCCAGTGATTTAGAATGCCATTGAAATAAATGTTTTGTAATACTGTTGCGTGTTTTTCATTTTAAATACAATGAGTCAATTATACACTTGTATTCAACATCAGTTTGGCGAATACACCATCAGCAACAAATTCTATTGGTCCAGACCAGTGTTTTGATATTAAGGCATAAATGCATTGGCACATCGAGTGTTGTTGTATAGTTTATGGCTTATTCCTGGTTGATCAGCAAGTCAATCCACCTATATAAGTATGTCATCGGGCCCAATGCCCAGTGTATAAAGTGAGATCGGGTTAACCGTTCTCTAGTGCTCATAGTTTTTGTAAGGTTCAGAGCCTGGGACTTAGAAAGGTTAATGCAAAAGCCTAAGACCAGGCCAAAATCTCGCACTTCTTCAAAGAAAGACGGGAGAGTGCTCTCAGGGTTCTCTGGAGCTATTATGCCCGTGATCTCCTCAGAAGACTTAACTCTTTGTGCAAAAGTCTCCATGTATATAGCAAACAGGAGAGGGGAGAGCGGACACCACTGTCACGTCCCCCTACCTATCAGGAGGCATTTGGATGTCGTACCATTCACTTGAATGGACGCACTCTGAGAGCCATAGTTACTCATGATCCAGGAACAAAAGCGTTCCTTAATACCGAAGCGTTTCAGCACTTCAATTAGGTAAGGCCATTGCACTCAGTCCAATGCTTTTTCGGCATCGATCGAGAACAGCATCTTCTCCTGCAGCGAATGGGTAGCCTTGTCTAGCAAGTGTAGTATTCTCTTGGTATTGTTGAAACATTGCTGTATAAAATCGGGCTGGTCAGGCTCAAACAATCCCGGGAGCAGGGGCGCTAGCCGAGCTGCCATTATACCCGTGAAGAGCTTAGTGTCTACATTTGAGAGCAAGATCAGTTGATATTAAGCACATTGTTGTTTGTCCTTGCCCTGCTTTGCTATTAGTGTTATTACCGCCTCCTTCATAGATGGGGGTAGAGAGTCCGCTGATGATATCAAATTGAAAACTCTAGTGAGGATGGGAGCTCGTTTACCGCAGAGCAATTTTAAAAAGGTTGCCTGGCCCCGGTGCCTGATGTGCTTGTAATGTAGAGATTGGGAAAATTACTTCCTCAATCCTAATTTGTATCTCTAAATCTGTAGCTTGTGTTTCAGTTAAGCTCTCGACCTTCGCCTCCTTAAAATACCCCGTTATGTTGTGCTCAGAGAGATCATGCGCCGAGTATAGCTCCCGATAAAAAGCTCCGGAGTGAGCTGCTATGGCCTCATCCTCCTCAATTACTGTCTCGTCTGGAGCCCTCAGATCTCGACCAAATTTGCCTGACGCACCCTCCTGACTTGTTTGCGAGCATTTGTCCACTTTTTTTACCCCTGAAAAGGCGGGTAACTGGGGCTTCCACATCTTCTCCAAAGGGGGAGGCAGGGCATCTCAGACCAGTCCGCACAGTACCCTCTTGAGTGGACTGCTATAAAGCATGTCTTTGATGGTGGCCCCCTTCTTTTTTGTGCCATTGCCATCCGGTCTGCCATGGAAGGTTGGTGGAGGCCTATAGGGCAGGCAGAGCGGATTTGCTCTATCAACGGGTTTCCGTCTCGTCGCTCTGCAGGTCGCGTGGCACCAGCTGTTATTCTCAGTGGTCAGGGTAAAGGTCGAAGTGCCTGATACTCAGGCTATGTCTTGGGGTCATCAACTCACTGAAGCCTGTGCCAGATGAGGGCTCAGTGACCTTCTGATGTCGGGCCCCGCAGAATCGGTTGTGTAGGGTGTCCAGGGGCAATGTTGGTTGCCGATTTGTATAGGTGGTCTCACTCCCAAGGTGCCCCCTAAATTGTATCTGCGAGATCTTGTTGTGTTTCTCGGGGCTCTCCACGGGTGGGTACAGCATCCAGGACAGCCTAGCATCCACTCTCATGCGGCTCGAGTCTTCTGCACTCTGTCTTTGATGTCATTTGGCCCCTTCCTTCATGTGCGAGGGAGCAGTCAGTGCTGTATCCGCCAGCCAGCCTGAGGCTATAGAGTTGCAAGGAGGATCAGGGACCCAAACTCGCTGGCCCAAACTAGGCCACCGGTGAGGCCCGGCCTGCCCAGCTCCCCCTCAGTTAGAGGGCTTCATGCTCTTCTCTAAGCCCAAATGCCTCTAAATGCCTCCAACAGTCACTGTTTCTAGGCCTAGAGTGAGACTGACCATCTCCAGCGGACTCCCTCGGGGTCCCGGTCTGCACGCCTCTGCAGCTGATTACTCCGGGGGCCCACCACAGTCCGGCCCCCTCGGCCGATGGGTCTCTCTTCACTCCCACCATGCTCTGTGCTGGGGGCAGGAAGCAGCCCCTGTCAGTCTAATGTTCCGGCGGGTCCCCAGTCTCACTGGTCTAGATGTAGGCCATTGCCAAGATCAAGAGCAGCTCTCTAAGCTAGGCCATTGGTCCCCTCCTCTGCTGATGATCGCTGCTTTCACCTACTCCTACGGGGTCCGCACTCACCTTTCTACTGCTGCCAGCTACTCTCAGCGTAGGTGGGGATCATCCGGTGCCTGCTTTCATGCCTGTATGTCTGTTTTATAGGGGTCTGCCAGACCCCTGGATGGCCTGGCTCCACAGTGATCTCTTCGAGGGCATACACCCGCTCTGAACCCACGGGCGGACGGTCTCTGCTCCGCCGCCACTTTCAAAGCTCCGCTCGCCACAGGCTTTCTTGCTAGGTGGACCCCAAGGAGCGCTGCTGCAGATAAGTGTGGAGAGTAGCAAGCCGCATCCCAACACCAGCAAATGGCCTCCACTCTGCTGTTCTCCACAAGGTTTTCTACCACGACCAGGCCCGATCCGCTCGGCTCTGGTGGCGGCCAGCTTCCTCTGGCTGCTCTCGGTGCTGGTAAGTCTCTCAGAGGGACCGTTTACCCCTCCACTCCGTCTCCGCTCACTTTTTAACACCTAGACGCTGCATAAGCCGGGGGCAAACACAGGGCAGGAGCGGAAAAGACCGGATCACACGTCTGATCTGGTCGCCATCTTGGCCAAGGTAAATTCATATCCGAACAACATTTAGGCGAGCCAGGCAGGAGAGATTGGTTTATCGACTGCTGTTGAAGGACAGGTACCCCTATCCGAACTGATTCACATCTGTGCAATAAGATTGGTGACTAGAGACCATAATTAATTGGAAGTCCTGCTGAATCCACGAGGCCGAGGTCTATCCAGAGGCTGCCGTCACAGGCTAAGAGACTACATCTGATCCTTAGTACCAGCATGTGGGGTGTGGCAAACTAGGACTAGCGCATAGATATTTTTTTCCTAGTCAAAATGCTAGTGCAGGTGAAGGTAGCTACCAGTTTTTCTCACTTGGGCCGCTGAGCAATACACAGACTTTTTTTTATTTCACGTGAATCGTTGAGCCCTGCACAACTGGTACACTTAGGCCTTTGGTGTGTTATCAAGGGTCCCCACCTTGACCCTATTTTTTAGTTAAAGAAATTTTCTTAGGGACTGCTGGTTTCCTAACACTGGCAGTATCTAAAAGAAGTGAAGAAGTGGATTTTTTCACTTGGACCGCAGGGCGTCAGACATCCGGTACACACAACCCCTGGGTGTGATAATAGGGTGCAATTCGGACATTAGGGAAAAATATGGATCGTGATGAAGAAGGTGTAACTTACCCGCCAGGGTATGCTCGGACTGTGGAGGAAGCATCAGGGAGTGAACTTGAGCTCAAAACGCTACCCAGAAGAACTGCACACAGGATCGAGTGAAGGAGGCAGCCCAGGTGGGAGTTAGAGGAGAGGCGTGAGCCAAGCTTAGAGAGAGAAAGAGCTCTCGCCAGAGAAGCCCAACAGAAAGAAAGAACAACTCACCCTCCCCCAGAGAAAGCTATAGCTAGGTCCTGGGTTCCACCTGAGCATGTGCATGGGGAGTAGTCAGGAGAAAGGCTCCTAATTGAAACACACACTCTAACTGAAACACAATTATGACAAAGGAAGAACTAAATAGCACTTTTATGCCCCCACGAGGAAAGTGATGACCAGGGCATTTGCCACTTCCCCGACTGTGCCCATCAGTCAAATTGACCCCTATAGAGATAGTATCCAGAGAAGAAGGTGAGACCTTTTTGCCATCTACTGGCCTACTGGACTTAAAGGAAGGGCCAGTATGATAATCCCTGGCCAGAGGAGGGATCCTTCGAGCCAGAAGACATGGCTGTCACGAAAGACTGCATTCGGCACAGATCTGCAATGGTACTCTCCCTCCATGCAGGAATGCCTGAGATTAAGGGGAGCAATCCGTAAATCGGTAAAACTCTGCAATCCATACATTACTACCCCCTCTTCCCCTCCCCTCCGCACGTCAGCGCCCTGCAGGTACTCCCACTGCCGGCCGCGGCTGCACAGCAGTCCTTCTTCCTGACAGAGTATCCACAAGTCCAGAAGTGTAGTGAAGAGGTGGTGTCTGAGGTCCATCTTTTATACCCTGGTGCCCTGTTTGTGGAGGGTGGGAGGATCTTCTAGACCGTGGCTTTAAAATGCAAGGAATTCTATGCGCCAAGAGAGTGGCAATGCAGGGTCTTTAGACCCATTGTGTGGAGACAGGGCACATCCTATTCAGGAATATGTGGGGCTGTATCCATCTCATCCTCCTAGTGATGGCCCATTGAGTCACACCTAAGCTCCCATTGTGTGTGGCTATCTAGGAGAAATACACAACTGCCAACTACACCCAGTCATGTGACCGGAGACAGGCTGCAGGCTTCAAATGACTAAAGCGAGAAAATGCGAACCTATTTTTTATTTAAAGGAGTTTTATATAGCGCAAACTTGACCTGGTATGGGTATCAGTAGCACAAGTTGTGTTACATGAGGACATATTCATTTTTGTTAGGCACAGGGAGGTTAAGTGATTTGCCAAATAGGAGACCCTGTGGTTTACTATTACTAAATGGAGTCTAAGATACTGACTAAAGCCAAGTAGTGCGGGGGCAGACAGGTTTGTGAGCAGTCCTAATTTGTCAGTTTATAATGGCAAATGAATATATAAAACTGTGTACCCAAGTATTACACGATAAACAAATCCACCAAAGATAAAAGGAATATATATCAAAAAATAAAATGTATTATAATGCCTCCCTTCAGGGTTACAATCTAAATTAATAAAATACATTAAAATCAATTTTCCACATAGTGGAAAAGTGTGATAAAAAAGTCAAAAGAAAGAGTCGACGCGGCGTTTCGGTGTTCTTTTACAATATTCACACCTTCATCAGGACATTTTGACATTTGGTTGGAAATCTAAAAATTTAAACGACAGTGTGTTAGGTAATTTGTGATTAGGCAGATCAACAAAATACATACATAGTGTTTCTTTTTCTCTTAGTGTTCATTTTGCCCTACATGCTCTTGGACCTGTTCCTCTGTGGGAGCCGCCCTCAGTACCCTTTTATCAAAAGAATTTTTTTAATATGAAAACCTGTTAATAATAAAATAAATCAACGGGGGTAGTTGGATTGAAGACTGTGTCTTCAGAATTAAGGAAAGTTTTTTTTATAAACAAATACCTTAATTTTTGAAGCGTCTGTTTAAATTTAAAAGACTTCTAAAACAACTGGATACTTGTATACATCTGTTTCTTATAATCATATGGTACCTTGATAGAGGAAGAAAAATATCCACAATTATCTATCTGGTCCACCCTAGTATCTGGTGATTTATGATATATATTTCACTCATAATTATTTACCTGAAATGAGGTAACCACATAAAAATGATTAGGACACGGAGGAGCAACCGGAATTTACTCGCGGGTCAGTTTCAAAGACTCTGGATCCCTTCGTCAATTCGGAATCACTATATATAGGATAGGACACATTGTATAAGAGTCTCTTCCTGAGATTAAGTAGAATCTAAAATATAGAAATAAATCCCCTACTTACCGAGTTTATACATTCATTTTTGTGAGGCCAATGTGATAAGTTGTTACAACAAGGGGTGGTGAGGGACAGAGTCTCTGAATTAAACAGAATACTCTCACCCAGTCAAGAGATCAGGGCTAGATCCAACACCGTTTTTTAGCTCACTGCACCATCCCAGTTTCAGAACCTGGCTGTATGCAAATTAGTCTGTTCCTGTCCCAGTGCATGATGGGAACAGGGCAAACCAAACTACAAAAGCCAATTCTTACACTGGGAAGGAAACAAGCTACCGGGGACCGGTTTCTGGCATTTCAGCCGTCTTCGGCCCGGCTTGCTTGAATCCTGATGGTGCAATGAGCAAGGGACTCACATCTGAGTATACCCTTCCACGCTTAGGGTGGACAAAAATATTTACAACAAGGGGTGGTGAGGGACAGAGTCTCTGAATTAAACAGAATACTCTCACCCAGTCAAGAGATCAGGGCTAGATCCAACACCGTTTTTGAGCTCACTGCACCATCCCAGTTTCAGAACCTGGCTGTATGCAAATTAGTCTGTTCCTGTCCCAGTGCATGATGGGAACAGGGCAAACCAAACTACAAAAGCCAATTCTTACACTGGGAAGGAAACAAGCTACCGGGGACCGGTTTCTGGCATTTCAGCCGTCTTCGGCCCGGCTTGCTTGAACCCTGATGGTGCAATGAGCAAGGGACTCACATCTGAGTATACCCTTCCACGCGTAGGGTGGACAAAAATATTTACAACAAGGGGTGGTGAGGGACAGAGTCTCTGAATTAAACAGAATACTCTCACCCAGTCAAGAGATCAGGGCTAGATCCAACACCGTTTTTTAGCTCACTGCACCATCCCAGTTTCAGAGCCTGGCTGTATGCAAATTAGTCTGTTCCTGTCCCAGTGCATGATGGGAACAGGGCAAACCAAACTACAAAAGCCAATTCTTACACTGGGAAGGAAACAAGCTACCGGGGACCGGTTTCTGGCATTTCAGCCGTCTTCGGCCCGGCTTGCTTGAATCCTGATGGTGCAATGAGCAAGGGACTCACATCTGAGTATACCCTTCCACGCTTAGGGTGGACAAAAATATTTACAACAAGGGGTGGTGAGGGACAGAGTCTCTGAATTAAATAGAATACTCTCACCCAGTCAAGAGATCAGGGCTAGATCCAACACCGTTTTTTAGCTCACTGCACCATCCCAGTTTCAGAACCTGGCTGTATACAAATTAGTCTGTTCCTGTCCCAGTGCATGATGGGAACAGGGCAAACCAAACTACAAAAGCCAATTCTTACACTGGGAAGGAAACAAGCTACCGGGGACCGGTTTCTGGCATTTCAGCCGTCTTCGGCCCGGCTTGCTTGAATCCTGATGGTGCAATGAGCAAGGGACTCACATCTGAGTATACCCTTCCACGCTTAGGGTGGACAAAAATATTTACAACAAGGGGTGGTGAGGGACAGAGTCTCTGAATTAAACAGAATACTCTCACCCAGTCAAGAGATCAGGGCTAGATCCAACACCGTTTTTTAGCTCACTGCACCATCCCAGTTTCAGAACCTGGCTGTATGCAAATTAGTCTGTTCCTGTCCCAGTGCATGATGGGAACAGGGCAAACCAAACTACAAAAGCCAATTCTTACACTGGGAAGGAAACAAGCTACCGGGGACCGGTTTCTGGCATTTCAGCCGTCTTCGGCCCGGCTTGCTTGAATCCTGACGGTCCCCGGTAGCTTGTTTCCTTTCTGGTGAAGAATTGGCTTGGTAGTTTAGTCTGCCCTGTTCCCATGATGCACTGGGCCAGGGACAGACTGATTTGCATATAGCCAGGTTCTGAGCTGGGATGGGGCAGTGAGATAAATAACGGTGATGGATCAAGCCCTGATCTTTGGACTGGGTAAGAGTGGTCTGTTTAACTCAGACACTCTGTTCATCACCACCCCCTTTTTGTAAATCGTTTTTTGCCACTATAGGTGTGGCAGGGTATACTCAGACATGAGTCCCTTTCTCACTGCTCCATCAGGATTCAAGCAAGCCGGGCCGAAGAAGGCTGAAATGCCAGAAACCGGTCCCCGGGTGCTTGTTTCCTTTCTGGTGAAGAATTGGCTTGGTAGTTTAGTCTGCCCTGTTCCCATGATGCACTGGGCCAGGGACAGACTGATTTGCATATAGCCAGGTTCTGAGCTGGGATGGGGCAGTGAGATAAATAACGGTGATGGATCAAGCCCTGATCTTTGGACTGGGTAAGAGTGGTCTGTTTAACTCAGACACTCTGTTCATCACCACCCCCTTTTTGTAAATCGTTTTTGGCCACTATAGGTGTGGCAGGGTATACTCAGACATGAGTCCCTTTCTCACTGCTCCATCAGGATTCAAGCAAGCCGGGCCGAAGAAGGCTGAAATGCCAGAAACCGGTCCCCGGTAGCTTGTTTCCTTTCTGGTGAAGAATTGGCTTGGTAGTTTAGTCTGCCCTGTTCCCATGATGCACTGGGCCAGGGACAGACTGATTTGCATATAGCCAGGTTCTGAGCTGGGATGGGGCAGTGAGATAAATAACGGTGATGGATCAAGCCCTGATCTTTGGACTGGGTAAGAGTGGTCTGTTTAACTCAGACACTCTGTTCATCACCACCCCCTTTTTGTAAATCGTTTTTGGCCACTATAGGTGTGGCAGGGTATACTCAGACATGAGTCCCTTTCTCACTGCTCCATCAGGATTCAAGCAAGCCGGGCCGAAGAAGGCTGAAATGCCAGAAACCGGTCCCCGGTAGCTTGTTTCCTTTCTGGTGAAGAATTGGCTTGGTAGTTTAGTCTGCCCTGTTCCCATGATGCACTGGGCCAGGGACAGACTGATTTGCATATAGCCAGGTTCTGAGCTGGGATGGGGCAGTGAGATAAATAACGGTGATGGATCAAGCCCTGATCTTTGGACTGGGTAAGAGTGGTCTGTTTAACTCAGACACTCTGTTCATCACCACCCCCTTTTTGTAAATCGTTTTTGGCCACTATAGGTGTGGCAGGGTATACTCAGACATGAGTCCCTTTCTCACTGCTCCATCAGGATTCAAGCAAGCCGGGCCGAGGAAGGCTGAAATGCCAGTAACCGGTCCCCGGTAGCTGTTTCCTTTCTGGTGAAGAATTGGCTTGGTAGTTTAGTCTGCCCTGTTCCCATGATGCACTGGGCCAGGGACAGACTGATTTGCATATAGCCAGGTTCTGAGCTGGGATGGGGCAGTGAGATAAATAACGGTGATGGATCAAGCCCTGATCTTTGGACTGGGTAAGAGTGGTCTGTTTAACTCAGACACTCTGTTCATCACCACCCCCTTTTTGTAAATCGTTTTTGGCCACTATAGGTGTGGCAGGGTATACTCAGACATGAGTCCCTTTCTGACTGCTCCATCAGGATTCAAGCAAGCCGGGCCGAAGAAGGCTGAAATGCCAGAAACCGGTCCCCGGTAGCTTGTTTCCTTTCTGGTGAAGAATTGGCTTGGTAGTTTAGTCTGCCCTGTTCCCATGATGCACTGGGCCAGGGACAGACTGATTTGCATATAGCCAGGTTCTGAGCTGGGATGGGGCAGTGAGATAAATAACGGTGATGGATCAAGCCCTGATCTTTGGACTGGGTAAGAGTGGTCTGTTTAACTCAGACACTCTGTTCATCACCACCCCCTTTTTGTAAATCGTTTTTGGCCACTATAGGTGTGGCAGGGTATACTCAGACATGTGTCCCTTTCTCACAGCTCCATCAGGATTCAAGCAAGCCGGGCCGAAGAAGGCTGAAATGCCAGAAACCGGTCCCCGGTAGCTTGTTTCCTTTCTGGTGAAGAATTGGCTTGGTAGTTTAGTCTGCCCTGTTCCCATGATGCACTGGGCCAGGGACAGACTGATTTGCATATAGCCAGGTTCTGAGCTGGGATGGGGCAGTGAGATAAATAACGGTGATGGATCAAGCCCTGATCTTTGGACTGGGTAAGAGTGGTCTGTTTAACTCAGACACTCTGTTCATCACCACCCCCTTTTTGTAAATCGTTTTTGGCCACTATAGGTGTGGCAGGGTATACTCAGACATGAGTCCCTTTCTCACTGCTCCATCAGGATTCAAGCAAGCCGGGCCGAAGAAGGCTGAAATGCCAGAAACCGGTCCCCGGTAGCTTGTTTCCTTTCTGGTGAAGAATTGGCTTGGTAGTTTAGTCTGCCCTGTTCCCATGATGCACTGGGCCAGGGACAGACTGATTTGCATATAGCCAGGTTCTGAGCTGGGATGGGGCAGTGAGATAAATAACGGTGATGGATCAAGCCCTGATCTTTGGACTGGGTAAGAGTGGTCTGTTTAACTCAGACACTCTGTTCATCACCACCCCCTTTTTGTAAATCGTTTTTGGCCACTATAGGTGTGGCAGGGTATACTCAGACATGAGTCCCTTTCTCACTGCTCCATCAGGATTCAAGCAAGCCGGGCCGAAGAAGGCTGAAATGCCAGAAACCGGTCCCCGGTAGCTTGTTTCCTTTCTGGTGAAGAATTGGCTTGGTAGTTTAGTCTGCCCTGTTCCCATGATGCACTGGGCCAGGGACAGACTGATTTGCATATAGCCAGGTTCTGAGCTGGGATGGGGCAGTGAGATAAATAACGGTGATGGATCAAGCCCTGATCTTTGGACTGGGTAAGAGTGGTCTGTTTAACTCAGACACTCTGTTCATCACCACCCCCTTTTTGTAAATCGTTTTTGGCCACTATAGGTGTGGCAGGGTATACTCAGACATGAGTCCCTTTCTCACTGCTCCATCAGGATTCAAGCAAGCCGGGCCGAAGAAGGCTGAAATGCCAGAAACCGGTCCCCGGTAGCTTGTTTCCTTTCTGGTGAAGAATTGGCTTGGTAGTTTAGTCTGCCCTGTTCCCATGATGCACTGGGCCAGGGACAGACTGATTTGCATATAGCCAGGTTCTGAGCTGGGATGGGGCAGTGAGATAAATAACGGTGATGGATCAAGCCCTGATCTTTGGACTGGGTAAGAGTGGTCTGTTTAACTCAGACACTCTGTTCATCACCACCCCCTTTTTGTAAATCGTTTTTGGCCACTATAGGTGTGGCAGGGTATACTCAGACATGAGTCCCTTTCTCACTGCTCCATCAGGATTCAAGCAAGCCGGGCCGAGGAAGGCTGAAATGCCAGTAACCGGTCCCCGGTAGCTGTTTCCTTTCTGGTGAAGAATTGGCTTGGTAGTTTAGTCTGCCCTGTTCCCATGATGCACTGGGCCAGGGACAGACTGATTTGCATATAGCCAGGTTCTGAGCTGGGATGGGGCAGTGAGATAAATAACGGTGATGGATCAAGCCCTGATCTTTGGACTGGGTAAGAGTGGTCTGTTTAACTCAGACACTCTGTTCATCACCACCCCCTTTTTGTAAATCGTTTTTGGCCACTATAGGTGTGGCAGGGTATACTCAGACATGAGTCCCTTTCTGACTGCTCCATCAGGATTCAAGCAAGCCGGGCCGAAGAAGGCTGAAATGCCAGAAACCGGTCCCCGGTAGCTTGTTTCCTTTCTGGTGAAGAATTGGCTTGGTAGTTTAGTCTGCCCTGTTCCCATGATGCACTGGGCCAGGGACAGACTGATTTGCATATAGCCAGGTTCTGAGCTGGGATGGGGCAGTGAGATAAATAACGGTGATGGATCAAGCCCTGATCTTTGGACTGGGTAAGAGTGGTCTGTTTAACTCAGACACTCTGTTCATCACCACCCCCTTTTTGTAAATCGTTTTTGGCCACTATAGGTGTGGCAGGGTATACTCAGACATGTGTCCCTTTCTCACAGCTCCATCAGGATTCAAGCAAGCCGGGCCGAAGAAGGCTGAAATGCCAGAAACCGGTCCCCGGTAGCTTGTTTCCTTTCTGGTGAAGAATTGGCTTGGTAGTTTAGTCTGCCCTGTTCCCATGATGCACTGGGCCAGGGACAGACTGATTTGCATATAGCCAGGTTCTGAGCTGGGATGGGGCAGTGAGATAAATAACGGTGATGGATCAAGCCCTGATCTTTGGACTGGGTAAGAGTGGTCTGTTTAACTCAGACACTCTGTTCATCACCACCCCCTTTTTGTAAATCGTTTTTGGCCACTATAGGTGTGGCAGGGTATACTCAGACATGAGTCCCTTTCTCACTGCTCCATCAGGATTCAAGCAAGCCGGGCCGAAGAAGGCTGAAATGCCAGAAACCGGTCCCCGGTAGCTTGTTTCCTTTCTGGTGAAGAATTGGCTTGGTAGTTTAGTCTGCCCTGTTCCCATGATGCACTGGGCCAGGGACAGACTGATTTGCATATAGCCAGGTTCTGAGCTGGGATGGGGCAGTGAGATAAATAACGGTGATGGATCAAGCTCTGATCTTTGGACTGGGTAAGAGTGGTCTGTTTAACTCAGACACTCTGTTCATCACCACCCCCTTTTTGTAAATCGTTTTTGGCCACTATAGGTGTGGCAGGGTATACTCAGACATGAGTCCCTTTCTCACTGCTCCATCAGGATTCAAGCAAGCCGGGCCGAAGAAGGCTGAAATGCCAGAAACCGGTCCCCGGTAGCTTGTTTCCTTTCTGGTGAAGAATTGGCTTGGTAGTTTAGTCTGCCCTGTTCCCATGATGCACTGGGCCAGGGACAGACTGATTTGCATATAGCCAGGTTCTGAGCTGGGATGGGGCAGTGAGATAAATAACGGTGATGGATCAAGCCCTGATCTTTGGACTGGGTAAGAGTGGTCTGTTTAACTCAGACACTCTGTTCATCACCACCCCCTTTTTGTAAATCGTTTTTGGCCACTATAGGTGTGGCAGGGTATACTCAGACATGAGTCCCTTTCTCACTGCTCCATCAGGATTCAAGCAAGCCGGGCCGAAGAAGGCTGAAATGCCAGAAACCGGTCCCCGGTAGCTTGTTTCCTTTCTGGTGAAGAATTGGCTTGGTAGTTTAGTCTGCCCTGTTCCCATGATGCACTGGGCCAGGGACAGACTGATTTGCATATAGCCAGGTTCTGAGCTGGGATGGGGCAGTGAGATAAATAACGGTGATGGATCAAGCCCTGATCTTTGGACTGGGTAAGAGTGGTCTGTTTAACTCAGACACTCTGTTCATCACCACCCCCTTTTTGTAAATCGTTTTTGGCCACTATAGGTGTGGCAGGGTATACTCAGACATGAGTCCCTTTCTCACTGCTCCATCAGGATTCAAGCAAGCCGGGCCGAAGAAGGCTGAAATGCCAGTAACCGGTCCCCGGTAGCTTGTTTCCTTTCTGGTGAAGAATTGGCTTGGTAGTTTAGTCTGCCCTGTTCCCATGATGCACTGGGCCAGGGACAGACTGATTTGCATATAGCCAGGTTCTGAGCTGGGATGGGGCAGTGAGATAAATAACGGTGATGGATCAAGCCCTGATCTTTGGACTGGGTAAGAGTGGTCTGTTTAACTCAGACACTCTGTTCATCACCACCCCCTTTTTGTAAATCGTTTTTGGCCACTATAGGTGTGGCAGGGTATACTCAGACATGAGTCCCTTTCTCACTGCTCCATCAGGATTCAAGCAAGCCGGGCCGAAGAAGGCTGAAATGCCAGAAACCGGTCCCCGGTAGCTTGTTTCCTTTCTGGTGAAGAATTGGCTTGGTAGTTTAGTCTGCCCTGTTCCCATGATGCACTGGGCCAGGGACAGACTGATTTGCATATAGCCAGGTTCTGAGCTGGGATGGGGCAGTGAGATAAATAATGGTGATGGATCAAGCCCTGATCTTTGGACTGGGTAAGAGTGGTCTGTTTAACTCAGACACTCTGTTCATCACCACCCCCTTTTTGTAAATCGTTTTTGGCCACTATAGATGTGGCAGGGTATACTCAGACATGAGTCCCTTTCTCACTGCTCCATCAGGATTCAAGCAAGCCGGGCCGAAGAAGGCTGAAATGCCAGAAACCGGTCCCCGGTAGCTTGTTTCCTTTCTGGTGAAGAATTGGCTTGGTAGTTTAGTCTGCCCTGTTCCCATGATGCACTGGGCCAGGGACAGACTGATTTGCATATAGCCAGGTTCTGAGCTGGGATGGGGCAGTGAGATAAATAACGGTGATGGATCAAGCCCTGATTTTTGGACTGGGTAAGAGTGGTCTGTTTAACTCAGACACTCTGTTCATCACCACCCCCTTTTTGTAAATCGTTTTTGGCCACTATAGGTGTGGCAGGGTATACTCAGACATGAGTCCCTTTCTCACTGCTCCATCAGGATTCAAGCAAGCCGGGCCGAAGAAGGCTGAAATGCCAGAAACCGGTCCCCGGTAGCTTGTTTCCTTTCTGGTGAAGAATTGGCTTGGTAGTTTAGTCTGCCCTGTTCCCATGATGCACTGGGCCAGGGACAGACTGATTTGCATATAGCCAGGTTCTGAGCTGGGATGGGGCAGTGAGATAAATAACGGTGATGGATCAAGCCCTGATCTTTGGACTGGGTAAGAGTGGTCTGTTTAACTCAGACACTCTGTTCATCACCACCCCCTTTTTGTAAATCGTTTTTGGCAACTATAGGTGTGGCAGGGTATACTCAGACATGAGTCCCTTTCTCACTGCTCCATCAGGATTCAAGCAAGCCGGGCCGAAGAAGGCTGAAATGCCAGAAACCGGTCCCCGGTAGCTTGTTTCCTTTCTGGTGAAGAATTGGCTTGGTAGTTTAGTCTGCCCTGTTCCCATGATGCACTGGGCCAGGGACAGACTGATTTGCATATAGCCAGGTTCTGAGCTGGGATGGGGCAGTGAGATAAATAATGGTGATGGATCAAGCCCCCTGATCTTTGGACTGGGTAAGAGTGGTCTGTTTAACTCAGACACTCTGTTCATCACCACCCCCTTTTTGTAAATCGTTTTTGGCCACTATAGGTGTGGCAGGGTATACTCAGACATGAGTCCCTTTCTCACTGCTCCATCAGGATTCAAGCAAGCCGGGCCGAAGAAGGCTGAAATGCCAGAAACCGGTCCCCGGTAGCTTGTTTCCTTTCTGGTGAAGAATTGGCTTGGTAGTTTAGTCTGCCCTGTTCCCATGATGCACTGGGCCAGGGACAGACTGATTTGCATATAGCCAGGTTCTGAGCTGGGATGGGGCAGTGAGATAAATAACGGTGATGGATCAAGCCCTGATCTTTGGACTGGGTAAGAGTGGTCTGTTTAACTCAGACACTCTGTTCATCACCACCCCCTTTTTGTAAATCGTTTTTGGCCACTATAGGTGTGGCAGGGTATACTCAGACATGAGTCCCTTTCTCACTGCTCCATCAGGATTCAAGCAAGCCGGGCCGAAGAAGGCTGAAATGCCAGAAACCGGTCCCCGGTAGCTTGTTTCCTTTCTGGTGAAGAATTGGCTTGGTAGTTTAGTCTGCCCTGTTCCCATGATGCACTGGGCCAGGGACAGACTGATTTGCATATAGCCAGGTTCTGAGCTGGGATGGGGCAGTGAGATAAATAACGGTGATGGATCAAGCCCTGATCTTTGGACTGGGTAAGAGTGGTCTGTTTAACTCAGACACTCTGCTCATCACCACCCCCCTTTTTGTAAATCGTTTTTGGCCACTATAGGTGTGGCAGGGTATACTCAGACATGAGTCCCTTTCTCACTGCTCCATCAGGATTCAAGCAAGCCGGGCCGAAGAAGGCTGAAATGCCAGAAACCGGTCCCCGGTAGCTTGTTTCCTTTCTGGTGAAGAATTGGCTTGGTAGTTTAGTCTGCCCTGTTCCCATGATGCACTGGGCCAGGGACAGACTGATTTGCATATAGCCAGGTTCTGAGCTGGGATGGGGCAGTGAGATAAATAACGGTGATGGATCAAGCCCTGATCTTTGGACTGGGTAAGAGTGGTCTGTTTAACTCAGACACTCTGTTCATCACCACCCCCTTTTTGTAAATCAATGTGATAAGTTGATCACTTGTCTGGTTTTAAAATCGCTTCTTGTTTTTCTTACACCTATTGAAGTGAATGAAATACATAATGATCGATGTGCTAGTTCTAACGGTTATTTGATCAGTTTTTACTGGCACATATTACTCTAAGTCTACAGAGGCTTATTTTGAGAAACTCGGTCACTGTTCATCTTAGTAGGTGGGCATTTATAACTTTAAAAGTATGGCCCGTAAATAAAGATACAAAAGTCTGTGTTTGTCTTAGCATTTTAAACTTTTTAAACATAGGACCTAGAGCATCGCCACGTTAAGTGATTTGCCCAGAATCACAGGATGTTCAGCATCATTGCAGAGACTCCTACCCTGTTCCCCAGATTAGAGGTCAACCGCCCTAGCCGTTAGGCCAACTCCTCTCAAGTCAATTTAGATTCAAGAAAAAGTGCCACTGCTGACGAGCATTTAACTATAGACATGCGTTTAGAATGTGTGCACGTGCAAATCAGTTAGCGAGGCCACCATTTAATTCTTTAATTATTTTCAGAAAAACTTAACAGATCATTTCTGTACATCAAAATCATACAAAGTAGACAGACACACATTTGAGGACAATCAATAGATCCTTTAGCACAAATTCAAAACCTATGGAACAATGCACATCACACATGGCAAAAAAACATGCTACAATACCATTCACCAATGTGTTAACATATAACAGTGTTGGTATTTGGTTCTGAATTGATCTAACAAGTAAGAGCTTCATCAATTACAAGCTTTTCATTGCTCCTGCTACATATGAGAAGGGGATTATACCTACTTGGTATTCACTGTTTTGTAATATTATTTAGAGAAATGTTTTGCTTCATGGATCCGCCAGTGGTCAAGGCGAGCTTATAGTGACACTTATTTCAAAGCCTCCCCTCTGCCATTCACCTACGGTCAGAAACACACAAGGATAAATAATATTACAAAACAGTGAATACCAAGTAGGTATAGTCAACTTCTTATATGTAGCATGCAACGTTTAGAGAGCGATTAATGCCAACAGCACTAAAAGAGTGGTATCAAGGAGGTAGATCCTTGATCCTGATGAAAACGCAAGGGGATGGCTTGAAACACGTCGACCCTTAGGAATACAGATACATAGTTGTCTACCTTTCCCTTTCCATGTTTTTAATCATACCAACTGGAGACAAGAATACATAATAGTTTACCTACTAGCCATGCATTTTTAAGGTTTTCTTTCCACACAAACATCACCCCCTTACTTCTATTGTCATCATTCTACACCATATTAATACATCTGTTAGTGCTCCTGTGTAACTCTTAGGTTGCAGCACACCTCGTTCCCAGCGGAACGGGATAGACCCAATGATGAAGCATGCTACCAAGGGGCAACCCTGATGGGCGAGGGTTACATAGAAAACAAGTGGGTTTTCTTAATCTTATGGAGGGTTATTTCGCAGAAAACTGAGTGGTTCCCTGTGTTTTAGTCACTTCAATATTTTCAAGACAAGTGTGAGGAGGTGGTGCCCACTAGTGACATTTAATATTGTCTGTCCTCCTTCCCCCATGTACCTTGTGCATCCTCTGTGAGTTGTCATACTTTTTCTGTGGTGATCCGTAAAAATGGACTAAGGGACAAACATGGCACTCTGGAACGGTTCTGAAAGACCCTACTCAAAGTTGGCCATATGCAGTAACTGATGGTATGTCTCCAATACTGAAGCTGGAATATTGAGGTATATACCTATTGAGGACACGCTATTGAATCCAAAATATCGAACTTTGTAAAGTTTCTATAACAAACTCCATATATATGCACCTTGACAATATATACAACTTAGTGCATGGATGTGGAGTTAGAAATAGTGAATCTATACTTCCTTTATATGCACCTACCTTTCAATATTATAGTCCTTGATAGTTTGTCCATGATATCCTTGTTTCTCGATAATCTTAGCCTCAAGGCTAACCCTGCGTTTAAGACTGCCTGTCAACAATCAAACCACTCATCAAATTTAGAGACCACAACATGAATTAACAGGTTGCTCATCCAAGCCAAGGATAAAATGGCCTCAGTTTAAATAAATATTGAGGGTGTGTGCCCTGACCCACATTAGGTGTATAAATCAAGAAAAAGAGCAAAATGTCATCCTCTACTATGCAAGTGTGGGGATTTAAATGATGAAGGCCAGTGATGGGACTATCTCAGGGATGTGTTCGCGATACTTTAAATCGAAAGAATCAGAGTCAGAATGAGACAGAAGTATTCAACATAAGGCTGCCTGTGCAGAAAGAAAAAAGGGACATTTTAAGAGGTAAACAGACGGATTCTGATGTGAATCATACTTCCCATGAGTCACTAATGTCAGTAGAGATAAGAATATTATTAGAACATGAACATTTGTAAGGTCATGGGTCTAGTTTGGTGGTATGCGCCTCTTTTGAGCAGAGGTTGTTCATTCTTTATGCATAGGAAGGAAGGAAGAAAGGAAGAAAGGTAGGAAAGAAGGAAAGAAGGAAGGGAGGACAGAGCAAATGAAGGAAAATAATATTTTTTATGATGTCATCTCTATACACTGTGAAATATTTGCAGAAAGAGGAATTGAACATTATGCAAAGAAGAGATTCACAAAGCTACTTACACCTGCCAGATGTAAACCCATTTATGTGTGTAGAGATCTCCATCATGAGTGCAAACTTCTCCCCACCTTAAAAACACACCCTTGTAGTTTTTTCTCCAGCCAAGGAAAAGCTTCAGAGTTATTCTCCAGTCAAAAGGCTGGCATAAATTGATTTCCAAGGTGGGAAGGAGTATAGATCACCACCTTCTTTGCCAAAAAGGTTGCATGTTTGCAACGAGGTGCGGCTATGAAGTGGTGTTGAGTTGTCCAATATAGCTAAGAATGCTGAATATTTGCTAGTGCCCACATAAAATATTTGCATACATTCACATGATACATTGGCAAATAAAAAATCGAATTGAACCTAATCCCTGGGTAACCTGAAATTCTAGCATGGATCTGGTTCACCTGGGCCTACATTGGACACTGCTGAAGTAGCAAGATGCCTATCATTGCTGGAAAAAAAGCTTACAATCGCACTTTTTTCAAAACACTTGACCCACGTGAGCTATGTTTGTAAAGTCTACAATTTGGAAAAATGCACCTTTTTAAAAGTCTTTCTTATTCATAAAAGAGTTTTTGCTGTTTGTTACAAATAGCAAATGGGAGGGGGCGTGGAGACAGGCACCCCTTCATATTTGGTATATGCAATGGATTTCATGTATCAATGTGTTTTTTTACCTCAGTTGCAAACAATTGATCAGTTACCAACTCCTGAGTTGAGGTATTAATTGACTCTCAGAGGGGAATCAGTCTCTGGAGACAGACTCCTATTCGCGAATCAAGTTAGTGTCATCGAGGGGAGCGGGGGGAGTAGACAGGATCCATGGAACCCCTGTCTACTTCTGTTTGGGAATTCAAATGTAGCAATGGAGATTTTCTGTCCCTTTCAGGGCTTCATCCCTGCATTCGCAGCCAATAATTGAGAAGCATGAATTGCAACCTCCCTAATTAATATTCATGAAGAGGGCATTTTATGACCCCCTGCAAATGTACAATTTGTGATGCTGTGCATTAGTAAACAGGTCACATTGCAAGTTGCAAATGGACATCAGGCCTCCTATCCAGTGAGTTGAAATCTGTTTTCTCTCATTTTATTTTATGTTTCCTTGTTTCATTTTACTGTAAATGTATGATTTAAACCCTGAGAACAAGGTGAATATGTGCATTGGCGAGTGCTGTGTGGCAAATGAGATAACTTCATGTAGGAGCGCGTGATCACGCCATTTTAAATGAAGAGGATGCCTCAAAGCTGGTACCCCAAATACAGAGGGTGGCTCATAGCTGCTGACCCCATTTAGCTAAGAGCTGGCATAAATGTCATTTTTTTTAAAGCTATGTCATTTTTTAATACATTTTGTAAACTTTAGCATGGGATGTTAGATTTTTTTACAACTTTATGTATATTTTTTCTCTTTTGGAGAATACTAATTAATTTACTATACTATGAGAAAAAGCAGCGTAATTTTAACTAATATATTACATAGTACTTAAATACAGTTATGTGAATGCAGTAGACACAATGTATACATCTCTTGGTCATTTATTTGTAGGTTTCATACAGTGACGACAGTTTTATGGAAAATAATAATATAGTTAAAGGAGACATGAGTAATTTTGGCACTAAAACTCAGGAGGGATGCTGTTAGTATAACAATTGGGCGTCTTCTGCCCCAGATTTGACAAATGTGGCCTTCATAGAAAACAGGATATTACTGGTTTAACATAATTTGTTGCACCAAATACGCCAGTGTCTCATTCTCAATAATGTGAACTCTTCCAAGGATGCGTGAAGGCGTTTAATTCATTTAGGGACACCTAACTTACTTTACCTGTTTTGCAGTGGTTTGATTGAACTGAAACAATTTCAGGCAGATTGTGTGTGTCGATATAAGCGCCAGGGATGTTGCTAAACAAGTCAAGACAATGTCCCTCCCCCTTGGATTTCCCTTGTTATATTCATGCACAGGTGCACTGACCACAGGATTACAAAACAGGCCAGTGTGTACTTTCAGTGTAGGGAGCTGACTCTTTCCAGCGTTCGAGGGTGGGGTGGCATGGTCCTAAATGAAAAATCAACAATAAAAGAAATTTCATCAGATACAGAAAGAGAAAGAAAAGAAGTTTTATACTTCCATTTTTCAATAATCTCTGAACTCTGTGCTTTCCAAGGTTAAATGCGTTATCTATTAGATGGAGGATAATTAACCTTTTAGCCCCATATATTTTTAAAAAAATTTATTCTCCCTTTCATTTTTGTTTGTGGACCTGTTGGGTTTTGTGATTTTGGTCACGTTGCTAGGTAACGGGCTCGTGAGTGTGCAGACATGCTAGCCTCTGTCTTCTGGTCGCGCCGGCTCGTGCCGCCATAGCTTCCCTCCCTAGCGCTTTCTGCCGGCAACGCAACCTCTTACAAAAAGCATTTATCACAGACTAGCGCTGTAATGGCTACTCATTGGAGGGGAAATTGAGCTGACCCGCAGGCCAAAGCTGTTAGGTAGACTGGAGCGGGGGGCGGCAGGGTCACAGCTCCCTTTCCACGCCCACTTAGTGGCTAGGAAGCGATACAGCACGGTGACCACTGTTTTCACTTACATAACCTTAGGCGCTGTACCTGAAATCACTGTTTGTGTGACAGTGAAGGGAAGAAAAATGTGGTTTAGAGCTAAATAAGGAATGCTATCTGCAACCATGGCACACAGCGAGGCCCTGCATCAATTCTGTGTGTGATTGCAATGCACCATGCTTTCATTTTATTGGGCGCCATGCTATCAGGATAGGGACGCTTGTATCACTGTGTATAGTACCTTGTAAAGGGATGACATAAGAAATCTCAAACCACATGTTATTATTTATCCATCAGTCCCATCACTGATCCCAAGGTTTTCGTTTTTATGTCCTAATGAAAAAAAAATAGTTTGCATTTTCTATTATTCCGTCGCCAAACCAAAAGTAGGGTGATAGAAACGCAGGTCGAGTGGGCACATAATGCTGAAACAGATAATCAAATAAATCCAAAGGCAAGAGGCAAGGCAAAGGGAAGGAATAATTATTATATTCTAAACTTCTTGGATAAAATGCAGGACTTGTGTTCATTAAGTATGATGTTGATTGACAGCACATCAGAAGCTGCACAATAAAAGGCCATATGTGATTGAATAAAGGAGTGAAGAAAGACGAAAATAACTAGAAAGAAAAAGAAATGTGTAAGGAGTGGCTGAGATATGGGATTTGTATACCATAAGGAAATGAGAGAACAAACAACATTAGAGAGTTGACAACAGCGCCTCTGCAGTCATGGTTAAGATATTAGTCAATATGGAAATCATGTTTTGATTACTTATAACGAGCCCCCTCTCACAGAAGTTAAATGAATAGCATTAGTCTATAATTATCATATATAAGCTCAGTTATTCTCAAATATGATGGCATATCCAGGGCACATGATTTTTTAAAGTATCTGATGACATTGTTAGGCCATTTTGTACCACTTATATGGAATACAACACCAAATCTGACATTGATTAGGGCATTTATAGGCTTCACGTTTAGAAACGTTTAACATTTTTCCTCAAATCTGGGACTTATGTTCTCAGCTTCTTCATTTCACCAAATTCATTACAGTGGCTGAATGAAAATCATGTAGCCTCAGAGTCACCAGTGACATCACAGGAAGTGACAACACCTGACCAGGCCTCTGGTTTAAACACCTTGGCTGCTAGGGGTTTTCCCCTCCTGTGCTGAAAATGCTTGAATACTATAGTTTCATGACAAGGTCAGCTCGTCATAAGCACAGCTCAACCGTGCCTCATGACGAGCTGACCTTGTCATGAGCATGGAAGGGGGGCAGTGCGCCTATTTTCTTTTAGTAATCCATATTGTAAACTTAAGCCTGGAGTATGCTACTAAGCAATGACTGGTAACAAGGCTCAAACATTGGGTGGGTTGAACTGACAATAGCTAAAGGTGTGCTTACCTTTCAGAGATAAGTTGTCAGTTAGTTAACCACTACAGTGCTGTGAATGAACCGTTCACTTCTGTGATGCTGTGGACGTGAACAGTTCATCCACCATTAGTGTGCGAAGGACCCTCCTGTTCTCACACTGGAAGCTTCCACCAATTTAAATACTTAGGGGGGGCTTGCACGGAATCTCTTCCTAGTCAGCCTCCACCCTACCCATCATTGACTATCAGCGAGTTTAGAGTTCACCACACTGCGTGCACCGAAGAACAGGTAAAGGCAGCTTCAGTTGTCCAATGGAATTTCTCCCTCCAGCTGACTCTTATTTTTAGAAAGAGAGGCAGGATTCAGCACTAGATGCTAGGGTTGTTTATTGTTGTAGGTGGGTTGCCGGGCTGGCCTTAATCAGCACCTCCCTGACCGCATATACGTAATTTTGGCATTTTCCTTTCGCTAGGGCAGCCAACGAAGCCCTCTAGCCAGGAGAAATGGCAACAGTGTCCTCACTTGAGTAGTTGGGGATATTACCAGAGACAAGAATGGACCAAACTAGAGACCATGGAAAGACGATATTCCCTTAAAATGGTCCCTGTTTTCATTTATTCCTGTTGTGGATGCTAGACTCAGCCAGAAAAAGTAGCCTACCATTTTTAACAGGAGAAACGTTGGAGTGCTGGGTGGTAGAAATGTTGTGAATCCCTGCCCTGCTGATTTTTGAAATTTTAGGCAGGGATTGACATTTTTAGGATATTCTGGGCACAAAAAAAGTGTAATCCACAACAGTAACACCTGTGCTCTCCCCTGGATGTCTGTTTGTTAGAAATGCAGGGATTAAATGTAAATTGTAAATTGATACTTGTATAGCGCACTACTCACCCGCAAGGGTCTCAAGGCGCTTGTACGAATACCGCTGTGGAACCCATCCTGGCTTTCCCTGTGAGGCGTCCACTCCTGGGCACCCCCAAGGTGGAGGCCAGGCATCCTTAGCATTGTGGGGGCTGTTGTGGAGATTAAGCAAGCTATTGCCCAGAGTTGCAGAGTGGGACTCCATGATTGGAATAGGCACTGAGGCAAGAATTATCAGGTCAGTGAAATTTTGAGCCCAAGACCCACCGAGGCGGGGAATTGAACCCTGGTCCCGGGCTAGACCTCTGCATCAGGGTCTGCCACTCTAATCATTGAGCCTAGTAGGTTGCTATAGGTGCTACCTGAGCCTGGGCCCAAATACCGGAGCTGCCAACATCGCCAAAAGGAGTCAATTTTCACTGATAAAACTTGATGTCTCCATGCTTTGTTTTGGCCTATTGTTTCACAGGCAATAGGCCCTGCCACACTAGTGGAGTACAATGTTATCTAAGTTTGGGAATGCTGGGTGGTAAGAATTTTAATGCCCAATTTTAGCCAAGGTTTGAGGTTACAGGGCATTCTCTGTAAGAAACGTAGTGGGGTCCATGCAAGTCACACCATCCTGGACTTTCCAGTGTGTCTAGTTTTCAGAAATGTCTAGTCTTGGTGGGTTTCACTATGTGATTGCTGAGCTTGGGTCCAAATACTGCAGCTACCCACATTGTCAAAATGTGTCATGTTTCATGGCAAAAACTTGCTGTCTCCACATTGCATTATGGGGCCTATTATGTCATGGCTGCTAGGTCCTGCTTTACAAGTGGGGTACCATTTTTATCAGGAGAAGTGTGGGAATGCAGGGTGGTAGCAATTTTGTGGATGCCCACAGATGCCAGAATTTCCCTCTCAAAAACAAGATGAAAATTTGCAATTTTAGCCAGATTTTGAGGGTTTTAGGGCATTCTGGATAAGAAAATGTAGTGTGGCGGGTGCACTTTTAACTCCCTTTGGTGTCTAGGTGTCAGAAAGGGCTTAGCTTTTCAGGCTTCCCTGGGTGGTGGCCAAGCCCGGGATCAAATACTGCAGCTACCCACACTACCATAATGGTTTAATTTTCATGGTGAAAATGTAATGACTGCATAATGTGGTTTGGGGCCATTTGTGTCAGGAGCAAAAGGTCCAGGCACACAAGTGGGGTACCTCTTTTATCAGAAGTAGCGTGGGAACACAGAATAGTAGAATGTTTGTTATTATCAACTGAATTTATTTCTATTTTTGGCTTACAAATGTAAGTCAATATAAAAAAAAGAGCACAGATTGCAGAATGTCCCCTGGGAAATATCAAGATTAGGCAAATAACCAGTATTCCTAAACTCAGTACATGGAAAACATTTCTAAAATCCACATTTTTCATTCATTAGCAGTACCTCTATGTAAGAATTGCTACGCTCAGCCCAGGGCGTAATGTAGATCCATTCAGCCCCTGTGGGCAGAAGGGCCCAAACCATTTAGAGGACCCCTCTCTCTGCCGGGTCCCCCATTGAGCCGATATCTGTGAAATATGGGAGAATTAGAGGACCGTCCTCACATTTTACAGCAGGCCCCATCATTTTGTGTTACCGCACTGCCCTCAGCTATCCCTCAAAGGCGTCCCAGGCCTTTTTGTTTATTAAACCCAAGTAGCCACATTCAGTTTGCTGACCTGCTGAAGATAAGAGTTCAACAAGACATTAAGATCTCATCAAGTGGGCTGCAATGTTTTCAAACGATGCCTCACCAACAAAAGGGACAGCGTCAATCCGGACATCAGCTATTCCCTGGGCAACCATCAAATAAAAATGTGAACTGTAAAATTGATCAGGTTTAATTTCACTGACACAGAATTATCACAGATATCCCCCTGGGGAGCTATTTGTTGTGCTGCTGATGCCTAGGAAGCAATGAGGGAAATAAATCAGAGTACAGAAAAAGGCAATTAGACCCTTGCTATGTACAGAATTCTAACAGTAAAAGATCCATCAAAACAAGGACAAACAGCCGCAAAGAGAAGGTGTGCAGTAGTTGCATGTAAGGGACCAGGCTTCTCTGAGCTTTAAAGTAAATCACTTCACAACCATTATTCTCTCTGCAATTGATAGAATAACCTCCCTTTAGTAAACAGCTGCTTGCATAAAGGCAAAATGTCTATCAAATGTTCAAGCTTTGCCGTCTTGTAGTATCAGATTGTAAAACAATGCGAGTTTAATTTAATATGATTTAATCATATACATCAATATTTTCTGCACTATGTAGATCCAGTATCTTACATTTTAGAGACTCAACAATAATTTCAACTATAAAATACACACTATCGGATTCCTAAGCCAGCCCGATTTATCCAGCCAGTTTGAAGGTAAAACGTCGATGTTGTGCATGTGTGCAGCGCTAGCATAAGCCCCCTCTCTATTAACTTGCTATTGAAGCTTCTGTTTGACTCATAATGTAAAGTGAGCCAGGGATTCTGACTTCCTATGTATGAATGGTTCGTGATTCCACAACATTCATTGATTACCATTCACACGGCTGGTGGACCGCTTATCGATACTTAAAGTGAACCGAGAACAGCGGTGACATATGCAGTTACAGTATGGCTGCTACATTGCCCTCTTCTCTCTGCTGCAGCAAAATGACTAATAGAAAGTAATTGCCACATCTCTTCAAGGGGTGCCACCACCCTACAAGATTGAAACCTACATGCCACCAATCTCTTTCTAGATTTTGTTCCCATGGCATGGCCCCTGTGCTGCATTCTGTTAATGCAATGTACATACTTACGAATATTGTATGCCCATGTAACAGGGGTTCAGGTACCAGTATCACAGTAAGGGTGCACTGTCCCTGGGTACACTGCGGCACACCTTTAACAAGTTGCGGCGGGTACAGACAACAGCGTTTCCTATTACTGATAATGCGTGAACTTGCTTTATCCTGAGGGTTGCGCATTTGTGAAGATGGAGAAGCTGCTTCGCTCTGTCTCTCACTCTGTTGGCAGCACACACCTGTACTTTAAAGGGAAACAGAGACCCCCCTGCAGATAAATGCAGTGAGTGACCAGCCCCGCCTGCAGAGGGATGTCTGGGCTGTCCATAAGGACCCATTTACCCTTCCCGAGGGCTGCCTTCAGTCCACTACCTTTCTGGGGAGCACAGTCAGTGCGTCTACTGAAGGCCTATTTGCCCCTGCACCATGTCCATGATATGCTTGGCCGAAGAGGCAACGTGTTTCCCTTATTTGCACGGGGTCACACCCCCCCCCCCCCCCCCCCCACACACCCCTGCAAATAAGGAAACACTTTTCTTTCTATTGTGCCAGTGCTACATGTGCGCCGGTGCAATCTGTATTACAGAAGGGGCTTCTAAAGTGTCGGTAACACAGTCCCTGCTGAGTAAATCTGCTAATATACAAACAAGGGAAACCAAGAGTGCGTAGGGACCATGGGTACATGCTATTTAAAGGATCAAGGTTCCCTACAAAAACCAAGATTATTAAAAAAAATTAATAAATGAATTTACTACGGTCACAAATGTTCAAACTCTGTTTCTTTTTCATTAAAAAATATATTTTTTTGATGATGAAAAGATAGTGGGTAGTGCCAAATGAAAAATAATAACTTATTTTTTACTTAGGCAATTGTTTTCAAGTGACACTAATACGTAATATTTCATAGGTGTCACAATACACAAAATCACAAACCAGCCCTATTACCTTACACATGCAGTACAGGTTCAGTATATGCTGTCGATGACGTTTAGATTCTTTTACAATGTAACGATCATCATCAGGACATTACAATTAAAAGGTTTGAGGGACAATGCATTATAAAAGGTTTGTCATACCAGTGAGGCCTTAACAGAACATTACCCCCAGGTCCCTCCTGACCCCGTCCCATTCCTTAAAATAGGGAGATAACCATCTCCACGACAGAAAAAAGAAAAGGAGCATGCTGGGATACCCTACCTGCTCCCTCCCACTGGGAGTACATAAGCAGTACCAACCCAGCATGCAGCCTGTTCTTTTTTCTGTCTCCGACAGAATGGATTGTTCGTGTGTGCTGTGTTTCCTTACCTGGATTCTTCTTCCGGACGGCGCCCGCTCCTGCTGGGCTGGGGTGGCGTGCTGGTCCTTCTCTACTCCCCCTGCCCGGCTGCCTGGCTTCGCGGGCAGGGGTGCTGTTCCTGGTGGTCTGCATCCCGGTCTGCCTGGCTTGCTGGGTTGCGAGGCTTCTTCCTGGCTGCTGTTCCGGATTACCGGCCCTTTGCGGCTGGTGCGCCGTCTCCCGATGGAGCTTCCGGGTCGCATGTGCACGTCTCCCCGAGCTTGGCCGGGTGGGAGACGCGCTGCTCCTGCTGTTGGTGCCTCGGCGCTGGATTTGTTTTGTGGATTCTGGTGCCTGCTGGGTGTGTGGGGGCCTGGTTCGTGGTGCTGCGGCCCCCACTCCGGGTGAGTCCCGCTTTGCGGTGTTGGCTTTCTCTGTGCCCTGCGGGCGTCTTCCGTGGTGTGTGCTGTGCTGACCATGGAGCTTTGGCTCGATGGTGAGTCTTGTGCCTTTGGTGTGGCCAGCCCTCGCAGACCAGGGTTCGAGTCCTGCCACTGCTGTTGTAATATCCGAAGGGGGAAATTTTCAGACAGTGTTTTCTCGATGCCGGCCACTTTCAGGGGCGCCTAGGCTTCTTTCCTGGTTCAGCCTGGGCTTTCCTGCTCTGTCGGCCACCGTGCCCTGCTTCCGATGGGTGTGTTTGCCTGGCTGATGCTGGGTCTGGTGGCTCGGCGGACTGATGCACCTGCTGCAGTGGACTGTGTTCGACCTCATGGTCACAGGTTCGTGTCCCGGCGGGTCCACTCGGACTTTCTTCCATCTGAGGTCGATGATGTTTTTCAGCGCCATGTCTCCCGTGGGGGTGACCGTGTGCATTACGACTGCACATGTTGTGTTGGCGCATTTCGACTGCACATGTTGTGTTGGTTTCCACCTTTCTTCCCCAGGTGTTTTCCGCTGATGTTGCGGTGGTGTCGTCTGCTCTGCCTGGCGCTGTTGTCCTGGAGGGCGCCTGGGCAGTTTCTTGGGGGGCGATGAGCTGTTGGGGCGCTCCTCCTGCCCTCCTGGTGAGTACCGCATAGCGGTCCCTCTTTGTGGGTTTTTTGTTGCCCGCTTTTTCCCCGCTGTCTTTCTTTTGCAGGTTTCCTCCTGGCCTGGTCCTTGGCTCCCTGCCTGTGGCCACTGTGGGTCTTGCTGTGGCCTCGGCAGGACGGGCTTCTCTGCCCGGCGCTGGGTTCTGGTGGGCGCCTGGACAGTCTGTTGGGGCTATAAGGGGGGGGGGGTGCTGTTGTGGCCCTCTTCCTGACCTCCTGGTGAGTGCCGCGTAGCGGTTCCTGTTTCCTGCCTTTTTTTCCTGTGTTCTGTGTTTCCTGCTGTCTTTCCTTTGCAGGATCCTCCTGGGCCTGGCCTGGGCTCCCTCCCTGCGGCCGGTGTGGTTCTTGCTGTGGCCTCTTCAGGGGGGGGGGGTGGACTTCTCTGCCCTGCGCTGTGTTCTGGTGGGCGCCTGGGCTCCCTGTTGGGGGAAGGGGGGGTGTTTTGGGGCCCTCTTCCTGCCTTCCTGGTGAGTACCGTGTGTGGTACGCCCCTATTTCCTTCCTGTTCCCTGACCTTCTTTGCGGTGTAGCGGTTGGGCTGGGTATGGGCGGGTTGGCCTTGATGGGCTTGGTTCCGTCTCTTGGCCTGTTGTCCATGGCTGTTGCTTGTGGGAGTCGTCCTTTGGGCGTCTCTCTGCCGGTCCTGTTGGGTGGATGCTGTTTTCCTCAGTTTCCTCCTCTCGTTTCCGCCTTGGTTTGCCTTCCCCGTGCCTCCTCGGCTGGTTGGGTTCTGTTGGTCGAGGCTGTGGGCTGGGGGTGCGTTATTCCTGCCTCCTTGCTCTCCTTTCTCCTCCTCTGGAGTTTCGGCTTTGGAGTGGCCCTGGGTTTGGGTGGGCCTCCTCCTTTTGGCTCTCTCGGGGGTTCTCCGGCCCTTCTTTTTTGCCGGGGGGGGGCGTCCGCCTGTTGCTTGGACTCCCCTGCTCTGCTGTTGTTCTGCCCCTGGTGTGGTGCGCTTGTGCCTTCTCCTGCTGCTGCGGTTCCCTCTGCTTTCTGGTTCCAGGGTTCTTGCTGCTTTGCTTTGCCGTTTCTGTCTGGCCTGCTGGGGCTTGTCCCTTGGTGTTGGTCGTTTGCCGCTTGTCCTCTGCGGCTGTGTTGCCTTGTGGCTTTGGCTTCTGGTCCTCCTGGCCGTCCCTGGTGGGGGGTCTTCCTGCGGGGCCGGGGCTTGCTTTCTGGGGCCTGCTGCCCTTTGGTTCCTGGCGTTCCTGTGGGTTCGGTCCTGGGGCGTGCCTGTCGGGTTCCTGCGGTTTTCCGCTGCTGGTTGCTTCTTGCTCCCTCTGGGTTCCCTTGCTTGGGCTCTGCTCCGGGCTTCTGGCTTTCGGCGGGTTCCTGTGTCCTCCCCTGGTTTCCTTGTCGGGGTGTTGTTGGGCCCTTCCTCTGTCCTGGGGGCGCCTTGTCCTTGTTCGGCTGTTGCCTCCGGACCGGCCGGCTTGGGCTCTTGTTGGGTCCTGTTGTTGGGGGTTTTTCCTCTCCCCTTCTGCTTGCTGGGGTTTGGTTTCCGGTTGTGGTTGCCTTCTCCCCTCTTGTCTCTCCGGCTGGTTTGTGCTTTGGGGCTTTGCTTGGCTGGCCGCTCTTGCCTCCGGTGGTGGCTGGGTTGTGACTCTGCCTTGGGTGGACGCTTGTTCTTCGTCTGCCTGGCTCCGGTGCCCCGTTCTGTTTACCGGTTCTGCCTGGACTGTGCCCTTTCCCTGCTGGTGGGTTTTTGGGTGTTGGTCTCCCCGGGTGTGTGGCCTTTCTGCTGCCTTCTGGTGGTCCCCCCCCCCCCCTCGGGTTTCTAAGGGGGGGGGGGGTTTGTGGGGCCCTTCCTCGGTGCTGGTGGGCCTTGGCCTTTTTTTGCTGGTGTTGGCTTTGCCTGCTGTCCTGTTTCCCTCTGGTGGGGGCTGGGATTTGTTGGTCGTCCTTGGCTTTTGCTTTGGGTGGCCTCTTGTTCTTGGTTTGTTCGACTCTTGTACCCTGGCTTTTGGCCGTGCCTTGTCCCTGCTTGTGGGGTTGGGTGTCTGCCTTTCCGGGTTTATGGGCCTTTGCTCTCTTGTCGGTGCTGGGGTGTTCCTTCGCGCTCCCTTCTTGAGTGGTGCGCCTTGGGCTTCTCGGGGCTCCTCTCCTTTGCTTTCGGGTGCAGGGGTTTTTTCCCCGTGTGCTCTGGTGGCCGGGGCTCTGCCTCTGTGTTTTTGCCTCACGGTCTCCGTTTTGCCTTCCCGTCCGCTTTGCGGTCGGGTCGCTGGTGCTCTTCCTTGGTGGTGTTGAGCTTTGTGCTGTGTGGCCCTTCTTTGCTTGGGGTCCTTTTTTGGTCCCTGCTGGGGTTCTTTCCTGGCTGCTCCTTCTCTTGGGCTTTGTCGCGGTCCTGGGGTGTTCTTCGGTCCCTTCGGGGTCCGCTCCCTTCGGTTGGCTTTGGCTCTGGGTCCGTTTTGTGGCCTCTGGGCTCCCACCTTCGTTTTCTGTTTTCTTCGGCGGGCTGGCTCTGGTTGGCTGTTGTGCTTTCCTGGCCTCCTTCCTGGTGGGCGGTTCCTTTGTGGCTCTCCGTCTGGGTCCTGGTGGTCCGCTGTTGTGTGCCTCCTGGCTGGCTGGCCTGCCTCTTTCTGCGGCTGGTTTCTTGGGGTTGGGCTGTGGGCCTTGTTGTTGGTCCTCAGCTTTTGGGGTTTCGCCTTCGGTGGTTCCGTGGTGTCCCCCTTTTCCTCCTGGGGGTCGGTGCCTCCTTTTCCGGTTCTGGGGTTTTGGTTTCCCTGGTTCCGTGTGGTCCTTTGTTGTATTTCTTGGTTGTGCCCTGGGTTTTTCCGGGTCTGTTTTTGGTTGGGCTTTTTGCTCTCCCTGCCCTCTGTTGTGGTGGTTGCTGGTTCTGCTGGGGTTGGCCTTTGGTCGTCCCTGCCCTGTGGCCTGGTTCCTTTGTGGTTCCTTGTTGCTGCCCTCTTTCGGTTCTGCTGGGGGCCTCCCCTGCTGTGTGGGGGTCGTTCTTCTGCTTTGTTCCTTCCTGGTCCTTCGGCTTCTCCGCCCTGTGTGGGCTGTTCTTTCTGCCTTTGCCCTTTGGGCTGGGTTGGCCTGTTGGTCTCTGGTTGTTTGGCGGCCTGGGGGGCCTGGTTCCGGGGGCTGCGCCCTTGGGGGTTTCTCGCGGGTTAGTTGCCTTTTCCTGGATCCTTTCTCCGTTGGGTCGCGCGCTCTTCTCCTGGCCTTCCGTTGGTCGGGGGGGGGGAGGGGGTCCTTGGTTTTGGCCCCCTCTGCTTGCTCCCTTGGGGGCTTGGCTCTGCTTCTGTGCCTTCCTTCCGGCTTGCCGGTTTGGTGGTTTTTGTTTTCCTGGCGGTCCCTTTCTGACCTTTGGAGGTCTTGGTTCGGGTCTGTGGGGTTCTGTTTTTTGGTCTGGTGCCCTTGTTGTTGGTGGGGTTCCGGAAGGCCGGCTTCTCTGCTTTGGTATTCTCCCTATTTTAAGGATTGGGACGGGGTCAGGAGGGACCTGGGGGTAATGTCCTATTACTTACCGGTAATCTTCATTACTCCTGGTCCCGTTGACCCCGTCCCATTCCTTACTTCCCTCCCTCCCTCCCTTGCGGCCGGCCTTCCTGTTGTTGGCTTGGTGTTTTTCAGGCTGCATGCTGGGTTGGTACTGCTTATGTACTCCCAGTGGGAGGGAGCAGGTAGGGTATCCCAGCATGCTCCTTTTCTTTTTTCTGTCGTGGAGATGGTTATCTCCCTATTTTAAGGAATGGGACGGGGTCAACGGGACCAAGAGTAATGAAGATTACCGGTAAGTAATAGGACAATAATTGAAGCGGTCTTGCCACCATAAGTCTCTTTAAGATGCAGAACCCTGTAGGTTAAAGCCACATTTTTAAAAGGGGCAACCCAGGGCACCTGTACAACATCAATTACGGAAGACGCGTCTCAATTAAACCAATGGAACTGCTCGTAATAGTCTCATTCAAGCAGAATGGCTGCCATTGATGCAGTGACAGTGATCCTTAGAGCTCATCACCATGTGCCCGGCTGATTTTTGGCCGTATAGAACAGACATACCTTCACCCTAACCTGCTACCTTGCAGGGGCACTGGACTCATGCGCAATGCTCCATAATTGACTTTAGGTCTTGGCATTAGGCAACTAGCATAGTAACCAAGGATTGGCAAAGCCAATATGTCTAATATTGGCTTCGAACCTTTTGGCTTTGCCAAAGCTTGTTTTGTTTTGTCATGGTCATCGTCAATCTAAACAAAGTTAAACAATGGCTAAAAGCAAAACTATTTGTATGGTTCCAAAATATACTTTAGCGGTACAAAAGGGGGTGGTGATGGACGGAGCATCTGAATCAATCAAACACTCACACCCAGTCATGAGATCTGGGTTTAATCCATCACCGTTCTTTAGCTCTTTAGTACTTTGCCACCCCAGTTCAGACATGGCTATATGCAAATCAGTCTGACCCTGTGCCTCATGGGAACAGTCCAGCCCAAACTGCCAAGCCATTTCTTCCCTGGACCGGAAACAAGCTTCCGAGGACCGGTTTCTGGCATTCCGGCCGTCTTCAGCCCGGCTTGCTTGAATCCAGTGGCAAAGTGAGCATGGGACTCACGTCTGAGCATACCCTGCCACACTTATGGCGGCCAAAAGTGGTACAAAAGGGGGTGGTGATCGACAGAGCATCTGAATCAATCAAACACTCACACCCTGTCAAAAGATCTGGGTTTAATCCATCACCGTTCTTTAGCCCACTTTGCCACCCCAGTTCAGACATGCTATATGCAAATCAGTCTGACCCTGTGCCTCATGGGAACAGTCCAGCCCGAACTGCCAAGCCATGTCTTCCCTGGACCGGAAACAAGCTTCCGAGGACCGGTTTCTGGCATTCCAGCCGTCTTCAGCCCGGCTTGCTTGAATCCAGTGGCAAAGTGAGCAAGGGACTCACGTCTGAGCATACCCTGCCACACTTATGGCGGCCAAAAGCGGTCCTCGGAAATGTCGGAAATCCCAACATTGGAAGCGTGCCGGAAACCGACATTATAATCCCTACGGTGGAAGCGGCATCCATAGGGATTACAGGCAGGCATCTGACTGGCTGATGGGCTCCTTGAGCCCATTAGAATACAGCTGGAATGAACGGCTTGTTTCACTTTCGACTGCTTGCATCGTAATGCGGAGGTCAAAACTGAAAGCGGTCGGAGGCTTTCCGACTCTCATCGTAATTAGGCCCGTAGTGTGTCAATATGCTCCTTGTGAAAGGGCACAATAGCCAATGTCTGAAATGGACTGTTCCATGCTGTATGTTGTAGTGTGCATAAGAAAAATCTGAATGACATAATAACAGACCAATGGACGAAGAGACTTGACTGAAAGCCCCTAAATGTAAGTATAATATGTGTTACATTTTAGTAAAATAAAAAAGGTCATGGCTAAAGCCATCCTTTAAATCAAACAAGAGAATAGATTAAGGTCACAGTGATCGCACCTGAATTCTTTAAACAGACCATGATAGCTTGTTATCTGGAGGGCAAATAACCCAATTGCAAAAATACATTTTCTGTGAAGTCTTCTTAGGGCAGCGCAGGAAAAATGATTTCTCTTCGTGATCATACATGGCCGCTCTTTTGACAATCTGCAAACCTCCTTTTCTATTGCCTCACTTAGTGAAAAAGAAAGATTTACACACATGTGTCTGGATGAAATTAAACATTATATCTGAGTATCAGAGACTCTGGTGAGTCCAAAAGGGATTCCATCCAAATATTAACACCTCTGAGCTTTACGGAAATAAAACCTAGGCCAAGATTTACTAGGGACCTTAGCTACTTGTAATGCTCATCAAAATACAGGCGAAGGCATGAAACTGCCCCACATATTTCATGGCAGCGTTGCAGTAATGCTATGAAAACAGCCGCTCTGCATGTGATACATCTTGCTTCAAATATATGCTAGGGCGAATTCAAAGCTTCGGAAACATATCCACCTAATGCATCAAGTTTAGATTACCTGCTGCTCCACGGCTATGAAAAACTAGAAAGGAAAGGGTATTTCACAACAAATGTTTCTAGCACTGTAGGATGTGAGTGACTTTCAGTGTATGTGAAGTTGAGGAGAAAAGCACAAATTCTGAAAGTCCGAGTAAGCCCTCACTCCCCAAAGCGGAACCCGCATCCAAACATTCTGGTGTCTTCAGCTAATCACAGGAGAAAACAAAAGCTAGCATTTTTGTGTGTTTTGAATATTTTTTTCCAGCTTTTTCCCAATCTACAGTATCCTTACGGTGTCAGAATATCCATGGTACTAAACATCAAAACCAGAGTTTCATGCGTTTAATTATATCAAGGTATGTATTATTCTTTATAAGTGTATCTATTTTGGATCTCAAACAATAATATCGACGTTCTAAATAGCTAAAACGTTAATATTGTTGTACATTAATACTTTTTTACGTGTTTTAATGTATTTTTATATGTAATTTCTTATAATGTATATTGTGCATATATGACTCCACTTGAAAGAGTGGTAGCCCCTTCGGGGTTGAAGATCATCAGCTATGCTGATGATACTCAGCTGGTGGTGGGCCTCACTCAGCTGGCAGAACAACCCAACTTGTTGCATGACTGCCTGGCTAATGTCTACCAATGGATGTCCAACTCGGCTCTTAAGCTCAATGGAGGAAAAACTGAGTTGATGCTCTTGGGCAACTCCAGTCCCTCCATCATTGCCAGCTGCTGGCCCCGGTCTCTTGGCGACCCTCCATCTCCCAAGAAGGAGATCAAGTCCTTGGGAGTATGGTTGGAGGAAGATCTGTCCTTCAGGACCCACGCCAGAAAGACCGCGGGGGTTTGCTTCGGTCTACTGAAGTCAGCCCAAAAGGTACTCCCACTGCTTCCGGATCCAGCTAAGAAGCTTTTGATGCGTGGTTTAATCCTTTCAAGGCTTGACTTTGGTAATGCCCTGTTTCTTGGTGCCCCTGAAGCCACCTTTAAAACCCTCCAACAGGTGCAAAATGCAGCTGCCAGAGTTTTGATGGAGATCCCTAGAAGGCAGTCCGCTGCCCCGGCCCTAAAAGCACTTCACTGGCTCCCTGTTAAGGAGCGGGTGAAATTCAAGGCGTTGTGTACGGCCCATAAAATTCTACATGGCAAAGGCCCCCCCATCCTTTTTAATATGGCCCGTCCCTATAAACCTCCACGCCTTTTGCGCTCAGACCAGCAACATCTTTTGCAATCTGCGAGAGTCAGGAGAGCTCGGACTGGGGGCAGGCGTTTCTCGGTACAGGTGGCATCTCTGTGGAACTCTCTGCCCCTTAAGATTCGCTCAGAGCACAAGATCCTAATATTTAGGAAACTTCTTAAAACCTACTTGTTTCCACAGTAGTGAGTTATCGAGTTCCTCCTTCTTTGGTCTGTTGCGCCGGGATGCCCCCGGGTAAGCTGAGCGCATTACAAATTTCATATAATAATAATAATAATAATAATAATATTAAATGGGGTTCTGCATTTTTAAATAATATGCATATATATATCACCTACTGGCAGCCGCCAGTAGGTAGTTATAGTTAGGACCTATTTTCCAAAGGAAATCTGCAACATTCTATTTGGAATAACTTTGGCGCCGGTTGACGAATCTACGCGAGATTTTCAAAACTGGTGGGGGCTCTGGCCCGCTCCTATCCTGAAAGTCTCAGGGTGATTCGTCATGCGGGGGCCGAGAAAAAAGGGGGGTCCCAAAACATGTTTTCCCCATGCAATTTCCCATAGGAACTTTAATCGCAGCTACAGCCCGAACTGCTGAACGGAATTACAACAAATTTGGCAAAGAGGTTGCCCTTGGTTCAGAGTTGTGCCTTTTGCTTAAATGGTGCAAATCCGTTCAGTAGTTCCTGAGAAAATCAAAATCAAATGCACATATATATATCTATGGCCCGCAGGATCCGCGCACCCTGCCGAGCACGAGCTGTATGCCAATTGGCTGTCAACACTCCAAACCAGGAAGTGCTGGCAGCCATCTTGTGCCTTAAAAAACAGCTTCTCAGCATAGGCAAGTTTTTTGTTTCCTCAGTTCATTGTTGGCTCAGCCTTGCTGAGTTTTGAGTCAAGACCCTCTTTGTTATTTAAACTGTTTAGCGGGCGCACGCTCGCGAGGTTCTGTTGGGCAGATAAGGAGCTGCCACAGGACTAACCCTGGTCCACCCTTGATTGGTGATCAGTGCATTTTCAGGTCATGTGGTGGGTTTTAGTGTTTGTTTAATATCTCTTTTCTGTTATCTCATCTATCTGTCACACACTGTTTTTTAATTTAATCTTTTTTTCTTGCACGTGTGTTCAGTTGTGGTATGGCTGAACAGGACACGGTAGCCTACACGGAGGAACATATTCAAAATCTTATAAGAGATCCGCCTCCATTTGCATCAGCAACCCTTAGTATCGCGGCAAACACCCTAAACGAATCAGAGAAACTTATACGTTTACGTAAAAAACAAATTAGAACGGATCTTCACGGACATTTTCTGCTCCAGCATTTAAAATCGGGCACGATCCCCGCAGGACTTCAAATTCGCAACATTCCCGTCGTGTTCACAGACGACCCTGAATATAAAAAAGGATTCAGTGGCGTGGAAACAAAGTGTAGTAGGGACCTTATGGTCCTTACGATTGAGACAGCACACAGAATTTCGGTAAAAGAACTAGAAGAAATCGCAGTGCTAGAAAAAGAAATTCAAGATAATCAATTAATAACTGACTCAAAAGGACTATTGGAAAAGGTGGAAAAAGAAATCGGTGAATTTAAGGATTTCACAGTCGCCCAAAAAAACAATAAATTTGAGCTGGACAAGAAAATCTTTTCCCTGGAATCCGTATACCCATACTTAAGAAAAGACTTCTATTCGAACTCTGACTCGCGGCGGTTCCTCCAGGACAACCAAGGCCGATCACGTCGGAAATTCGTCACATTCTCAGATACATCATCTTCTGGCAGTGACTCTAATAATTCGAACAGATCCTATCAAAATAGGCAAGGCAACCAACAAGATCAGGGGCAAAGACAACAACAAAACCAGGCTCTTTTTTTAGGACAAGGCCCACAGAAGAGCAGAGGACGCTCGCGACCCGTCCAGCCATGGGAAATGAGGACCCGATCCCGGTTCTACAAGAACTAGACCTCCCATCTATATTCAACTTATCTGATAGAATTTTGACAGAAGCTGAAACATCTATCTTGACAAAGGGACTTGGATTTGTTCCGTCGAGACCCACAGACTTCATCAAGATGAAGTTAGAAACACTTGAATTCTGTCGCAAAATAAGATTGAGGACATTCTTTTTGGACATATGCGAGGAACAACAACCCGAAGTAACGGGACTAAGAAAGAAATCTACCTTTTGCCCGGCCGGCTCAAAAATACCAAAGGAGATTATTACTTTTGAACGGACGGTTCTATCAGGAATATCAGCCCTAGAAAAAAAGAGGGACTTCGTTAAATACAATCTTGCGAAAGCTGAAAAGGATGCTTTAACAACCTTGAAAAACGATAAAACAGTAGTCGTAAAACAAGCAGACAAGGGAGGAGCAGTGGTCATCTGGGATATCAATAAATATAAAACAGAAGTCTACCGCCAACTTAATGACAACTCATGCTACAGACGCATTACAAAAAATCCCACAAATGAAATTCAAAGTGAATTGTTTCAAGCGATTCGGAGAGGATTCGACCAAGGTTTTGTGGGACCTAAAGAACTGGCATTTTTTGAAAATAAAAATCCACGAACCCCAGTTTTTTATTTACTACCAAAAATCCATAAGGATGAAGTAAATCCTCCGGGACGCCCTATAGTTTCCGGGTGTGAATCCTTATTGGAACCGGTTGCTAAGTACATCGACTTCTTCTTAAAACCCTTCATTGATGAAATCCCAGCTCACCTCCAAGACACTACTGCTTTCCTCCAAAAAATCAGCACAATATCTTTTGATGAAAGTACACAGCTATTGGTGACGCTAGACGTCGTTTCGCTGTACACCCAGATTCCCCAAGATCAAGCCCTTGAGACGCTTTCATTTTTTCTGGACACACGCGATAGACCATGTCAGGTTCCTTCAGAATTCATCCTGCAGCTGGCATCTTTCGCATTGAAAAATAATTTTTTCACTTTTAATTCCGAATACTTCTTCCAGGTGAAGGGAGTAGCTATGGGGTGCCCATTTGCCCCGGAATTGGCAGTTATGTTCATGGGCCTCTATGAGCAAAAGTTCATCTATAACGACAATCCCTTCAGTCACCAGATTTCGCATTACATGCGATATATAGATGATGTCTTTCTTATCTGGACTGGGAACCTTGAAACGCTCAACATGTTTGTAGAGTGGCTTAACGGACGCACAAGTGACATAAAATTTAATTGTACGTCTTCTAACCAATCCATCACGTTCCTGGATGTCCAAGTTGTACCTTGCAACGGGAGCCTTGAAACAACTTTATTTAGAAACCGACAGATAGAAATAAGGCATTGCTGTTCACGAGTAATCATACGCGCAGTCTGAGACAAAACTTACCTTTTGGACAATTCCTCAGGATTCGGAGGAATTGCTCACGCAAAGAGGAATATTTTGAGCATGCAAATTTACTCAAGGAGAGGCTTCTCCTAAGAGGATATCCGAAGAAACTACTTAAGATGTCTCTTAAAAGAGCATGGTGGACGCCACGTGAGACACTTATGCAGAAGAAAACTAGAGTGGAGCAAAATCGAGTGGTGTGTGTGTCAACTTTTTGCCCTGCGGCGAATCAACTTAAGAAATTGATAAACCTGAATTGGCATTTAGTGAAAGATCTACATGAGGATTTCAGGAATCCGCCATTGTTTGCTTTCAAGAAAGAAAAGAGCGTGGCAAATCATATTGTAAGGGCAGCCCTACCTAGTGAGAAATCCCCGACTCTAAGAAGTCTATTTGGCTTTCCACAGATCAAAGGACACCACAAATGTGGGACTTGTGTCTGTTGACATGAAACCATAGAAGAGACGTTGTTTTCTTTTAACAACATCAATTGGAAGCATGAAGCTTTCACCAATTGTAAAACAAGGAATGTTGTATATGCGATTTTATGCCCCTGTCCCAAGTTATATATTGGGAAAACAACCCAAGAGGTAAGACAACGCATCACTCAGCATAAATCCAGACTGCGCAGAGAAGTTGAGAATGCGCCCCTAGTAAATCACTGGTTGGCCCAGAAGCATGATAAAAACAATCTCAAATGGACTGTCTTGTCTAAAATTGAAAATGACCCAAGAGGGGGTGATTTGGAAACAAGATTGAACCAAAGAGAAGCTCTGCTGATCATGAAATATGACACAGCGGTGAATGGATTAAACGAGATCTCTGAAATTTACAAAACCAATCCTTGAATCCGGAGAGAGGACTTCATCTCCCACAATCCTCCTGTCTCTGACACACCATCGACAGCACTACAACTCCCAACACCCTCCAGGGCTAAGCCACGCCCTTAAGCTACATCGCAGTGAGGCTTCAGTAACCCGCCATTGACTGCAGGTTGAGGAGCGAGCACTTCGTTTGATCGCTGACTTTGAGCATCGGAGCATAATCACGGTAAGAAGGATCCCTGTGGCGCCAGTGAGCGCCAGCACTCAATTTCGATCAGCGCCCGCCGATCTATTATTGACGGTAACACTCGATTCCCGCATTGTTTCCCCCAGCTTTCTTGGCGCCGGCACCGAACCACCGGACCGAGCGCAACCGAACTGGGATGAACCTTTTTAACGCCTACGCGTCGCAGTGAAGGTAAGCGCGCAGACCCGCTTTGTTAAGATCAGTTCTGACACAGTTAAGAGTGAGATCTATAGTGAGACTGAGCACACTTTCTTTATTTTGCAGCACCCTTCGCTCCCCCTCCACTTGGAATACATCTGTTTTCTCTTCCTTTCTTTGGAGCCTTGACCCACTATTTGAGGTAGGCTTAGGGAAACTGGGCAGTGATGGCGTTGTGGATCTCCTAGTGTTCGGCTAGTGACAATTGTTTTCCTTTCTTTTTGTAGTTACACTGTGGTCCTGAAAAGAACCCTTAAAATTGCAGGGTTTGAAACGCGTCGACCGACCCGGTCCCTTGTCATTCTTTTTGATTCCGCATGGAATGTGTCAATTGATTGAAGGATTATTTTCTTCTGTTTTTCAAATTTTGAGAAATAATTTTGATTAATGTGTAAAAAGACAGAAATTAAGATTGTTTTGTATATACACAATTATTCCATGACACTGGGACCAGTATGAATGTGGTTTAGTATGAATGGACGGCCAAGTATGTGTTGAATGTGAGTTTGTTTGAATCATTGTACATACCAATTTGTGTTATCTGTTTGTATATAAATGTAAAATATTTTTCATGCTTTTGTATTCCCACGCACAAAAAGAGAAAAAAAGGCTAAAAATTAAAAATAGTCTCCAGACAAGAATTAAAGTAAAAATTGCAATTCAAAAAGCAAGTGTTCATGCTTTTCTTCATGTATACTTTAATGACGGTTGTGCCTTAAAAAACAGCTTCTCAGCATAGGCAAGTTTTTTGTTTCCTCGGTAGAACCGAGGCACAAGTAAGCAGAAAAGCAAATGCATAGAACGCAAAAAGGGGGCAGGGTAGAAACACCCTGACCCCCTAGGCCTTCTCACGGGGTCCCACAAGGACGCCCAGGGCCCCCAAAACATTTTTTTTAAAAAGAAATCGGCGAGATTCGCGCACCCAGAGAAAATTTCGTCCCAGAGGACGTGTGCAAACACACCCTGTGACGCATTTTAAGTTGGGGAAAACATTCACCTTCAATCCTGAGGGACCCTGGGGGCCAACTAGCCCACCTAGTGGGCTAGTTGGACCCTAGGGACCCTCACAATTCAAATGAACTTAATCTCCCAAATTAAAACGGCCACAGGGCGTGTTTCCACAGTGGTGAAGGGAGGGGACGGGCTGAGGTGACGTGTGCAAACACGCCCTGTGGCGTGTTTTAAGTTGGGGAAAAATTCCCCTTCAATCATGAGGGCTCCGTGGGACCAACTAGCCCACCAGGTGCTTCCAGTAAGCACCACTGCGCTGCGTTGCAGAGAGGTGGTCTATGCCGTGCCCCTTTTTACATGTCTCTGCACTGCAGCTATGTAGGGGTTACTGGAGGTACCTAGTGGGCTAGTTGGACCCTATGGACTCTCAGGATTCAATGGGACTTAATCAGACAACTTAAAATGGCCACAGGGAGCGTTTACACAGTGGTGAAGGGAGGAGACAGGGCCTGAGGTGACGTGTGCAAATACGACCTGTGGTGCGTTTTAAGTTGGGGAAATAATTACCCTTCAATCCTGAGGGACCCTGGGGGGCCAACTAGCCCACCAGGTGCTTCCAGTAACCGCCACTGCAAAGAGGTAGTCCAGGCCGTGCCACTTTTTACACCTCTCTACAACGCAGCTCTGTGGCGCTTACTGGAGGTACCTAGTGGGCTAGTTGCAACTTAGGGACCCTCAGGATTCAAATGAACTTAATCTCCCAAATTAAAACGACCACAGGGCGTCCTTCCACAGTGGTGAAGGGAGGGGACGGGCTGAGGTGACTTGTGCAAACACGCCCTGTGGCGCATTTTACGTTGGAGAAAAAATTCCCCTTCAATCATGAGGGCTCTGGGGGGCCAACTTGCCCACCAGGTGTTTCCAGTAAGCACCACTGCGCTGCGCTGCAGATAGGTGGTCTAGACTGTGCCCCTTTTTACATGTCTCTGCAACTCAGCTATGTAGTGCTTACTGGAGGTACCTAGTGGGCTAGTTGGACCCTAGGGACCCTCAGGATTCATGGGGACTTAATCTCTCAACTTAGATCGGTGACAGGGCGCGTTTAGACAGTGGTGAAGGGAGGTGACGGGGCCTGACGTGATTTGTGCAAACACACCTTGTGGTGTGTTTTAAGCTGGGGAAAAATTTCAACTTCAAACATGAGGGACCATGGGGGCCAAGTAGTCAACCAGGGGCTTCCAGGAAGCCCCACTGCTCTGCGTTGCAAAGAGGTGGACTAGGCCGTGCCCCTTTTTACACCTCTCTGCTACGCAGCTCTGTGGCGCTTACTGGATGTACCTAGTGGGCTAGTTGGACCCTAGGGACCCTCGGGATTGAAGGGGAATTATTTCCCCAAACTTAAAATGCGCCATAAGGCGTGTTTGCACAGTGATGAATGGAGGGGATGATGTAGGAAAGTGGCTCTATATATACTGGACCGAAGTAAAATCAGCCGAACTACGAATTACGATTTACTCACCTGTTATAAGGAGAGACCTCAGTGTTGCATCTTTGAGCCCTGCCAAGTCATGTCCAGGGAAGACATGGCTTGGCAGTTCGGGCTGGACTGTTCCCATGAGGCACAGGGTCAAGACTGATTTGCATATGGCCATGTCTGAACCAGGGTGGCTTGGTGAGCAAAATAACGATGGATTAAACCCAGATCTGTGACTGGGGGTGAATGTTTTGCCATTGTGCAACATTCCGTCCATCATCTTGTGTGTTTTGCATCTTTGAGCCCAGCACTGATCCTGAAAGGTAATTCTAACCCTACTTACCAGTAACTTGAATTTCCTTCCATAGGCTAACATTGACTGATTTCACTTGGAAATTCTTCTAAGTGTGGAATTTTAGAACTTTAAAATATTTCTCTAAAATCAGCTGAACTACAAATTCCGATTTACTCACCTGTTATCAGGAGAGACCTCAGTGCCGCATCTTTGAGCCCAGTACTTATCCTGAAAAGCAATTCTAACTGTACTTACCAGTAACTTGAATTTCCTTCCATAGGCTAACATTGACTGGTTTCACTTGGAAATTCTTCTAAGTGCGGAGTTTTGGAACTTTAAAATATCCCTCTAAAGTCAGCCGAACTGAACTTTGAATTCCGATTTACTCACCTGTTATCAGGAGAGTCCCCAGTGCTACATCTTTGAGCCCAGTACTGATCCTGAAATGTAATTCTAACCAAACTTACCAGTAACTTGAATTTCCTTCCATAGGATATCATTGCCTGCTATATAAAATATAAATAAATATATTTTTAAAAAATAAAATAAAAAAACTATTAGAATTTCAATATTTTAAAAAGCATTTTTTTTCTTCAATTTAAATATGTAATGTCATTTAACCCTTTCCTTGCTGCTGTCGGCCATTAGCCGACGGCAGCACTACCTCCCCAGTGCTGCCGTCGGCCATTGGCCGATGGCGTTCCACCCGCGCACGGAAACGCCTGCACCTCGGCGGAATTACCGTCGCGGTTAACGGGTTAAAGAATAAAATATCTAGAAAGAAATAGTTTTAAAAAATGTAGTAAATCAGTATCAAAAAATAAATATAACAATTAATACATTTAAAAATTGTCATTGAAAAAACCTTTGAAATTCACTGAAAAAACCATAGGTTTCAGACATGTTATAGTTAGGAATTAGCATTTAAAAAACCTTAGAAATTCACTGAAAAAACCATAGGTTTTAGGGGTGTTATAGTTAGCTGGACATTTCACTAGTACAAAACCATTGAAATTCTTCCGTTATAGTTAGTTGTACTAAATTTAACTCACGCGCCCGCAATCCACTGCTGATGATGTCACATATTACATCATTCATCACATGGGCATTGACATCACTGATGACATCACTGATGACATCTTAAATGACATCACTGATGACATCATTGATGACATCATCCACGTGACAATCTGATACATCTCATCATACCCTAGTATAACCTTTCAACACATTATAAAATATGGAGTATCATATTTGAAACCATTGACACACCAATACAAGTTTCTAAAAATGCACTCAGTGATTCCTATGTCTATACACATCTAAAGACTTACCTATAGATTCACTCATACATGCTAACAAAGATCTATCGAACACTATTAAATATACTTATACACCTACATTGACATTACACACCAGCACACATCCTATATTATGCAGTCATCTTACTCACTTATGCAAATATTTGAGCATACTTACATTTAGTAAGCTACACACTTATACAAACACCACTTTATTTATTCATATAGATAGTAACTCATACTTAGTGTGCTATAAAATCATACAAACACCACTTTATTTATTCATATAGATAGTAACTCATACTTAGTGTTCTATAAAATCATCGCTATTATAAGTATACAGTTTTCGATACAGTCACTCATACAATCACTGAGTCTTATGTATACTTATTTATATACAACAATTAATAACTAATATAGACTTTCACATAGCTAGTAACCAATTTATTTATTAGTTTACACAAGAAGAATATAGTGATACAGACATTCACACAGTTTAACCACTATCCCATATATTTAGTGAGTCACTTTAAATTAGTCACTTAGGCAGTCAATCACAGTGCTACTAAATCCTCCATCCAGACACTTATACATCCACTCAGTCTTCAATACAGATTGCTAGATATATAATACTTATTTCCATATGGAACCAAACCACATTCACTGGATGATGTCACCAGTGATGTCATTTGAGATGTCATCAGTGATGTTATCAGTGATGTCACTTAACATGTCATGAATGATGTAATATGTGACATCATCAGCAGTGGATTGTGGGCGCGCGAGTTATAGTCAGTACAACTAACTATAACAGAGGAATTTCAATTGTTTTATACAAGTGAAATGTCCTGCTAACTATAACACCCCTGGGGTGCTAGCGAGCCTGGAGCAAGATGGCCGCCCACTAGTGCAGCTCTGCTGGTCAGTGCCGAAATCCATTCATTATCCTGCCTCTCTCAGATGAATCCCACAATGTACTACAGTGAAATCATTTCCCCGGACTGTGAGCAGTAAATCGCTGTGCAGAAGTCGCATGCTCGAGCACCCTGCATACTGTTATCTGCCTTGCGTGGACCGGGCCTTGGCCTCTGAAATGGTGGCGTGAGACTTGAGATGGCAGCGGTAAGCCAGCGAGACGTACTGCTGCCTTGCAGGTGGCGGTGCGCTTACCTTTGGCCTGTCGTGTGAAGTGCCGGGCAGAGCTTGTGGACCTGCGGTGTGTGCCGCCCCGGGTTGCGGTGCGACTGGCGACATAGGCACTCCTGAAGCGGCCTCTGTTCACTGAGTGAGTGCGCGGCGGCGCGGCTCTGGTGCTGGCGTTCCCCGCTGTTGCTGCCGGCGCTGGGTGCTGTGTTGCCGCGCAGCCCCAGTTGTAAAGCGGCGGTGCCTGTCATTGACACCGCTCGTTGGACTGCATTCCCTGCGGATCGGAGATCCGTATCTGGCTGGTGGAGGGGCACAAACTAATGCAGCACTGCAGAGGGAGCCCACTATATCGACTGAAAGCGGCACTGCTGTGAGCCCGCCATTTTGTACCCCGAGCTCGCGAATGGAGCCTGCTTTAGACGCCGGCCTTCCCTCTCATTTCCTGAATTGCGGCTGTGCGGTGGACATTAGTCTGCGATCCTGGGTCTTGGACCAAGTGCCACCAAATAAGGAAGCTTTATTTGCTATACAGCTTGGGGCACTGGTGCGGAAGCCGTCATTTTGACTACAGGGACAGTTCTATTGAGAAAGGGTACCACGCGCACTCTGGTGGTGGGCTCAGGAGCTGCGATGAGAAGGGGCTCACTCCTCCATTAACTGGCAAGGATCACAACACCCTGAATATCTTCTGCCGGTGAACCAGCTTGTCCTGCTTGTTTCCAATTGCAAGTAGCGCCTCTGCATATATCACTTACCCCCTACCGCTGTGAGTAGTTCGACAAATGCTCTGACATAGCTTGCTGGCCTGGACAACAACTGTTGCCAGCTACTTACACTATATCCAATAGCACAAATTGGTAAGTCTGATAAGCAGGTACAACCCAAGCTGACATTTGAATCAAAACTCCTTAAAAAAACAACCCCACAAGCCACGTCGGACACTGAGACTGATGTATAGGCTAAAGGCACCAGTAAACTTGAGCGAATGATGCTGGCAATGCAGCAAAGTTTACATACCATTGATAGCAAAATTGACTTGCTCAATCTACGCATGGACAATATGGCATCCAAACTAGACTAACATGGGGCGCGCCTAACTGAAGCAGAACAGCGCATTCTCAACACTGAGGACAAGGTGGAGGACATCACCAAATCCTGCACGCAGATTGAGAAGTTAATTTTGGTAATTAATGCAAAGAATGAGGACTTGGAAGCCAGGTCTAGACGAAATATTCTGCGCATTCTTTGGGTACCTGAGTCCACAAATGTCGTGAAAATGGAGCGGTAATCGAGGACATGCTCAAGGCGCTGTTTGGTGCGGAGAACTTCTCCAACATGCTGGTGGTTGAACGGGCACATCGGTCTCTTGGCTGCGCCCAATTCTGGGGGCTCCTCCCAGCCCAATAACAGCCAAACTCCTCAATTATAGAAATCGGGATGTGGCGCTCCGGATGGTGAGGGAAATGGGCAGTACAAAATATCAAGTTACAGAGGTACAACACTTACCGGATTTTACCACAGCGGTACAACAAACTAGGTGGGAGTTTAAGCCGGTTAATAAGAAACTGCAGGCGCTAGGAGTCCAGAATGCGATGCTCTACCCGGCCTGGCTCAAGATTTAACATGGCAGCAAACCAAGAATATTTACGACTCCAAAGGACCCTATGCTCTTCGTCAAACAACTTGAGCGCAAAGCCACGGCAATGGCAGAGGGTGGTAAACCAGACAATGAGGATTGACAAGTCTGCAAGTGGCTCGTGGACTCTGTTGCTTTCATTTGCAGTATTCTGTAGTAAGAGGCAGCACATATACTGTATGCACATTTTCTGATGTTATCTATTGTTGATGTATGACAAGAGTCTGGGCATTCATTATGCAGTGACCACTTTACTAGGGTCTGAACTCAGGGCTCGGGGAATGAAAACCAAAAACTAATATTTTTTTCATTTTTTTCTCTTTTTTCTGTTGAAGCTGTGGTACGATATAGATTGTGTAGTTCGCCATTCGATGCACAAGAATGCGTTGCTATCACAGTGCTACATTTGATATATGACCTGATGATGTTGTGCATGCTATAGAATGGAGATATAGGGTGTACTTGGACATACTGCAGCTTTTTGTGGGACAAAGATGGACAACGCTGCATCTTTTGGGTGTAATAGTGTTTTGCTACAGTAGGTTATAATTTGCCTGGCTGAGGGGCCACTATAGACATGGCCCTGACCCCCCACATACCAACGTGGGGGCACTTGGGCTGCTGGTGACCTCCTTAAGGGTACACCCCCAGCAGTTCTTTGTTTGTTCCTAGGGTATAAGCAGGTTAGCTGCTTACAGTGGGTGGGGGGATTTGTTTAATTGAGTTTTCTATAATGGGTTTGCTGGGCATAATTGGGATGTCTGAGTGGGTGGGGGGCTGATTGGGTGTTTGTTTAACTGCATTACTATGCGACTCAGAATATTTTATACCAGACAGAATATGATGTACAGATTGCATGCAATGACACAGTGTGCTAAACCAACTGTAAGTTGCATAAATGATGTCTGAGGTAGGCAAGCTTACATGGATAACATGGAATGTCAGGGGCCTTAAAAATCAGAGGAAAACAAGGCAGGTGCTCGCCAACCTGGATAGGCATGATGTACAAGTGGCATTCCTTCAAGAAACCCATTTAACTAAGCAGACAGCTGAGAAAGTGGCCACAAAATGGGCTGAGGCAAAATGGGCATCCACCTACTCATCCTATGCAAGGGGTGTAATGATTTTAATAAGAAAAAGGCTATGTCTTCCTGACGACGCATGTGGACATAGATGATAATGGCAGATATATCATTATACAAGGGAAACTGTGTGGCATGCTGATGACTCTTCCTTACTTATACGGTCCTAATGTTGATGACCCTGGTTTTTACGATGAGGTCTGGAACAAAGCCTATTGATTGCCGCCATCTCCCATTGTATGTGGAGGGGATCTGAATGTGGTTTAGGATCTGCACTTAGTCGTCATTCCAAGGTGGAACCTATAGTCAAGAAGGCCGCACAGGCCATTAAAAATGTGATGCAGACACTGTCTCTAATAGATGTTTGGAGGCTGAGACATCCAGGGCAGAGGGAGGGCACATGTCATTCTTACACGCATCACTCCTGGTCACGACTGGACTATTGGATAATTACAGATGAAGTGAACTCGCTAATCACTAAAGCCCATCACTTACCTAGAACGCTTTCTGATCACTCCCCATCCTTGTTCCAAATGGTTATACCTACTTACTCGATGCCCCAATTTCAGTGGAGGCTACAGGCCTCGGCCCTGCAGGATCAGGTGTTCCGGGAAGGGGTGCGTGATGCAATTGTTAAATATTTTTATGAAAACACTGGTTCAGTCGATAGTAGTTTGGGTCCGCTATGGGAAGCATTCAAAGTTACACTCCGGGGTGTGTGTATAGGATTGCCGGCAGGAGTACTAAAATTGATATGGGGATCCATGAAGCGATTAGAGCAGGTCTTGATAGATCTAGAACGTCAGTATGAAGCTACATCGGATATTCAGACCTTGGTGTCAATCAGGTCAAAAGTAACTGAATACAACGACCTAGCAGACTCAGAAGTTAAACATCTGTCACGCCGCTGGGCGGCCAGGTATTATGGTGAGGGTGGAAGGCCAGGCAGGGCTCTAGCCGACAAAATTAAGGGGCCTTGGACAAAAAATAGTGTGATACAATCCATTGTGGATGGGGACAATAGGCATTGCGATAGTGTGGGTATCCTTACAACCTTTGTACAATATTATACAGATATGTATACAGCTAGACAGACAGCAGGGGAAGACAAAATAGCTCAGTATCTTGAAGACATTGCTTTAGTATGGCTTTCCAAAGGGCAACAGGACTTTTTAATGCACCCTATAACGACTAATGAACTCCGGGACGCGATCCTTGCTTTACCCAATGGTAAAGCTACGGGCACAGATGGGCTCCCTTCGGAGTTTTATAAGGAGTATGCTGATATGCTGGTGTCATAGTTACATGCTATGTTTGAGGATGCCTATGAACAGCAGACATTGCCAGGCACTCTACGTGAGGCACTGATTGTAACCTTATTGAAACCAGGCAAGGACTCTGACAAATGTGAGTCCTATCGACCACTATCCTTAGCGAAGACGGATGTCGAAATACTTGCAAACGTCCTCGCCACGAGGTTGCAGTTATTATTGCCCGTCATGGTATTGCCGGATCAGTCGGGTTTTTTCCTGGTGCGATCTACGGCCCACAACCTGTGTACGCTATTTGCAGTCCTGCATCTTTTAGAACCCACCCTGCCTGCTGCGGCAGTCCTTTTAGATGCCACAAAGGCATTTGATTCCATCTCCTGGCGGTATATGATAGCGGTATTACAACGTATGGGGGTGCCCTACATTTACACTAATTTGATTAAATTATTGTATGAAAACCCTGTGGCTCGGGTGAGAGTGAATGGTAGGACATCTGAACCGTTCCCAATTCGGTGTGGGACAAGACCGGGCTGTCCTTTATCGCCTATACGTTTTGTGATAGTGCTGGAACCCTTGGCTTGTATACTGCAACAGCGTCATGCCAAAGTGGCGTTGTGTTTTCATCAGACACTGTTGGCAGTTTCCATGTACACAGATGGCATGGTTTTATATGTGCGGGAACCAGCAGTGTACCTAGAGCAGCTTATTAAGGAATATATAAGGTTTGAATGGCACTCCGGTTTGGAGATCAATTGGAATACATCAGTTGTGATTTCTTTGACAACATCCACACAGTGATTTGAGGTAGGATTCCCTTTGCTGTGGAGTGATGACCCTGTTAAATATTTAGGTGTGTGGATACACAGGGACCCGCAATAAGTTCTTAGCGAAGACTATGGCACTGCGATTACCCGGCTTTAGAACAGGTCACTAGATGGATATGTCTGCCATTGACCTTTGCGGACCGGGTAGCCCTGCTTAAAATGGTAGTCCTACCCAAATTTTTATACCTATTCACCACTATACCCATAATATCGAAGCCCCATTTTTTTAACACACTTCGCGAATTATTGATCACGTTGATTTGGGGGGGGAAACGCCCGTTAAATGGGATGTCCTGACACACCCTTATGAGATAGGAGGCTTTAGGGTGCTTGACATGAACTAATATTATTTATGTGCCCAAGTGCAGTATGCTTTTTACTGGCAGAGTGCGCCTCCATAGACACCACATGCAGAGGCTGAAGCTGGGGCAGTGCGGCCATTACCATTGAAGGCGATGATTGTTAACAACGCTTTGGTTTTTGAAAAAGGTGAAATAGACACAGTGCAATGTCCAACACATGCTTGGATAGAACCTGGGAAACGCGCCACGAGACTGCCATTGTATGCACCATCCATGCCACTTTTGCACCATGAGGGGATATCGGTGTCTAGTGAACCGGGCTCACTCACAGTATTACACGGGGCAGAGATACACACTATGGGTGATGTTTACACTGCTGGCAAATTTATTGACCTTCAGACATTTGTGGGGGTGGATTTTAGACCTGCTATGGCGACGTTCGTATACAGTCGATTGAGAGCTATGGTTTGGGCATTGTATCCTGGGTTTCCTGATGAGCCCCCCCCTCTGACAGCGTTGCAGATACTGTATTCCTCACAACGTAGAACTAAACAAATTACTAGGTTGTACAATGCTTCGCAGGCTGATGGGGCGACTGTTGCTTTGGGGCCTATGGGAAGATGGAATGAATGATGTACTGCCACAGCCGATCACAGAAGATGAATGGGAGTCATGCTGTAGACTAGCGGGTCAATATGCTTCTAATGGCAATGTAAGGTTAATTCACTATAAGTATCCCCATCAAATATATTATACGCCATTGCAGCTCCATAAATATGGGCTCAGGGCCTAGCCCTGCTGTCGACGCTGTGAGGCGGTTAGTGTTGACTTCTGTCACCTGGCCTGGAATTGTTCGAAAGTGTCGGACTTCTGGGATAAAGTTACGGAAGCTCTGGGGGAAATGATTGGTGAGTCTGTAACCTGTGATATGACTATATGCCTCCTGGGAAACGTACTAAAGCCTAAATCTTCTAATGGAAGGCTGGCTGCAATGGGGCTACTGTTGGCGAGATGTAGGGTCTCAATTCACAGGGATGGTAGGTCTGCCCCCCATATGACACAATGGCTTAAAGATGTTGCATATTGTTGTGACCAATTGATGTGTTATGTGGAAGAACTGCCGCAAACCTCCAGACCATGGGACATTTCGGGTCCTTTCACTGAATATGTATTGCCACACTCGCCAGCTGAATAATGTTTCTAAATGCCCCTTCTGACATTGATGTATGATTTGCCATCTCACTGTGATACTGGGATGTACCTGAATTCAATACTGTTGTCATGCATTGCTGCTATGTATTCTGTAATATGTACCAAATAATAAATTTGTTCTAGCTGATATTAACTGAAACTTTTTATAAATAAAAAAACAAAAAACTATAACACTCCTAAAACCTATGTTTTTTTCAGTGAATATATATATAAATATATATATAAATAAATATATATATATATATATATATATATATATATATATATATATATATATATATATATATATATATATATATATATATATATATATATATATATATATATATATATATATGTATATATATATATATATATATAATTTTTTTTTCAAAACAATTCGTCTTTAGCTGATGCGCTTTTTAACACAGGTGCCGGTGTTGAGGTCAGACAGTACCTCGTGGTTAATTTTACATGCAGCAGAATCACCCCACTCCAGAGATCAATGTAGTTTCAATGAAGCTCGTTTATTCAAGCATAAATCCCGCCACCATACTTTACCACCCACCAACGTTTCGACCAAGAAATGGTCTTTGTCACGGTTTCGGGAGTCCTTTGTTAGTTTCACCCTTAAATAGTGTTCATTACGATAACCAGTGAAATGCATTCTGGTACCGGTATTCTTGATAGAGTCACGATTTTTCACAGTTACTTTCAATTCAATTAGAATTATCTTTATTACTGGCACATTGACAAAGTTGTTGTTAGTGATGGTATTGCATCTTTCTAGTTGGAATTTTTAATCTCGTGATGTTTCGCGGGCCACATTATTATCGTTGGGTGACTAATTAGTATATCCCGTTACCTTAGTTCAAACCTTTATTGTTGGCACTGAACAAGGTGATATTATCACATCTTTCTTATCCATGTAGTTGATCTTGTGATATTTCATAAGCCACATGGTCATTGTTAACAGGTGACAGTTAGCTTTAATGCACTTTCCATTGGTAAAGTACTGTTGCTTTGGTGTGGCATTTATTTTCAAGGAGGAATCTATTATGTGTTCTTTATACATGATGCAATGTCATAATGCGAATGTTTCACATTTGGATTTTCAGGTATAGTACCCTTATTGTTTTGTGCTGTGTATTTTATAAATGTACATGTAGTTCTTCGTCCCCATTAAGTTCGAATAGGGTCTTGGTTTTAAATCTGATGATGAGGCGCGATTCCAGTCTTCTTAATTTCATAAGGCGGTTACCACCTCTTTCATGTGTAGGAACAGTCGCGATTCCAAAGTATCAGATGTTTTCCCAGTTTGTCTTATGTTGTGTGTGGAGAAGTTTGGCTATCGCATAGGTCATATCTTTGTTGTGGATGGCTCTAAGATGTTCTAGTATTCGTTTCCTGAGGGTACAGATGGTTCTTTCAATGTAGCACATTCCACACTTACATTCAATCATATATAAGACATATGATGTCTCACATGTTATTCTTTCTGTTATGTTGATTGTTTTCCCTTTGAAGTCCTTAATACTTGTTATTGATTTGCCAATTTTGCACGCTTTACATTTCCCACAGTGTGTGAATCCTGTTTGTTTTGCTGTTAACCATGTCGTTGGTTTTTGTAGTGCAAAGTGGCTGTTTATAAGTCTAAATAAATACAACAACGAGAGAGAGAGGGAAGAGACAGGACACTCTCAGTCACCCAGGTAATTATTATAAACAACAAAAGAGTGTTGTCAGAGGAGATTTGCGCTAAGCACAGTAAATGAGAAGAAATATATGAAATCAACCTGTAAGTCAGTCACTTAGGGATTTCTTGAGAAGCCCTCACTCGCCACCCTGGGTGGTGACATGCTTCATCATTCAGCCCACCAGGAGAAGCGGAATGCCTCCCTGGTGTGATGCAACGCCAGATTAATGCGGAGCTGGTTTTTCGTGACAATAGTGTGAAAAATAAGTGAGTTAAAAAATGCCAACAAGCTGTACCAGACAAAAAACTTTATTCTGTGGCTAGCCAGGCATTAGTTTAAAAATATGTGTCAGGAAATTTACCAACTAATGTGTTGGGTATTTTCCACTTAGAGTGGGGTTGACATGTTTCTGCCCTTAAGTGTATGGATTTTACTGGGCTTTCATCAGGACCATATAACTGTGTACCTCGGTGGTGTGGGCGCACTAAGGCCCACCCATTCCAGAGGACGTGAAAGTTAAAAAGTTGAGTGTAAAATTAAGTGCAAAAAGAACAAACCAGAAAAAGTGAGGGTTCCTTCGAAATATGAGGAACCTGTGGTTTGTTATTTAAAAGATCCACACCCCATGGGTCTCGGGAGGGTGGTGTGGAGTTACGCACCTCAGCAAGAGCGCCGGACCTTCTTGAACTAGGATGTTTTTGAAAACTAGCGTGAAGCTTTAGGGCAGTGGCTGCCACAAGGCACTGGAGCTTGGTTTGAGTACCCATTGCGCACTAAAGAGGCGTGTGGGGAAGTCGCAGAAAGAACTCAAGGTTTGAATCACAGATATCAAAGCCTACGGATTCCAGGATACCTTGCGAAGGAATGATTGGCACGCCCACCAGAGGCAGTTAATTAAAGGCACCTGTAATCACCTGGGACCCGCAAGCAAAGAACAACGATGCCTGCAGAACTCTTTCCCCCGAAGAAGGCCGAGTGAAATGGCCGAAATGCATTGGGACAATTGAACAATACCTGCATTCCTTGAATAAATATCAGCTTACACCGTGAACCTGTGCGACTCATTTTTCTCCTCACGGGGAAGGTGCTTTGATGTTCCATACGGCTTTGTCCAGCCGCGGAGTTACGCACCTCAGCAGGAGCGCCGGACCTGCCCGAACTAGGACGTTTTTGAAAACTAGCGTGAAGCTTTAGGGCAGTGGCTGCCACCAGGCACTGGAGCTTGGTTTGAGTCCCCATCGCGCACTAAAGAGGCGTGTGGGGAAGTCGCGGAAAGAACTCAAGGTTTGAATCACAGACATCAAAGCCTACGGATTACAGGATACCTTGCGAAGGAATGATTGGCACGCCCATCAGAGGCAGTTAATTAAAGGCACCAGTAATCACCTGGGACCAGCAAGCAAAGAACAACGATGCCTGCAGAACTCTTTCCCCCGAAGAAGGCCGAGTGAAATTACCGAAATGCATTGGGACAATTGAACAATACCTGCATTCCTTGAATAAATATCAGCTTACACCGTGAACCTGTGCGACTCATTTTTCTCCTCACGGGGAAGGTGCTTTGATGTTACATACGGCTTTGTCCAGCCGCGGAGTTACGCACCTCAGCAGGAGCGCCGGACCTGCCCGAACTAGGACGTTTTTGAAAACTAGCGTGAAGCTTTAGGGCAGTGGCTGCCACCAGGCACTGGAGCTTGGTTTGAGTCCCCATTGCGCACTAAAGAGGCGTGTGGGGAAGTCGCGGAAAGAACTCAAGGTTTGAATCACAGACATCAAAGCCTACGGATTCCAGGATACCTTGCGAAGGAATGATTGGCACGCCCATCAGAGGCAGTTAATTAAAGGCACCTGTAATCACCTGGGACCCGCAAGCAAAGAACAACGATGCCTGCAGAACTCTTTCCCCCGAAGAAGGCCGAGTGAAATGGCCGAAATGCATTGGGACAATTGAACAATACCTGCATTCCTTGAATAAATATCAGCTTACACCGTGAACCTGTGCGACTCATTTTTCTCCTCACGGGGAAGGTGCTTTGATGTTACTTACGGCTTTGTCCAGCCGTGGAGTTACGCACCTCAGCAAGAGCGCCGGACCTGCCCAAACTAGGACGTTTTTGAAAACTAGCGTGACGCTTTAGGGCAGTGGCTGCCACCAGGCACTGGAGCTTGGTTTGGGTCCTCATCGCGCACTAAAGAGGCGTGTGGGGAAATCGCGGAAAGAACTCAAGGTTTGAATCACAAACATCAAAGCCTACGGATTCCAGGATAGCTTGTGAAGGAATGATTGGCACGCTCACCAGAGGCAGTTAATTAAAGGCACCAGTAATCACCTGGGACCCGCAAGCAAAGAACAACGATTCCTGCAGAACTCTTTCCCCCGAAGAAGGCAGAGTGAAATGGCCGAAATGCATTGGGACAATTGAACAATACCTGCATTCCTTGAATAAATATCAGCTTACACCGTGAACCTGTGCGACTCATTTTTCTCCTCACGGGGAAGGTGCTTTGATGTTACATACGGCTTTGTCCAGCCGCGGAGTTACGCACCTCAGCAAGAGCGCCGGACCTGCCCGAACTAGGACGTTTTTGAAAACTAGCGTGAAGCTTTAGGGCAGTGGCTGCCACCAGGCACTGGAGCTTGGTTTGAGTCCCCATCGTGCACTAAAGAGGCGTGTGGGGAAGTCGCGGAAAGAACTCAAGGTTTGAATCACAGACATCAAAGCCTACGGATTCCAGGATACCTTGCGAAGGAATGATTGGCACGCCCACCAGAGGCAGTTAATTAAAGGTACCTGTAATCACCTGGGACCCGCAAGCAAAGAACAACGATGCCTGCAGAACTCTTTCCCCCGAAGAAGGCCGAGTGAAATGGCCGAAATGCATTGGGACAATTGAACAATACCTGCATTCCTTGAATAAATATCAGCTTACACCGTAAACCTGTGCGACTCATTTTTCTCCTCACTGGGAAGGTGCTTTGATATATCTATATATATATATATATATATATATATATATATATATATATATATATATATATATATATATATATATATATATATATATATATATATATATATATATATATATATATATATATATATATATATATATATATATATATATATCTATAGTCATGTATCGCAGTCATGGGATAGCAGCGAACTACAAATCCCAGCAGGCTAAAGACACGTGACCAATCAAGGAAAAAACTATGTAAATTGGTGAAAATGCGGAGTCACATGACTGCCAGGTTTTTCTCTCAGATGAAGGAGCAGGCTGCTCCGAAACGCGTAAGAGACAGAATTCTGAAAATACTTTGTAAAGTGAATGCCGGTTTTTGGAATAAAAGGGTTCTGTGAACCATCCTGTGTGGAGTGGCGTCCTCGAGCTGCAGGGCAACTCAGTTTGGATGTTTTACACGGCAGCCTTGGCCGTGGAGGATGCACCGCCCAGAAATGTGGGTCTGCAGGGTTCAAAGTATGTGAATCTTGTCATCAGCGCAAAGGATTTCCTAATTGTAAACTGGGTTCACCTTCCAATGCCCACTGGAGGGCTTAAAATGAAATTACTTAACCAGCATGCAGTCATGGGATAGCAGCGAACTACAAATCCCAGCAGGCTAAAGACACGTGACCAATCAAGGAAAAAACTATGTAAATTGGTGAAAATGCGGAGTCACATGACTGCCAGGTTTTTCTCTCAGATGAAGGAGCAGGCTGCTCCGAAACGCGTAAGAGACAGAATTCTGAAAATACTTTGTAAAGTGAATGCCGGTTTTTGGAATAAAAGGGTTCTGTGAACCATCCTGTGTGGAGTGGCGTCCTCGAGCTGCAGGGCAACTCAGTTTGGATATATATATATATATATATATATATATATATATATATATATATATATATATATATATATATATATATATATATATATATATATAAATATATATATATATATACATATCACTCAACAATTTAGTCCTTGATGGAGGGGGACACGTTGCAGCTGGTGCTCGCGGCGAGAAAAGGGCCGATTCTCACTTTCAATATTTAAACAAACGATAAATAGGCGGCACACACCTTGGTCAATTCAGCTCTTTATTTGGACAAAGCTCTCTTCCTCCTACGCGTTTCGAACTTAAAGTTCTTGGTCACGGTAAACTATCGTGACACTGAGATGTTTAGAATCAAGGTACATTATCCTACTTAATTCCGAAATCCCCAATGGGTTGAATGCCGATGAGGCACTTAATGTACATTTATTATGCTACTGCCGCTGAACCCGCCCCTGACCACGCTCCGTAGCGTCCGGTCACCCTTTTTTCTATATTTTTTTATAATTTTCACAGTTCTTTTTTTAATTTAAACACTCACATTCTATCAAGTTCCCAGAACACAACAGTGAAATAGGGCGCTCTAATACTAACATACTTTTGACTAAAATCACTCAATAAAATTACTTTTGTAGGATCTATGCCCACTCGGGCAAAATTCTGCTGTAACGTCCCTCTCCTAACATATCCCTCCATGCACATTGGTAAATAAGCCAAAAACATAATATTGTCAAACATACTTTTAACTATTGGTTCATCACACCATGATTCTCATTCGTACCTCTGCATGAATAGAAGGTCCCCTATTGTTTCAGCCATTTGGTGAATAAACTTAGGAACGAGTGCAGTTGTACAACAATATTTGGAGACTTCTTTGAAATTGCTCCATAAGGGAATAATCAACCAAATAAAGGAGAGACCCCATGGCGTCCACTGTCTCCATGTTGACGTTAAGGGATGCCCAACCATAGATTATGATTCTCTACGTCTATTGTTGCGTCTGGGACAATGAATGTGTGTTTACTTTATTTTTTCTCCTTCCACCCGTTATACAGGATATGTAATTTTGGTTCAATTAATATTGTGTTGACAAAGCATTGTTCTATTAAAGATAATAATTTTTTTGTGTGTTAAAATTATTCGTGATTAATGAAAAGCTTTATGCAGTGTCATGATGTGGCTGCCTACAACAAACTTCTATGTCCATAGCTGAAGGTTGGTTGCCATGACAACCAAAAAAGAATGTGCAGCATATATTGAAAAAATCAAGGTGTACCAGATCTAGTGACCAAGGTGGTTCTCCTTCGAAACGCGTCTAGGCCTTTGTTGGAATAAACTTTTCTTTGCCAAATTCTCACAGAGTCAGCGCCTGTCATTTGCTGCTGCCAGGACTAGGAGAATATGTATTGATCCTTTATTAATAATCAACCAGAAACCAATTACATTTTATATAAAGATCGTGCACTTTAAATGGCGTATTTTGCACAACAAGAGGGGAAATATTAATGTAGTTTAAGTACTGTAAAGCACTAGCACTTTATTAAAACTGAATTCATCTGTCCTTTTTAAGTTTTGTTTTAAATTTGCACCATGATTGTGTCTATATATATATTTTTATTGGTAGATGTCTTGGTGGAAAAGAAAATACATTATAAGAACACCTCTCAACATAGTAAAAATAAATTGCAAATTGTATGAGGAAATTAATTACGAAATTTGCACTTGCACATTATCTATATGCTGCGGCTCAAATGAATTATCAGACTGAAATTTTTGACTCCTTTATAAAAGTATACATATTTGTGTAATTGTAGGTATCCTGGATTTAAGATTTATATTGTTTTATAATATAACTTTTATTCAAAAGATCCGACATCATTGGACATCACTTGTGAAATTTTAACAAAGTGAGAAAATGTAGAGCATTTTTTCTGATTCTTCATACTGTGGTATGTTAAGAAAAATGAGTACTACCCTGAGATGTTTAAATTATTAGTATTTAAATGATGTTGCGAGTATTATATTGCTGATGCTAAAAACAATGATGACATTGTTATCCTTGTTTATGAAGGAGTATTTAAGGAATAATTGTAAACTATGTATTTGCTGCAGCTTTGATAGTCTGTCTTCCATATCCATAGAACTACTTGGGCATGTGACCGCAGTTTTCTCTTTATATAAAGTATTTTTATGCTGTCGACTGCCAATGTGAGCAAGGCAGGTATGACGAAACGAGTCATATAGCAAGAATGAATTAAAAGAATGGAATAGCGATGCTGCTCCTGTGCCCTGTGTTGGTGTCTGACTATATTGGGTTCAGAATTGGTTGGATATATATATGACTGCACAAGGAGTACTGGTACCTTGATACCAGCTCATGACCCGGCTAACCTGTGTTCTAGAGGTTGGAACGAATGCAGGGTTCAAGGAAGGGTCCGAGGAGTTTATTTGGACTGGACACACAGCGCTTTTTCTCTACATTGCACCACAGTCATTTGGACTTCATTTTATCTTCCCCACGTACCACCCGCTCTGGTATGGAGCATTCTGGGCAATGCAGTACCTACAGTGCTGTCACATGGTAAACGATCACATGCTTGGGGAGGTGCGAGCTCCGGAATGGGGGCGGAATGCAGGACGATTTAAAAGCAGGAGCAGAGGCATCTGAGGAAGGCAATTTAGCCGAAATGCATTATGCCAGCTCTGCTCTACAATAAAGACCTTTCTCCTGATTTCTTCGCGTGGCCCCTTCCTTCCGCTTTCTGAAGGATGTTGTATATATATATTTTTTTTTTTTCAAAACAAACGTCCCTTTCTGGAGGAGAGCGGCCGGCCAGCTGGTGCAGGTGACGAGTCAAGGACAAGACTCGTAAGTAATTTCCAAGCAATTTCATAAAGAACACCGCACTCTTCTCGGATGTTTTCAAAGCAGTTTAATCCATCTCAGTAAAACTTCCTCACCTACGCGTTTCGAACAAAGGACTGTTCTTGATCACGGTAGTATCAAGTCCGTCTTTACTTTTTGGTATTTATACCCTACTGCCCAATTAACAATTAGGATGCATTATGGGAGGGGTAGTTTTTTCTAGGTTCTATTTCAACCTTTGTCAATTTCCATTTGCAAATTAACAAGCCACATGTTTATGACATTTTGGAAGCTTATATTGGGTGTTAGTGAAGGACTAAGTGCCTTTTGGAACAGAAGAATTAGGTTAATTTCTTCTGATTAGCATGATGTAAGACTAGTAACACACGCTTACATCGCTATGTATGATTGCATACATCTGTTGGGGTGATAGCTAAGTGCTATTCGCTTAAGTCAGTGGCTTGTGCTTTGGTCTGGGAGATTGACATAATTAAAAAACGAGCAGTGCAAAAAAACAGACATACATTTTTCATTTTGTTCTAATCAGCTTTGACCCCTGTAAGTTTCAAAATCAATTCAAAATGTAATCTGAAAAGCTGCTAAGCCGCAAGTTTCAAATATGAGGCATACATTTCTCTAATATTTCAACTGTTGTTCAAGTTATGTTAACTGTCGTCCCTCACATTTCATAATCTGGATATTGTGCACTTTTGTTTGGAGATAGATATCATGATACATAGGTTACATTCATTATTTGATTGTCCCTTCATTGGTTGTATAAGTCTTTCATAAATGTACATAAAGTTCTTCGTCCCCATTGAAACCTATTGGGATCTTGGTCTTAAATCTTATGATTAATTTTGATTCCAATCGTCTGAGTTTTTGTAGGCGGTTTCCTCCTCTCGTTTTCTGGCACCATAGCTATTCCTGAATATCTTACATTTTGCCAGGTTTTGTTTTTATGAGTCATGAGGTGTTTGGCCATTGCATATGTTTGGTCTTTATTTTGAATTGCTCTAATGTGCTCCAATATTCTTTTTTGAGAGCACATATCGTAGATCCTATGTACCTTTTACCGCAGTCACATTCGAGAAGATACACAACATAGTGAGACTCACATGTACTTTTGTTCCTGATTTCAAAAGGTTGGCCTTTCGGATCATTCAAGGATTTCAGGTATTTTCCAATCTTACAAGCTTTGCACGATATGCATTTGGTAAATCCCTTTTGTCTTTTTTTCAACCAAGATTCTTCCTTTTTGTTTATGAAGTGGCTGTTGACTAAGGTATCTCCAAGTGATGGTGCCTTTCTAAAGGAGATTAATGGTGCATCTCCCATCATATTTCCAATGTCCGGATCCTTTTTTAGCACACTCCAATATTTAGTGACCATTTTTCTGATTTTCACACTTTCCTTGGAGTATGTTAGGATTAGCCGTGGCTTGTCCTCTATGTTTGTTGCTGTTGCATCTTTCTTTTTTTCAATCAATGTTTCTGTTCTTGTCTTTTTTCGTGCTCTTGTTTCTCCCAATTTGATTGTTTTCATACTGTATCCTCTTTGAGAGAACCATTGTACAGTTTCAGTAAATTTTTGTTCCATTTCGATGGGTTCAGAGCAATTTTGTTTCATCCGTAAAAACTCCCCGTAAGGTACATTTTGTTTAAGAGATACAGGATGAAAGCTGGTTCCATGAAGGATGCTGTTGGTAGAGGTCTTTTTCCGAAAAAGCGTGGTATGTATTTTGTTCTCTTTTATATATACCTTTGTATCTAGAAAGTCGATTTATTTTTCTTGGATGTTGAATGTGTCTTCCGTATCCATAGAACTACTTGGGCATGTGACCACAGTTTTCTCTTTATATAAAGTATTTTTATGCTGTCGACTGCCAATGTGAGCAAGGCAGGTATGACGAAACGAGTCATATAGCAAGAATGAATTAAAAGAATGGAATAGCGATGCTGCTCCTGTGCCCTGTGTTGGTGTCTGACTATATTGGGTTCAGAATTGGTTGGATATATATATGACTGCACAAGGAGTACTGGTACCTTGATACCAGCTCATGACCTGGCTAACCTGTGCTCTAGAGGTTGGAACGAATGCAGGGTTCAAGGAAGGGTCCGAGGAGTTTATTTGGACTGGACACACAGCGCTTTTTCTCTACATTGCACCACAGCCATTTGGACTTCATTTTATCTTCCCCACGTACCACCCGCCCTGGTATGGAGCATTCTGGGCAATGCAGTACCTACAGTGCTGTCACATGGTGAACGATCACATGCTTGGGGAGGTGCGAGCTACGGAATGGGGGCGGAATGCAGGACGATTTAAAAGCAGGAGCAGAGGCATACGAGGAAGGCAATTTAGCCGAAATGCATTATGCCAGCTCTGCTCTACAATAAAGACCTTTCTCCTGATTTTTTCGCGTGGCCCCTTCCTTCCGCTTGCTGAAGGATGTTGTATATATATATATATATATATATATATATATATATATATATATATATATATATATATATATATATATATACATATATATATATACATATATATATATATATATATAGTCTCACGAGTTGTCCTGTCGCAGCGGGAGCACTGGTCAGTTGGTGCCAGCGATGGGACCAGGACAGTGTCCCAAATTCGTACGATACCAGAAAATCGCTGCACACTCCTTGATAATTTAGCAGTTTCTTTATTTTCAAACGTGACAAACACCCTACGCGTTTCGAACCGTAGTTCCTGTTCACGGTAGCTTAGGTGATTAGTCCCTTCACTATTTCTAAACATTCAGCCTGTAGGCACACCCTATGTTTAACTAAGGCATGCTGGGACTTGTAGTTTATATGTACCATATTGCCAATTCAATTATCCATTTCAAGGTCGTGGGTTTTTGCAACATTGGGGCATTTATTTCTGTTACTGCATGTAAAAAGCGTGTCCACAGTTAACAAGGACAGTGTCGCTTTATTGACGCTCGTGAACACACGTGCGTGTGTAATCAACTCTCTGTTTACCTGAGGGTTGATTGTAATGCGTAACTGTATGGACTTAAGGTCCTTTTGACATTAAAGGGCTGAGTGCCCTACGTCCCCAATGTATGCAGCTGCCCACGAGATTCCATTACTTTGTCAATGTTTGGCGGTCCTGTTTAACCAAAAAATAACTCAGTTAACGTGACTGTTATTAGCAAGGTTACTATAGCATTGGTTCAAAGAAACAATTTGTATAATTATTGATCAAGAGTTTGTGCCTTGTGCAGGATAGTCTATTACTTGGTCCTTATAAATGAACATAAAGTTCTTCATCGCCGTTGAGGTCAACAGGCTGTTTAGTTTTGAACCTCATGATTAACTTGGATTCAAGTCGTCTTAATCTTTGTATGCGATTGCCTCCTCTCTCATGCTGTGGTACACTTGCAAGTCCAAAATATCTTACATCTAACCAAGTTTTGTTTTCATGATTTGCTAGATGTTTTGCAATTGCATAGGAGTAATCGCTGTTCTGGATGGCGCGAATGTGTTGAAGTATTCGTGTTTTTACCGAGCATGTCGTGCTTCCAATGAAGGATTTTCCACAATAACATTGGATCATGTATACAACAAATGACGATTCGCAGTTAATGTTGGTTCTAATTACAAAGTTTTTTCCGGCAGCGTCTTTTAAGTTTTTGATGTTCCGTCCTATCTTGCACACTTTGCAGATTGCACATTTGTTAAATCCATGTTTTCTTGTATCAAGCCAAGACTCTGTTTTTTTCATTTCGAAATGACTTTGGGTTAGTTGGTCTACGCGATTCAGTGCCCTTCTGTAGGAGATTAAGGGGTGATCTCCTATGGTTGTTCCTATATCTGGATCTTTGCGCAGTACGTGCCAGAATTTCATCATGGTTTTTTGTATCTTGTAGCTTTCTTTACTAAAAGTCATTATCATCCTGGGTTGATCCTCTGTTTTGTTTTGTGTGATTTCTTCTGTGGCAACGGTCACGATGTTTTGTTTGTTGATGAGGGTGTCTTCTCTTGATTTGCATCTTGCTTTTGTTTCACATGCGTTGAGGTCTGTGGTTTTGTAGCCCCTCTGTTTGAAGCGTTCTTTCGTTTCCTTGAATTTCTTTTCCATTTCTACATCCTCCGAGCAATTTCTTTTCATTCGCAGGAGCTCGCCATATGGAATGCTCTTTTTCAATTTTTGGGGGTGAAAGCTCAGGCCGTGGAGAAGACTGTTGGTCGCTGTTTCTTTCCTATGGACAGTGGTTTGGATTTTTCCATCTGCTATATAAACCTTTGTGTCCAGGAAGTCTATTTCCTTCGCACTGATGGTGTATGTGAATTTCAACCCAAGAGAGTTCTCATTGAGGATGTTAAAGAATGTTAGGAATTCTGCTTCAGTGCCCTTCCATAAAAGGAAGAGATCGCCGATGAAACGTAGCCAAAGGGCCACTTTGGCCATGTGATGGTCATTTTCTTCTCTCCAAGCCACGCCCTTCTCCCACCATCCCATGGTGAGATTGGCGTAGCTTGGAGAGAAGGAAACTCCCATCGCTGTGCCACAGCATTGTTTGTAGATAGTTTTGTTGAATAGAAATATATTGTACAAACACAGTGAGATCATTTCCATGATGATTTTCGAATGCTCTCTCTGGGTGATGGGTTGTTGATCAAGAAAATATTTGATCGCAGTTAGTCCAATATCATGGTTTATCGACGTGTACAACGATATCACATCGATAGTCACTAACAAGTAATCTGCTTGCCATTCTGTTTCCATTAAAGTTCGTAAGAAAATAACCTGTGTCTTTTATGTAAGAACTTAATGTGGGTACTAGCGGAGCTATGAAATAATCCACATAACTGGATACGCTCTCGTAGAGGCCACCACAACTGGAGATTATCGGGCGTCCAGGAGGCTTATTGAGGGTCTTGTGTACTTTGGGTAAAAAGTAAATGGTCGGGGTGATTGGGTTCTCGACCATTAAGAATTTCCTTTCTGCATCAGTTATTAAGCCTTTTTGGTACCAACTATTCAGTTTGATTTCAAGTTAATGTTTCATCATTTCCGTTGGGTTTTTAGTCAGTACGGTATAGTTGTTAACATTTTTTAGTTGTCTCATAGCTTCCTCTACATAAAGTTCTTTGTCCATTACAACAATGTTTCCGCCCTTATCCGCGGGTTTTATTTCGATTTGAGCATTATTTTTCAGGCTAAGTATCGCCTGGCGTTCACCTTTGGTTAGATTTTCTTTTCTTTTTTGTTGTAATTTTTGGGCATTTCTTCAATTTCATTTGTTACGAGTTCATAGAAGGTGTCAATTTTATTACCCGGGTAGAGAATCGGACCAAATTTGGATTTTGGTTTAAAATCTGTACGTTGCCGTTCATTAGATGTAATGTTCATTTTGTCCAATACCTGGGTGTCTGGAATTTCAGTTTGTTCAATTTCATTCGCCAATTCATAGGCAACTCTTATTTGCGGAATTTCCGAGGTGCGGTATATTGAATTCATGTTTGATGATACGTTGTCTTCTGGTGTTTTGGTCTTATTTGTCGGTTTCTTGGCAAAGAATTTCTTTAATTTAAGTTTTCTCGTATATTTGTAGAGGTCTATTTTGGTTTCAGTTGTGTCATACATATATATATCTCGCTCCAAGTTACCCACAGGCAAGGATGCACTAAACAGCAAGATCACGGATAAGAGTGAACGCCACAGTCTGAAATGTTTCCAGCTCTCATGTCGTTGATATTGGCCTGATGCGTTTCTGAACTTCTTGTTCTCATCAGAGGCTCGACAAATGACATCATGCTGACACACACACACATTTATACCTTGTTTGGCACCCTTATTGGCGCAATGCATGGCGATTTAAAAGCGGGAGCGCAGCTGTGTGTTTTTTGTTTGGCAGAGGCATCTGAGGAAGGCAATATAGCTGAAATGCGTTATGCCATTTCTTCTCTCCAATAAAGACCTTTCTCCTGATTTCTTTGTGTGTCCCCTTCCTTCTGCTTGCTGGAGGATGTTGTGGATATTGTCGCGTCAGCCAGAGACACGTTAGGGTGCCCCGTTCCATCAAGTTGGCTGACTCCAATACTGGTTCCTGCTGATGCAGTTTTCCTCGCCCAAGTTATTGCATTGTATCAGCCCACCTCTCATGTGCGGGTTGAGCAAGGGACACTGCCAGCCGACAGCTTGTGACTGCACAAGGAGTACTGGTACATTGTTACCAACTCATGACCCAGCTAACCTGTGCTCCAGCGGTTGGAACGAATGCAGGGATCAAGAAGGGTCCAAGGAGTTTATTCGGATTGGGCACCCAGTGCTTTTTCTCTACATTGCAATACAGTCATTTGGACTACATTTGATTTTCCCCACGTACCACCCGCCCTCATATGGAGCATTCTGGGGGTTGCAGTACCTACAGTGCTGTCACATGGTGGACAATCACATGCTTGGGGAGGTGCGAGCTCCAGAATGGGGGCGGAAAGCAGGACGATTTAAAAGCGGGAGCGCAGCTGTGTTTTTTTTGTTTGGCAGAGGCATCTGAGGAAGGCAATTTAGCTGAAATGCATTTTGCCAGTTCTGCTCTCCAATGAAGATCTTTCTCCTGATTTCCTCTTGCTGCCCCTTCCTTCTGCTTGCTGGAGGATGTTGTGGATATTGTCGCATCAGCCAGAGACACGTTAGGGGGCCCGTTCCGTCAAGTTGGGTGACTGCATTACTGGTTCCTTCTCATGCAGTTTTCCTCGCCCAAGTTATTGGATTGTGTCAGCCTACCTCTCATGTGCGGGTTGAGCAAGGGACACTGCCAGCCGGCAGCTTGGGACTGCACAAGGAGTACTGGTACATTGTTACCAAGTCATGACCCAGCTAACCTGTGCTCCGGAGGTTGGAATGAATGCGGGGATCAAGAAGGGTCCGAGGAGTTTATTCGGATTGGACACCCAGCGCTTTTTCTCTACATTGCACCACAGTCATTTGGACTACATTTTAATTTCCCCACGTACCACCCGCCCTGGTATGGAGCATTGTGGGGGTTGCAGTACCTACAGTGCTGTCACATGGTGGACAATCACATGCTTGGGGAGGTGCGAGCTCCGGAATGGGGACGGAAAGCAGGACGATTTAAAAGCGGGAGCGCAGCTGTGTGTTTTTTGTTTGGCAGCGGCATCTGAGGAAATGCATTTTGCCAGTTCTGCTCTCCAATTAAGATCTTTCTCCTGACTTCCTCTCACTGCCCCTTCCCACTGCTTGCTGGAGGATGTTGTGGATATTGTCGCATCAGTCAGAGACGCGTTAGGGTGCCCCGTTCCGTCAAGTTGGGTGACTGCATTACTGGTTCCTTCTGATGCAGTTTTCCTCCCCCAAGTTATTGGATTGTGTCAGCCTACCTCTCATGTGCGGGTTGAGCAAAGGACACTGCCAGCCGGCAGCTTGTGACTGCACAAGGAGTACTGGTACATTGTTACCAGCTCATGACACGGCTAACCTTTGCTCCAGAGGTTGGAACGAATGCGGGGATCAAGAAGGGTCCGAGGAGTTTATTCGGATTGGACACCCAGCGCTTTTTCTCTACATTGCACCACAGTCATTTGGATTACATTTTATTTTCCCCACGTACCACCCGCCCTGGTATGGAGCATTCTGGGGGTTGCAGTACCTACAGTGCTGTCACATGGTGGACAATCACATGCTTGGGGAGGTGCGAGCTCCAGAATGGGGACGGAAAGCAGGACGATTTAAAAGCGGGAGCGCAGTTGTGTGTTTTTTGTTTGGCAGAGGCATCTGAGGAAGGCAATTTAGCTGAAATGCATTTTGCCAGTTCTGCTCTCCAATGAAGATCTTTCTCCTGATATCCTCTCACTGCCCCTTCCCTCGGCTTGCTGGAGGATGTTGTGGATACTGTCGCATCAGCCAGAGACGCGTTAGGGGGCCCCGTTCCGTCAAGTTGGGTGACTGCATTACTGGTTCCTGCTGATGCAGTTTACATCACCCAAGTTATTGGATTGTGTCAGCCTACCTCTCATGTGCGGGTTGAGCAAGGTACAGTGCCAGCCGGCAGCTTGTGACTGCTCAAGGAGTACTGGTACATTGTTACCAGCTCATTACCTGGCTAACCTGTGCTCCAGAGGTTGGAACGAATGCGGGGATCAAGGAAGGGTCCGAGGAGTTTATTCGGACTGGACACACAGCGCTTTTTCTCTACATTGCACCACAGTCATTTGGACTTCATTTTATTTTCCCCATGTACCACCTGCCCTGGTATGGAGCATTCTGGCCATTGCAGTACCTACAGTGCTGTCCCATGGTGGACAATCACATGCTTGGGGAGGTGCAAGCTCTGGAATGGGGGTGGAATGCAGGATGATTTAAACGCGGAGTGCAGCTGTGTGTTTTTTGTTTGGCAGAGGCATCTGAGGAAGGCAATTTAGCTGAAATGTATTATGCCCGTTCTTCTCTCCAATAAAGACCTTTCTCCTAATTTCCTTGTGTGTCCCCTTCCTTCTTCTAGCTGGAAAATGTTGTGGCTATTGTCGTGTCAGCCAGAGATGCGTTAGGGGGCCCCTTTCCATCAAGTTGGCTGAATGCATTACTGGTTCCTGCTGATGCAGTTTACTTCGCCCAAGTTATTGGATTGTGTCAGCCCACCTCTCATGTGCAGGTTGAGCAAAGGACACTGCCAGCCGGCAGCTTGTGACTGCACAAGGAGTACTGGTACCTTGTTACCAGCTCATGACCCGGCTAACCTGTGCTCCAGAGGTTGGAACAAATGCGGGGATCAAGGAAGGGTCCGAGGAGTTTATTTGGATTGGACACCCAGCGCTTTTTCTCTACATTGCACCACAGTCATTTGGACTTCATTTTATTTTCCCCACGTACCAACTGCCCTGGTATGGAGCATTCTGGGGGTTGCAGTACCTATAGTGCTGTCACATGGTGGATAATCACATGCTTGGGGAGGTGCAAGCGCATGAATGGGTGCGGAAAGCAGGACGATTTTAAAAGCAGGAGCGCAGCTGTGTGTTTTTTGTTTGGCAGAGGCATCTGTGGAAGGCAATTTAGCTGAAATGCATTATGCCAGTTCTGCTCTCCAATGAAGACCTTTCTCCTGATTTCCTCTCGCGGCCCCTTCCTTCTGCTTGCTGGAGGATGTTGTGAATATTGTCGTGTCAGCCAGAGACACGTTAGGGGGCCCCGTTCCGTCAAGTTGGGTGACTGCATTACTGGTTCCTGCTGATGCAGATTTCCCCGCCCAAGTTATTGGATTGTATCAGCCCACCTCTGATGTGCGGGTTGAGCAAGGGGCACTGCCAGCCGGCAGCTTGTGACTCCACAAGGAGTACTGGTACATTGTTACTAGCTCATGATCCAGCTAACCTGTGCTCTAGAGGTTGGAACAAATGCAGGGACCAAGGAAGGGTCCGAGGAGTTTATTCGGACTGGACACACAGCGCTTATTCTCTACATTGTACCACAGTCATTTAGACTTCATTTTATTTTGCCCACGTACCACCCGCCCTGGTATGGAGCCTTCTGGGCTTTGCAGTACCTACAGTGCTGTCACATGGTGGACGATCAGATCACATGCTTGGGGAGGTGCGAGCTCCAGAATGGGGGCGGAATGCAGGACGATTTAAAAGCAGGAGCAGAGGCATCTGAGGAAGGCAATTTAGCCGAAATGCATTATGCCAGCTCTGCTCTACAATAAAGACCTTTCTCCTGATTTCCCCGCGTGGCCCCTTCCTTCCGCTTATATATATATATCTCGCTCCAAGTTACCCACAGGCAAGGATGCACTAAACAGCAAGATCACGGGTAAGAGTGAACGCCACAGTCTGATATGTTTCCAGCTCTCATGTCATTGATATTGGCCTGACGCGTTTCTGAACTTCTTGTTCTCATCAGCGGCTCGACAAATGAGTTCGTGCTGACACACCCACACATTTTTACCTTGTTTGGCGCCCTTCTTGGCGCAATGCTTACTGGGTTTTGTAATGTGTGTCATTATTAGTCCACAGATGGATGCACGTTAATTACAAAGCAGCCATTGTTCAAAGCCCTTGGATGGGCCTCAGAATGCGTGCCCCTCATCAAGCCCATTTTGTCAGCTGTTCCACTTCTTGGGCTCGGCAGAATTTCTGGGCACCGTGCCCCCCAGGGTTTACAGGGTTGTGCATCCTTTACGGCCGGGCTGCCGCGTTTACATCTCGCTCCAAGTTACCCACAGGCAAGGATGCACTAAACAGCAAGATCACGGGTAAGAGTGAACGCCACAGTCTGATATGTTTCCTGCTCTCATGTCGTTGATATTGGCCTGACGCATTTCTGAACTTCTTGTTCTCATCAGAGGCTTGCCAAATTAGTTTGTGCTGACACACACACACATTTATACCTAGTTTGGCGCCCTTATTGGCGCAATGCTTACTGGGTTTTATAGTGTGTGTCATCATTAGTCCACAGATTGATGCATGTTAATTACAAAGCCGCCATTGTTCAAAGCCCTATATATATATGCGAAAAAGTATCAGTCCTTTGTTTGTTTTCATATGAGTTTGTAAACATTCATAATGGCGCTGCGCCCGTCTTGTAAGATGAAACCATTGAGAAAGGGAGGGCTCTCCCGAAACGCGTCTGTCTTTAATAAACTTGCCCTGTGAAACGAGCTGTGCCGTGCTTGCGAGTGCTTTTTCTTTCCTGTGACCCGGCTGGGGTATTGAAAACTATCTTTTTTAAATTTGGGAGCATGAACAGTGTTGGAAAAAACGGACCCCACCGAAGGGGAATAATTGGGACTACTGCAACTAGCATGCAATTCACTGGAGAGTGCATGTGATAGGAGAATGAGCAGCAGTCCGTTACCTGACTTTCCAAAGGCTCCGCCCTATGATTAAGATGCCTGTGGCATCGAAACGCGTCAGGGACTGGAAACAATCAAGTTGTGTTTTGCTGCCTCTGTGAATAAAGGTTCAGTGAACTCTTCCTCGTGGAGTGCGTTTCCAAAGCTTGGGGGTTTCTGGAAGGAATATTAACACGGCTACTCCGGCCGTGGGAGATGCACCGCCGCTGACATCGTTCTGAAGGTCTGTGGGGCTGCATACTGTGGCAGCCTAATTCCAGTACGAGGAACTCAGCAAACACGAGGCAGAAGTACAACTTGAAACCCACTGGAGGGTATTGAAAACGATCTTTTTTAAATTTGGGAGCATGAACAGTGTTGGAAAAAACGGACCCCACCGAAGGGGAATAATTGGGACTACTGCAACTAGCATGCAATTCACTGGAGAGTGCATGTGATAGGAGAATGAGCAGCAGTCCGTTACCTGACTTTCCAAAGGCTCCGCCCTATGATTAAGATGCCTGTGGCATCGAAACGCGTCAGGGACTGGAAACAATCAAGTTGTGTTTTGCTGCCTCTGTGAATAAAGGTTCTGTGAACTCTTCCTCGTGGAGTGCGTTTCCAAAGCTTGGGGGTTTCTGGAAGGAATATATATATATATATATATATATATATATATATATATATATATATATATATATATATATATAAATGTATATATGTATATCATGCACAAAGCGCCAGATTTGGAGGCTGCACACGCTGAGTGATACTTTATTCCTGCAAGGCAGCCCTGCTTGACATCCGCATGCGCACAGAGTTTCATTTGCCGGCATTCAAGTCCTGGCGCGTTTCGGGCATCCTCGCCCTTGATCACAGGTGATCTGGCTGATGCGAAACAGATAACATACCGCCACTCAAGTAAAGGTTCTTTTAAATCTCGCCCACTGGGTGTGTCTGCACATTGCATCCTGGAACTTGGAGTTCGTTTACATGGTAAGTATTTAGTAATGGCGGTTTCCGGTTCCACATTAAAATATTTACCACAGTAGAATTCTGTAAAGCTGCAAGTGTAGCAGGACTGTTTTCCCCCTTATGGCAGAAACCACAATGCTCCATGTTGCAATGTTTAGTGACATCGCTGGACACCGCTTCCTTCAGGGGGGGCCTTCCGCGACCCTGGATGAGCCGCAATTCAATACCAGACACAAAGAACCCGACTTGGAGGCCGCACACATTGAGTGAAACTTTATTCCTGCAAGACAGCCCTGCTTGACATCCGCAGGCACACAGAATTTCATTTGCCAGCATTCAAGTCCTGGCGTCTTTCGGGCATCCTCGCCCTTGGTCACAGGTGATCTGGCTGATGCGAAACAGGTAACATACCGCCACTCAAAGAACAGTTCTTTTAAATTCCGCCGACTGGGCGTGTCTGCACATTGCATCCTGGAACTTGGAGTTAATTTACAAGGTAAGTCTTTAGTAATGGCGGTTTACGGTTCCACATTATAATATTTACCACAGTGGGTTTCTGTAAAACTGTGAGTGTAGCAGGACTGTTTTCACCCTTATAGCAGAAACCACAATGCTCCATGTTGCGATGTTCAGTGACATCGCTGAACACTGCTTCCTTTCTGGGGGCTGGGCTTCCGCAACCCTGGATCGGACACAATTTAATACCATACTCAAAGCACCCGACTTGGAGACTGCACACGTTGAGTGATACTTTATTCCTGCAAGGCATCCCTGCTTGACATCCGCAGGCGCACAGAATTTCATTTGCCAGCATTCAAGTCCTTGACGCGTTTTGGGCATCCTCGCCCTTGGTCACAGGTGATTTCGCTGATGCGAACCAGGTAACATACCACCACTCGAAGTAACAGTTCTTTTACATCTCACCCAGTGTGCGTGTCTGCACATTGCATCCTGAAGCTTGGAGTTCGTTTACATGGTAAGTCTTTAGTATTGGCAGTTGCCGGTTCCACATTAAAATATTTACCACAGTGGGTTTCTGTAAAGCTGCGCGTGCAGCAGGACTGTTTTCACCCTTATTCTAGAAACCACAACGCTCCATGATGCGATGTTCAGTGACATCGCTGGACACCGCTTCCTTCGCGGGGGTGCCTTCTGCGACCCTGGATCGGCTGCAATTCAATACCACACACAAAGCACCAGACTTGGAGGCCGCACACTTTGAGTGATACTTTATTCCTGCATTCCTGCAGCACTGGTGCATCTCCTGTAAACAGTTGAAAGAATGTGTTTAAGTCATACAGGCGATTTTTAAGGAATATTTTTAGTTCGTGAAAATAGACAGAAACTTTTCTGGTGAAAACCAGACAATGGATTCCTATGGAAGGAAATACAAGTTACTGTAAGTACAGTTAGTATTACTTTCCAGGATCAGTAGTGGGCTGAAAGATGCAGCACTGAGGTCTCTCCTGAAAACAGGTGAGTAAATCGGAATTTGTAGTTCGGCTGATTTTAGAGGAATTTTTTAAAGTTCCAAAACTCCACACTTCGAAGAATTTCTAAATGAAACCAGTCAATGTTAGCCTATGGAAGGAAATTCAAGTTACTGTAAGTATGGTTAGAATTACTTTTCAGGATCAGTAGTGGGCTGAAAGATGCAGCACTGAGGCCTCTCCTGAAAACAGGTGAGTAAATCGGAATTCGTAGTTTGGCTGATTTTAGAGGAATTTTTTAAAGTTCCAAAACTCCACACTTCGAAGAATTTCTAAATGAAACCAGTCAATGTTAGCCTTTGGAAGGAAATTCAAGTTATTGTAAGTATGGTTTGAATTACATTTCAGGATCAGTAGTGGGCTGAAAGATGCAGCACTGAGGTCTCTCCTGATAACAGGTGAATAAATCGGAATTTGTAGTTCAGCTGATTTTAGAGGATTTTTTTAAGTTCCAAAATTCCACACTTTAAAGAATTTTCAAGTGAAACCAGGCAATGTCAGCGTATGGAAGGAAATTCAAGTTACTGTAAGTACAGTTAGAATTACTTTTCAGGATCAGTGGTGGGCGGAAAGATGCAGCACTGAGGTCTCTCCTGATAACAGGTGAGTAAATTGGAATTTGTAGTTCGGCTGATTTTAGAGGAATTTAAGTTCCAAAACTCCACACTTCGAAGAATTTCTAAATGAAACCAGTCAATGTTAGCCTATGGAAGGAAATTCAAGTTACTGTAAGTTTGGTTAGAATTACTTTTCACGATCAGTAGTGGGCTGAAAGATGCTAGACTGAGGTCTCTCCTGATAACAGGTGAGTAAATCGGAATTTGTAGTTCAGCTGCTTTTTGAGGAAATTTTTTAAGTTCCAAAACTCCACACTTAAAAGAATTTCAAAGTAAAACCACTCAATGTTACCCTATGGAAGGAAATTCACTTAGCAGGTAAGCAGTGTTATCATTACTTTTTCTTACTCAGTGGTGGATCCTGGTTCCAGCACTGGTGCATCTCCTGTAAACAGTTGAAAAGTACATCAGAATTCGTACTACATCCAGTAAGCGCCACAGAGCTGCGTAGCAGAGAGATGTAAAAAAGGGCACGCCATGAACCACCTCTCTGCAACGCAGAGCAGTGGCGCTTCCTTGAAGCACCTGGTTGACTACTTGGCCCCCATGGTCCCTCAGGTTTGAAGTTGAAATTTTTCCCCAGCTTAAAACACACAACAGGGTGTGTTTGCACACATCACGTCAGGCCTCGTCCCCTCCCTTCACCACTGTCTAAACGCACCCTGTCACCGATCTAAGTTGAGAGATTAAGTCCCCTTCAATACTAAGGATCCCTAGGGTCAAATTAGCCCACTGGGTACCACAGAGGCGTGGCCTCTGAACACCTTTCTGCAACGCAGCTCCCTGGCGCATACTGGAGATACCGGTTGGGCTATTTGGCCCTCAGGGACCCTCATTATTGGAAGAGAATTAATTCCCCAACCTAAAACGCACCACGGGGCACGTTTGCACACTGGTGAAGGAAGGGGGCGTGGCCTGAGGTGACATGTCTGCAAACACCTCCTGTGGCGCGTTTTAAGTTAGATAAAGAATTCCTCTTCATTCCTGAGGTCTCCTGTGGGCCTAATAGCCCACCAGGTACCTCCAGTATGCACCAGGGAGCTGCGTTGCAGAGAGGTGTTCAGAGGCCACGCCCCTTCTTACAACATTCTGCAACCCAGCTCCGTGGCGCTTACTGGAGGTACCTGGTGGACTAGTTGGCCCCTAGGGGACCTCTGGATTGAAGAAGAATTAATTCCCCAACTTAAAACGCGCTACAGGGCGTTTTTGCATACACATCACTCCAAGCTCCGCCCCCTACCTTCACCACTGTGCAAACGCGCCCCGTGGTGCATTCTAAGTTGGGGGATTAAGTCCCCTTGAATACTGAGGGTCCCTGGGGGCCAACTAGCCCACCAGGAACCTTCACTATGTGCCAGGGGCTGCGTTGCAGAGAGGTGTAAAAAGGGGTGTTTCCTCATTACATCTTTCTGCAACGCAGCCCCCTGGGGCCAACTGGAGCTTCCTGGTGAGCTACTTGGCCCCCAGGGACCCCCAGTATTCAAGGGGAATTACTTCCCCCTCTGCAAGCGTGCCATGGGGCGCGTTTGTAGAGTAGTGCAGGGAGGGGGCGTGGCCTCCTCCACGATCCCTGTGTTTTTCTTTTTTTTTAAGAAGGGGGCTGTGTAGCCCCCCTTCTTTTTCATTTTTTTGCGCCCTGGGGACCCCATGCCCCAGGGCCTGCCCCCTATTTATATATTTCTTTTTAAATGAGGAAGGGGGCCGTGTGGCCCCCCTCCCGAGGCCTTAATCGCCCTGGGGACCCCATCCCCGGGGCATGGCATTTTTATTTGTTTTAAAAATAAACTATTTGACGAGGCCCCCCTCCTGGGCCACTTCTGGCCCCAGGGACCTCTCCGTTGGGGATTGTGGGAGGGTCCCCAAGCCCCCCACTGTCCCTGGAGCCGGTATTGCTTTTCAGCATGGGTAGCAGCTAACATGCTGCTCCCCATGCAGAAAAGCAATCGGCTTTGGTTTTTGGAAGAGAGAGCAGGTTTCCTGCTCTCTCTTCCAAAAACCAAAGCAGTTTGCTATGGTAGGGCCCTGAGCCAGCCCTGAGGGGTGGCGGTCCCCAGGGCCACCACAAGGCTCCAGAAGGGGGGCCGTGTGGCCCCCTCCCGCCATTTTAAAGCCCCGGGAGGTGGTGGTCCCCGGGGATGGGAGGCAGGGCCCCCCATTATTATAAATAGAAATAAGCCCCGTCGGTGGCTTTCCCCAGGGCTGCAGGGGGCCGTGAGCCCCCAGCATACGTAATATTAAAGCCCCGGGGGATGGCGGTCCCCGGGGCTGGGGGGCGGGGCACCCATTATTATAAAAAGAAGTAAGCCCAGAGGGGCCGAGAAAAAAGGGGGGCCCAAAACATGTTTTCCCCATGCAATTTCCCATAGGACCTTTAGCCACAGCTACAGCCCGAACTGCTGCCCAAACTGTAGTTCTCAGTTCAGCCTCGTGCCTTTTTCTTAAATGGTGTCAATCTGTTCAGTACATCCTGAGAAAATTAAAGTTAAAAGCATATATATCTATCTATGGGCATGGTGGATCCGCGTACTCTGAGCGCACCATGGGCGCACCCTTCCGATCACGTGCTGAATGTTAATTGGTTGTCAAGTGGTTGTCAACATTCGAAACCAGGAACAGTTGGCAGCCATTTTGTGCCTCTGTAGAAGCGAGGCTGAAGAAGTAAGTTGAACAAGTGTGCAAAATGTAAAAAGGGGGCAGGGTAGAAATATCCTGATCCTCTAGACCTGTTTAGGGGACCCACAGGGCTCAAAAAATGTTTAACTTTTTTTTTCAAAAAACCCGGCAGGTGATTCCCAACTTGGTTTCTTTTATAATTAGCCCCCCTGGGGGGCCAAATCCTGGGGGCAAGTTTTAAAAATGTATAGGGGCCCAGAGCGGCCCCCTATCCCTGCGGACCACCACCCCCCTCTCTAGGTAGTTATAGTTAGGACCTATTTTTCATAAAATATCTGCAACCTTCCATTTGGAATAACTTTGGCGTTGGTTGTTGAATCTTTGCGAGATTTTTAAAACTAATGGCCAGCTCCGTTCCGCTCCTTTCTGAAAGTTTGGGGGTGATTTGTCAAGTGGGGCCGAGAAAAAAGGGCGTCCCAAAACGTGTTTTCCCCATACAATTTTCAATAGGACCTTCAGACACAGCTACAGCCCAAACTGCCGAACGGAATTATACCAAATTTGGAAGAGATGTAGCCCTCAGTTCAGACTCATGCCTTTTTCTTAAATGGTGTCAATCTGTTCAGTAGTTCATGAGAAAATGACAGTTAAAAGCATATATGTATATCTATGGGCGCGGCGGATCCGTGTACTTTGAGCGCACCGTGGGTGCACCATAAGCGCACCCTTCCGATCATACGCTGAATGCTAATTGATTGTCAAGTGGTTGTCAACATTCAAAACCAGGAACTGTTGGTAGCCAATTTGTACCTCGGTAGAAGCGAGGCTGAAGATGTCAGTGGAACAAGTGTGCAAAACGTAGAAAGGGGGCAGGGCAGAAATATTCTGATCCTCTAGACCTGTTTAGTGGATTTTTGAAACTTTATGGGGGGCCCAGAGGGGCCCCCTAGCCCTGGGGACCGCCACCCTGCTCTCTCTTTCAAAATCCAAACCAAGTTTGCTATGGGATGGCGGGAGCCGCAAGACTCCCGCCATCTTATAGCAAACAGCAAGGTCCCAAGGTGGGCACTTCGGGACACTGCAGGAGCCGGACCTCGGGGGTTGCGGTCCCCAGGGCCCTCGAGGGATCCACGCGGGGGGCCACGCAGCCTCTTTTCCACAATACAGAAAGCCCCGGGGGCTCTATTTTTGCAGGGGGGCCTTGGAGCCCCACCCCAACCATTTATTTTATAGCCCCAGGGGGTGACTCTCACTCTTCCATAGCAAACAGCCATGTTGAAAAAATCTTCTGGTAAGATAACAAAGGATTTTGAAGTCCATTTTCACTGTTATTATTGTAGTTTGCTGCAGTTAAAGCAGCAACAATTTTAACGCTATCTTTGTAAATATGCCCCTAAGTTTTGTAATGTTGACAATACCGTCTCCCATTTAATTAGGCACGAAATATTTATTGAAGTGCATTGTGAATCGTGAAGCAACACTGTCTAATTGTGATCGATAAAGAATTGAAAGAGTTGTGTACTTCTTTTGCTCGTAATGTGCATAGGGTCAGATTTACAAGTTCATTGCGTTACTATTACATCACTTTTAAGATGGGAAAAGTGACGCAAAAGTGGCGCAAAGGGCTTGTAAATCTGCTACACAGTGTTCTGTCTTACTTTGCATTCCTTTCTGTCATGTAGAGGATCCTGGGTAAATATAACAGTTTCTGTACAGCCAGTACTTTTCAACCCTACCCCCAAACTGCTTACTGCCTGTTACGATAGTAAAAGTTCATGTAACACTTAACTGAGCACAGAGGTTAGAAGTTCACCACAGAATATTGCTAATCGAAACAGTTATTGTGCTGGAGTTGTAAAAGTTTTTCATCGGAACCGTTAGACAGATCTTTAGACTCTGGTAAAGAGCTTTAGACTATGGTAAAGAGCTGGTAAAGAGTTTGCCTCAGTATTATACTTCTAATTATAAATATCATATCTATTTTTAAATGTTTTCTAACTGTATGATTATTACACTAAATAATAGTGAAATGTTGTAGGAAAAAGAAGACATATATACTTTTTCTATTAACTTTTATTAAAACAACAATAACTAGAAACATAACTTTAAGATAACAATATAATAAATAACTAGAAACATAACTTTAACATAACAATATAATAAACAAAATGTGATATGGACTCCAATAGAAGTAGGGTAGATAATCTGTAAAACAAAAATGAAAATAAGTGTTTAAAATTAGATCGATGTGACTGAAGGAGGTCAAAGATTATAAGTTAGGGTAAGACTTGGCAATATTTCTTAATTTGCAGGTCTGCAGTGTGCCTGATACATTCCACCCCTCTTATATGCCCGCGTTCAAGAGGTGTCTGTACAGAAGTGCCTACTGCATTAGATTTATAGTATGGATGAACATGTCTTCAAAATGATTCAGAGATGAGATAGAATTAGGTGTGAGATCAAGTCATTATGATGGACAATATTCTTTGTGGCTTATTTACAAGTCCCTTGTGCCACTTTTGCGTTACTTTCCCATATTAAAAGTGACGTAAAAGTGGCACAAGGGGCTTGCAAATAAGCCCCTTTATTTCTAACACATTTAATTGGAGGCATTGTGTATCTAGGCTGCTCTGCTTACCTTCTGTAAACACTGTGGTGAACAGAGTTCATAACTTAAACTCAGCTTTAGTTGTACACTGCAGACTCTCTTACATTCAGCCTCTGCAGAGTGGACAGCAGCATCCATAACTTCAAAACAAAAAGACAAATGATGTGAGAGAGAAAGAGAGAAAAAATAACATTAAAACTGTGAGAGAGAGAAAGTTATAGATGGAGCTGTTAATACTGGAGAAAATCTTCGTAACTCACCTTTTTGCCTCCTTTGTGTGTCCAAGCACATGCCGGTTCATAGTTGACCCTCTTGTTTAGTGATATGAAAGATAGTATATAGAGTTAGAAATAGCATAGTACAGACAACTGCAGAAGGTATATTTTTGCTTTATTTCTTTGTACACTCAGGATACTGCATTTCATCAACTTCCACTGTAAGGAGATGTCTGTGCGCTGTTTTTCTTCCAAAGTACTATAGCCCAGGCACTCCCACTGCATAGCAGTGAGTTTTCAATACTGCATACCCAGACTGCTGCACCCCATTGACTCTCCGTCCACAGAAGACTTGTCGTTGTTTCGGAAACAAGCTTCTTTGCTCACCTTGTGCCATTTTATTGATTCAAAGAGGGTGCACCACGTGTCAAAGCAGCCTTCTCAGACGTTGTTACGATGGCCACTTATCATTGCAGAATGCAAGAACGTTGAGCTTTGGAGGTGTTTGGGGGGCCGTCAATTTGTGAAACCCAACCTGTAAGATAAAAAGGAAGTTAACATTGTGTGTCGTTTCTTTATCAAAGGAGAGAGGAAGTGACTGAAAAGAATATTTGCAGTTCACCTTTGTATCTTTCCCCATGTGCCTGGACATAATGCACCCTGAATTTCTACATCTCAAAGATAGTAATAGAAAGATGTTATGATGGGTAATTGTTAGTATCTTAATGTGGAGTAGAACTACATTGCTCTTTCACACAATTTCCCTCCCTCATTTAAAAACAACTATTTGTACAGTTCCAACTTGTTAAATAGGCTTCGATTTTGTGAAAAATTTCTATAGCAGTAATCTTTTCATTCAGTTGTGAAAGCAAGTGGTGCAAAGGTATACACGTGGTTTCGATCATCACGAGCGTCGGACATTTGACCGATTATAAAAACGTTCCTGCTATTGAAAAAAATATATAAATGTAATAAGATACGGTATATAGAACTGCGTACGTCTAAAACGCTGCGTCACCTTTTTGTATCCAGTTTGCTGCACCCCATCGACTCCCTCTGATGCGTACCCAGGCCTCATTGCTCACCTTTTCGTGAACAGGACAGCTTCTACATTATTCAGTCCTGCTCTGCCACCAAGAAGTCTGACATATGGTGCATATGGTGCAGAGTCTTGATATCGTTATGAGAAAGGACATACTCTTGCACCTATCTTCATCGCAGGTTCCTCACCCACTCAGTCCTTGCGGTACCACTAACTCAGTGACCTAAGAGGCCACGCACGTAGTGGTGGACCATTGTACTCGATAGTTGGGGCCTACATGAGGCTTCCGAACCACTAGAACGGGCCATTACAGCACTTGCGATGGGAGCAACTCTAAAATGGCCTAGAGCACGTGCGCCTCGTCTTTTTTATTGGTAGGGTCAAGTGTGTAGTGATGCATGTGCTGGATGGGTGTGGTGTGGGTGTATACCAGCCATGATGGAGTGTGTGTGTGCCTTTCTGACAACTAGACCTGGAACTAAGAAATCAGTATAATGGAAATCTGAGCAATGTTGTGTTTTTGTTTTTTCCTGGATGCGTAAGTGGAGTAACGTTGGATCAGCCCACTTCAGTTCTGCTTCAAGGAAGGCGAGGCTCTGAACCATGATTCCGGAGCTACGGGTGTGGTTCCGTCATGAGCTATATGAGAAATCAAGTGATTCGGTGTCCGTCTTGTAGTACTGACGTCACCTGGGTCTTAAACGCAAATTTGTCATTATATCTGTAAAGTTCCACAACATGGTCAACATGGAAGGTACGGGGTATCACTGACTCTATATTCATTTATAGTTGCATACATAAAAGATGGTGGACATGGCGCATTTCTGCGATTATGAATGTTTGTTGTACATTCAGTGAAGTGTTGCAGCTGTAGTAATACAGGGCTGTGAAAGGTTTAGGTTGCAGTTTTTGGCACATGAAGGACAGATAATATATATAAGTATGTGGTCATTCAGGTATACTGTCAAATTTGGTGCTGGAAATCTTTGTTCAAGGCTCGGAGTGGCGTCCACATCCTGTTATTTTAGAGTAATGACATAATCTACCCGTGCCTGAAAATGTACTGTAAATACGGTGGTCATGTAAATTGCTGATATAGTTTTGGGTTGATTTTGCGCTATATAAATATGTAAAAAAAAAAAAGGAGGAATTGCCCACAATTACTGTCAGCTGTAAGATGGTTGCATACACTATTTATAGCACAATATAATATGGTAGGGCGCAGGAGTAGCATTTTACAAACATAATAAATACACAGACACAGATAGATAGTTGAAGTGGGTACGGGCACGTGTGCTTGACTCCATTTTATTACGTTGCTGTTTGTAACAACTACAATAGTAATCATGATATCATACACAGATATTCAATCATAAACAGTTTATGAATTCTGCTGTACAAAGGTAGGAGCAATATATATGAAATAATACACAGAAGATTCTATTGTAAAGGGTTCATGAGTTGTGGTGCACTGAGGTAGGGGCGGTTTGTGTGGAGCCTGCGATGATGCGTGGTCCAGACAGATCACACTGGTAAGAATGTCTTTTGGCAACTGAATTTTACCTTAACCCCTTGAATGCGGCCGCGATTCTGCGCCTGTGCGGAAAAATCGCGAGTGGGCGGGTTTATGGCGTCCCCCAGCCGTCATCAGCACACGAGTGCCGTAGTGCAGGACGGTTGGGGGCTGTCATCAGCATGCAAGGGGTTAAGAAGGCCATGTCGCGATTATTTATGGTGCACTGAGTAAGTGGTATGTGTGGTGCTCAGCATGTGCTCACCCTGTGATGATGCGTGATTCGAACAGTCTGTACTCAAAATATTGAGTGTTGCATACTGCTCTGCTTGAATTTTGAGGTTAAAAAAACCAACTACCATCAATGGTTATCAATTGCTCTGTAAACTAGGTCTATTGATTGCTCTCCATAACAAATGAAACAATTGCATTTCACACAGTGCATTCTAACTTTTTCAAAATGGGGGCGTACATCTGGTGGGGATTTTGAAGGTGATACCCAAGAGGTACTTGGTATTGCCAGTGGTGGAGGTACATTTTGGCACTGTGTTCTACTTTCTTTGTAAACATAGTTCACAGGATGTAGGGATTAAAGGTGCTTGCACATATTAGCAGTACTTTTTGTCTGTGACTTAAACAAATCATGGCTAAATCAAGGCTAAATTCCCTACTGTCTGTAGTGTAGTTAGAAAGCTGAATTCAAGTTGTGAATCCTACTGTCCGCAGTGTACTATTATTATTATTATTATTATGTTTGCACTTGTAAAGCGCGCTGCTACCCGGAGGTTTCCTGGCGCTGTGCAACGCTGGGGAACCCGTCCTGGCTTTCCCTGCGGGATGGTCCCTGCTGGGAGTCCCCAGGGTGGAGCCAGGCATCCCCGGCGATGGAGGGGGGGGCCGTTGTGGGGATTAGGCAAGCTAATGCCCTGAGTTGCCGAGTGCGACCCCCAGATTAGAGTAGGCACCGTAGCGAGAATTATCGAGTCCGCTGACCCAAGTCCACGACCCTGCTGCATTGGGAATCGAACCCTGGTCCCGGCCGACTTCTGCTCCCGGGTCTGCCGCCTCTAACTGGTGAGCCACACCACTCCACTGTACATCAAAGCCACTATTCAGCACATTATAGAAGAATGCTTTTTTTCACTTATTTTAACAAAATCTGAATACATACAGTATAGTTGTCTCTGCATTAAGTAAATCAAGGCTGAATTCCCTACTGTCTGTAGTGTAGATACAAAGCTGAATTGAATTTGTAAACCCTGCTGTCTGCAGTGTAGATTGTAGGGTGGACTGCATCATCAGTAATCATGATTGAAGTGAAAGATAGAACATGTATGCAGAGTACATTTTATTATTCAACTAAATTTATAAGTGATATAAAATAAGTTTTTGAAGGAAGGAAACTAAAGGGATATTGTGTAGGGTTTGATAGGTGTTGATAGGTGTTATACTTAGTTTGGTTGCACTGAGTTAGTGGTATCTGTAACAACAAGGTTCTGGGGAGCCTGCGATGATGCGCGGTCAGGGCAGGCCGTACTGATAGTGAATTCTGCCACAGTAAGGCCACGTGATAATGATTTTTGGTGAATTGAGTTACTAGTACCTTTGGCGCTTAGCATGTACGTACCCTGCGATAATGCGTGTTCGGGGGGTACAGTAATTGGACTAATGTGTTTTGTCGATTGAATTTTGCATGAATTCCATTTAAAAGGGACAGTATATCTCACTGTGACATAGAACTGTTCACTCTTCTTTGTGATGATTTATGGTACACTGATTTAGTAGTATCTTTGGTGCTGAGCTTGTACGTATCCTGCGATAATGCGTAGTGCAGGGGGTCCGCACTGGGAGCAATGTTTTTTGCCTAGTGAATTTTTCTTTAATAAGTCTACGGGGAGATGACTTGTGTTGCATTGAGTTACCGCGTGCGTACCCTGCGATGATTCGTGGTTCTGGTCGGTCGGAGTGGTATATTATCTCCTATATATTGGAATGCGTCATGTACAATCGTCATTCTACCTGAATGGTGAGCCCTCATAATGTAGATCGAAGGCAGTAGTCATCACTGACATCAAGAAATTCTTTTTGTTGTATCTTTTAACAAAATCTGAGGACATACAGTACAATTAATTGTACCTTAAAAAAACAAGGCTAAATTTCATGCTGTTTGTAGTATAGATTCAAAGCTGAATTCAAGATGTGAACCCTGCTGTCCGCACTGTAGATCGAAGGCAGTAGTCAGCAGAGATATCGACAAATGATTTTTGTCACTTATTTTAACAAAATCGGAACACATACAGTAGAATTGTCTCTGTATTAAATAAATCAAGGCTGAATTCCCTATTGTCCTTAGGGTAGATACAAAGTTGAATTCAAATTGCGAACCCTTCTGTCTGCAGTGTACATCGAAGGCAGTAGTCGACACAAACATCAATGAATGCTTTTTTGTCACAGTTAAGTCTCTGCCTTAAATAAATCGAGACTGGATTAAATGTTGTCTGTAGTGCTGATGCGCTTCTGGTATCAAGTACTCAGTACAGACATTGAGGAATGTTTTTGTTGCATCCTTTAACAAAAGTGTTTCTGCCTTACATAACTGAAGGCTAACTTGAATGTTGTCCATAATGTAAATGGAAGGTGAATTGAAGTTGTGAACCCTGCTGTCCGCAGTGTAGATTGAAGGAAGTAGATTACACAGACATGGAGGAATGCTTTTTGGCACTTATTTAAACAAAATCTGAAGACATATAGTAGAATAGTCTCTGCATTAAATAAATGAAGGCTGAATTTCCTACTGTTCATACTTTAACAAAATCTGAGGTCATAGTACAATTGTCTCTGCTTTAAAGAAATCAAGACTGAATTCAATGTTCTCTGTAGTGCTGGTGCGCCACTGGAACCAAGTTGTAAACTCTACTGGCCGCACTGTAGATTGAAGGCAGTAGTCAGCACAGATACCGCCAAAGAATTGTTATCACTTATTTTAACAAAGTCTGAGGACATAGACTAGAATTATCTCTGCTTTACACAAATGAAGGATAACTTCAATGCGGTGCATAGTGTAGATCTAAAGCTGAATTCAAGTTGTGAACCCTGCTGTCCGCAGTGTAGATCGAAGGCAGTAGTTGACACAGACATGGAGGAATGCTTATTGTCACTTATTTAAACAAAATCTGAAGACATATAGTAGAATTGTCTCGCCATTATATAAATTAAGGCTGAATTTTTCACTGTTCATACTTTAGGAAAATTGTCTCTGCCTTACATAAATGAAGAATAACTTCAATGCTGTGCGTAGTGTAGATCCAAAGCTGAATTCAAGTTGTGAACCCTGCTGTCTGCAGTGTAGATCGAAGGCAGTAATCGATACAGACATAAGTCTGCAGTGCTGTGGAGCTGAGTTCGCAATCAGCCTGTATCGAGGAGACACGTGGTCATGGTGGCAGCCAAGTGGCAGGGTGAAGACCTTTGCTGTAGCAGAGTCTTTTCTCTTTGCAGAAGTGTACCACGCCCAAGGCATAGGCTAATTATTTATACTCTTACGCTGACGTTGCGTACGTTGGATCAGCCCACTTCAGTTCTGCTTCAAGGGGGGGAGACAACACAGCAACATGACTGAGATATTCCCCAGAGTCTGAGATAATATGGTTGCGACCACTGTGCAGTACACATGTATCAATGGTATATCTACACACAGGAAAGTTTTTGGTATCTATGTTGAGATGTGTATAGCATTTCACCGGTAGTCGTGGCAATGTGTAAATTATTGTTGATGTGCGAGTTCCTTCCCTTATACGTAGTTGGTTGCCACATCTCTGAACATTGAGCTAGTGTGCTGTTGAGGGGATATATCATTTTGGGAAGGTCCGTTGTCGTGTTTTGCGCTGCCTCTGAGGTAGTAGAGGGGGAGAGGTCAGGAGGGGTGATTGTAGTGGTAGTGACGCTGGGTATTGTGATTTTGTTGGTTATCGGAAGTGTAAAATTAGTACCTGTATCACATATTGCTCTTTAAATATGGGTGTGAGTTGGATGTAATTCACGCAGTACATAGTTGACTTCCTTACGCTAGTTAAATGTTGATGTTAATTTGTTAGTGGTAAGTGGAACTATTGCCTGTTTTTTTAGGTAGGATTGCAGATTTGGTTTCTTGTTTAAGATATGGGGAAGTGGTCAACATTATAATTATGACTTGTCATTTAAAAAATCTTTGAAATTCACTGAAAAACCATAGATTTCAGGCAGGTTATAGTTAGGAATTATCATTTAAAAAACCTTGGAAATTCACTGAAAAAAACATAGGTTTCAGGGGTGTTATAGTTAGCTGGATATTTCACTCATATGGTATTGCTGTGTCAATGGATACAAATATGGTACTCTGTGTTTTACAGTGAGTGATGAAAGGTTATACTAGTGTATGATGAGGTGTATCTCAATGTCACATGGATGTTGTCATCAGTGATGTCATCAGTGATGTCATTTGAGATGTCATCAGTGATGTCATCAGTGATGTCACTGACCATGTCATGAGTGATGTAATATGTGACACCATCACCAGTGGATTGTGGGTGCGAGAGTTACAGTTAGTATAACTAACAATAACTGAGGAATTTTAATGGTTTTGTATGAGTGAAATATCCAGCTAACTATAACACCCCTGAAACCTATGTTTTTTCAGTGAATATATATATATATATATATATATGATCAAGATAGACAGATTATGCAGACTTGTAACCAGATATTAGGATATAGACCAGCCCTCAGGAGTTTCAAATCCAGTGAAATTTATTACAATCGGTTACCTGTTTCTGTGTCCATGCTTTGTCAAACAATACAATGCCCTAATTTCCCATAATACAAATACTCTGGATATTAAAGTCACTGTAGGTGAGGAAACCTTGTTCACTAGTCTTTTTCCTCCCCCCAAAAATGTGGGAAATAGCATTCACTATGCTTAGTCATCAACTAAATAAACTCATGTGGAGCATACCCTATGGGGAGCTCCTAAGAAATCAACATAATTGTAATACTAAAGGGGGTATTCAAACGGAATCCTTTAGTCACATAAAAAAGATTTAAAATGAGAGGACATCCACAAAAAGTGATTAAAACAGCAAGGGGCAGGGTAGAGTCAATTCCAAGGGAGCAATGTGTGTTCGCCAAGACACATTGAAAAACTAACATTAGGGCTGGATTTATTTGTACCTATAACAGGGCTAGCAAAGAACTCAACAGGATATTGTCCAGTTGCTGGCATGTGATCAAGGCTGACCTTGTCATAGAATCTAAATTAATCTCACATCTTACCATAACTTATTAAAAATCGAAATCATTAATGTATACTCCGGTCAGGAGTCATTTAAAAGAGACAGTAGATATGAGCTGGCTGAGATCCCGAAAAGGGTTTTTTAGATGCGCTAGAAGTAAAGCTTGAAAAACCTGTAGCAATCCTATTTAATACATGTTACCCATGGGAATGGAAAGGAGCATCTACAAACATCTGACCTGTGCCTCTGACTACTACGTTTATGTGTTAAAATGGCCTTGCAATTTGCTGTACATTGAAAGCAGCCTCTTTCCAGTATTCCAGTATTAAAAGCATAGTCGAACTAGGGCTTGGGGGGAACTCTAAAAAATTTGCTCCGCAGAGTTTAATAAAAGCTCCGTTAGATTCAGCAGAGTTCTGCTCATGCTCTGAACAACACATAGAAAATAGAGAAAAAGTACTTTAAACCCAGGCTTCAGCTCTCCCAAAAATGTGCAAACATTTTCCCTTGGAAAAAAAGAAAAAAGGTAATGCAAAAAAGGCCCCTCTTGCAACTCCAGGTCAGCCACAATTAAATAAAAAAACGTGAGAAAAAATTAAACAAGTAAAAAAGTACTGGTGCATGCCGTCTATCAAACAACATACACATTCAAATTTCTTGAACTAACTTGTCTTGACAGTAAAAAACAGAAAATCCAATGGTATTTATGTGCAGCAGGAATTGCAGATAAAGAGAGAGATCCTTTTTCTCCAAATCTGAATGAAAAGTGACCAACGGATGGACGAAGCAGAGAGAGGAGCCTACTGGAAAGAGAGAGGAATTTGGAGTCTCTGTGGCACCTTCTTCGTGTTAAAACAATAAAGCACATTTTAAAATGTTTTTGCTTCTAGCTAGAAAAGCTACCTGAACCATCCGTTTTGGTAGAAAACTAGTTTTGAGTTCATTTTGCTGCAGCTCGAGGAGAAAATCTACTCAGGAATCAGCCCTCTGATTGTGACTGCCCGCATTCTCAAAATCTCGCTAGACCTTGCACCTACAAATCGCACTAAAGGACGCCAATCTCGCTCAGGCTCGCCAGCTCACATCCTGAAGCCCCGTTCCTGATATCATTATTTTGCTTGAATAGGAAATAAATTCCACCGTCCAATGAATGGCAGATTTTGGCAGAAGCTGCACGTTACAAGAGTAATGTGGTGGCACCAACATTCTACTCAGTGTTAACATGTACACATCAGGACCATTAGTAAGGCAGACACAACAGATGCAGTAGCAAGACACTTCAAAAATCTACACTAGCAGAATTCTTAACATTTACACTTGTTTTGTCTTGTTAGAATTGAGCCATATGAAAGAGGTGGTACCCAGGCCACTTGGAGAGCAGCTAGATTCTAAAACTCAATATGAACATGCCCATGAACACAACATTGACAAAGATCTTTCAGTTTTTCTATCATTATCGTATTACGTAAAGCACAATGGAAAATATTATATGATGTTTGCCTGACCCCACATAGGCCTTATATATTAATTAAAATGTCAAGCTTGACTTGTGGACACATAAAGACTTCTCTATTGGGATTACTGTTCATGATGTATGTTATGATACATAATCAGATAATATTGATACCAACTTAAATGATTATCATAAATTATACTAGATATATTCACATGAACTTCATTTGAAGTTGAGAAACTGAAGTTTGGAATGTACCGACTTGTGCAGCAAAAATGCAATGCACCATGTGCAATATATTAAACACATACACCCACTTGAATTTTTACCTTGCACTGAAATGTTAATTACATGTGATTGCTTGTGCAGCATCAAACAGAATAATATTATGCCCCATTAGTGTTACTGCTGCGAAAATATGGGGATTGATTTATTTAAGGACCCTAGAGGCTGGAATCACATACGTATTGGTTATAATAGACTACCTCTAGTACCATTTCTTCATCATATTATTTCCAAAGCAGGACCTTAATGTTGCCAACCTGTAATGTTCAACTAATGAACTAGTTTCTTTGTGAATTGCTTATCACATGGATCCCTAAGCAGACATACATATTTATCAATTTATGAACATACACAATATGCAATCAAAGAACCTTCATTTTGAAAAATGTTTTTACTTCAAAATTATTTTGTTAATATTTTGATATGATTCTTCAAACCTATTATACACTATAGCGTTCAGTAAACTTATATTTCAATATACAATTGTGTAATAAATTATCTACAGTGCATAACACAGCAACAAACATTTACATAATAGCATTTCAATAGTACCATATAGTCCTACTGCATAGTTCTTGTGTATCGGGATATCCACTACTTAGCCTCTGTACTTTATCTTTTCTCTGGTCCAGGTACAAAGAGAAAGGTGTTAAGGTCTCACTTTGGGATTTCTTTTAAGAGTTCAAACCCCTGTACATTGGTTGATCTAATAGTTTCTTATTACTTCCTTTGATTCTGCAGTATTGATACTCTTGACCTTGTGTTGTGGATGGGTAGGTGAATGGGTAGGGTGATGTGCCGACTGAACATTAGTGTTACTGAACATATGAAATGTTGTTCTATTTGAGATGTGAATACCCCGCAAAATCCGAGTTACAGGAAAAGTGTTCATTAGCAAGAATAATCGATAAGGATGCAGCAAGGTTGAACCTTGCACTTTGCAAACTCCATGTAGTATGATGAATTGGTGAATTGTGTACATAGATTTCTGTACATCTTTACATATTGATACATTGCTTTTGAAAAGCTGAGTAGTCTGTCTTTCTTGTTCATTCCAACGAGTATTTGTATGTTGGGGAATTAGAGTATTGTATTGTTTCACAAAGGCTGACCACTGAAATGCATAGCTGATTGCAAGAGATTTCACTTGATTTGAAAACCTGGGGTCTGTTTACTGAAATTTGGATACACACATATACATATATATATATACATATATATATTTTTTCACTGAAAAAACCATAGGTTTCACACCAGTTATAGTTAGCTGCAAATTTTACTGACATAAAACCATTGAAATTCCAACAGTTCTATATAGTCACTCATACATATACTCACTCATCATATGTAGTGATACACCAATACATCCTGTTGCACACCGACATCCAAAAGTTACTCACACACATACTCACACATGCAAATAAACTATTGAACATCCATTTATTTGCATATACTACTATACACACACTACCACCTTACTTCTAAGGAAACTTACACATACTTACTCTCTTAAACAATCACTTATAGAAACACATACTTATTTAAACAGGAACTCTTACAATCTCACATATACTCACTTATAAACATCAATACTCACATATACTAGATTAAAACATATGTCGTTACTGATAAAGACACTAGTGAGATAGTCATTCACTCACTAACACACACATATACACACTCATCCACCCATATAGTCCTGCACATATGCTGTCTTCAAAACACATACAAACAGTGAGTCAGTCATTGATGCATCTATGTGCATAGTAATACCCCCACCAAACCATACAGACACTCATACTGATACTAAAAAAAATCTAATAACCCATATACACACACATGTAGCTTCTCACCAACCCATGTAGCCAATTATACACAAAGTGAAACACTGATACATATATTTAAATATTTAAACATTACTCGCTAATATATGTATTCACTAAGATACACTTAATAAGCCAGTTAACCAATCATTTTTTTTAAAAAAAACATTCATTAAAACATTTTTTAAAATGTTATTCTTCCATCGACCTTTACATATACATATATAAAAAATATTTATTTTTCAGAAAGATACACATTCACTGAATGGTGTCATCAGTGATGTCATGAGTGATGTCACTGACCATGTCATGAGTGATGTAATATGTGATGTCATCAGCAGTGCATTACACGCGCAATTTATAGTGAGTCCAACTAACTATAACGTGGGAATTTCAATGGTTTTATGTCAGTAAAATTTCGCATCACGTGAGCAAGGCGAGAGTCAAATCGACGAAACGCGTTGGGTTTTTTGTTCCATGTTTTCCGTGTATTACATGCTGGAACCAAAATGAAGAAATAAATTTAATTTGAGCACACACGCTATCTCGTTGAAAACTTTGTGAAAAAACTGGATTGGAAGTGCATTCGCACAGCGGCTGCTGTGCTTGGTGAAAGACATTGTTTACAGGGCGACCTCTGCCCCTGGTTTGCACCTCAGTCACAGGTCCCGGGGAAACGGAGGAAGTGGACTTGTTTTTTGTATATATAAATATATATATATATATATATATATATATATATATATATATATATATATATATATATATATGTATATATATATTGTGCATACGGGAGCCGCACTGCCAAGTAACTGCTTGTAACAGCGTTGTTTATAAGCTATTTATGATATAAATAATAAACATGATTTTTTTATTGTATGTTTTACTGGGGTGCTGGTTATTAAAGGGATTTAGGGATAGTGTATTAAAATGTATTAATCAATTTTTTAAATTTTTTAAGTGTTCAGAATTCCTATTATTTGTACAATTTTAAACTGTATTAGTATTATTTATTTATTGGGTTTGTGGTTATTCAGGGTGTTTGGGTGGGTAATTTATTACATTATGTTTTCGTTGTATTTAAGGGAATTTTGTTTTTCAAAATATAAAAATGTAGGGCCTGATTCACAGAACTAACTTAAGACAAAATCCTAAACTTACTACTTTTGGTATTCACAGAAGTTAGGATTTTGTCTTAAGACAGACTTAAGACAGAATCCTAACTTAAGTCTGTCTTTTGTCTTAAGTTAGTTCTGTGAATCGGGCCCGTAGTTATGATATTTATTGTTAAGTTTTTTGGGTCTTATAGGGGTGTTGGTTGGGCACTGAATTAAAATGTAGTAATTTATATATACATTTCTAGATATTTGAAATTGTATTAGCATTAATAATTTGTTTAATTTATTAGTTGTATTTATTTTTGGGACTTTTGGCTATTTTGGAGTCTTGGGTGGCTAAATTAGACTTTTTAAAATTTTAGATTTCTTTTTGATAACGCGATTTTTTTAAAAATACAAATATAATTATTTAAGTATTGTTCAGGTTTTTAGGTTTCATAGGGATTTTGGATGAACACTGTATTAAATTGTATTTTTTTACTTCGTTTTGGTAATTTTATTTTAGGAATAAATACTTTTCTTACGTCTTTTATGCAATGCAGTCTTCGGGCTGTAGGGTTCATTTTGGGTTTTAGGCAGGTGCTGTTTTAATCATATTTCAACAAATTCATAATATATGTTTTGTACTTTTATTGTTTAATATTTCATGATTGTTCTTTATTTAAATAGTTTTTTGTGTTCTTCGGAAATTTTGCGTTTTTGGGTCGACAGTTTACTAAACTGTATTAGCTTAATTTAAAAATGTATTTTTGAGAATTAAATTGATTATTTTTGAAATGGTATATATTGCTTTGGTAGTTGGGTTTTGCTGTGATTGGTTCGGTAGTGTACTAAAGTGCATATTTAATATGTGCTTCATGGGGGCGTAGGTTATAGTTAGCTCAGCTAACTTTAACTGCTGAATTTCTATGGTTTTGTGCGTTTGAAATTTGAGCCTAACTATAATGTCCCTGTAGCCTCTGTTTGTTGTGTGAAATTCTAAAGTTTAGAAAATATACAATTTACAATTTCAAAATGCTTTATTCGGTATGTATGAATACAACCATATAGCAACAACATAAAATAAAAAAAAAACAGCATATATTTATATCAATTTTGGTCTGCCAAATGCCATGATTACTTGAATACGGTATACATTTAACACCACATATCCGACAGTCTTTAAAGGGCTTTTTAGTGCATTTGTATACTAATGTATGCGCAAATTTAGCAATATTAAAGTGCAAAATTACATGAATCATCCTTACATATGTACAACTTACATTGGAGCATACTTCTACTAGTACATGTGCAAAGTGGCAAGATAAAGTACAAAGTGGCAATACCGTTCTTTCTGAACACAGTATACAATAGCAGCGCATGTCTGGCATTTAAGGTGCCTATTTAGTGCATACGTCTGGAAGTAGATGTGCAAACTAGCATAATAAAGTGCAAAGTGACTGTACCATCCTTCCTAAAGTGCAGTATACATTTAGCAGCACAAAACCGGATGCTCTAGAAATGTTTCTCACTACATTCCAGTAACAAGACAAGTGCAAATTCGCAGTATAAAGTGCTATAAGTGATATAAGTATTGAAGATATTCGATTTCTACATATAAAAAGGAGATGCTAAGCTGTCATAAGAATGCATCATTGGTTGAGTTCATACAATAATTGATTTCCGTGCAAAAATACATTTTAAAATATAAGTGGCCACATAGAAACATACATCTGGGGTCTCTAAATTAAACATCAATTGCATCGCTGTTTTTGTACTCCGCATATTGCATTTTAAAAAGATGGGTTTTAGGTAAAATTTCCTAAGAGGAGTATAAAAGTTACAAAATAGCAAAAAGTCACAAATACTCTGTTTGGATTTGCCATCACAGGGGCATAAACATGTACCGGGTTTCTTAATTGTAGGAAATGCCACAAGATGGTGCACAATTCCCAACCGCAAACGTGTTAATACAAAACGGTGGGAACTGGTACTAACAATAGTTAGGTAAGTTTGGAAGCCTTCATTGTTGTTATATTCCAGATATAGATTAAACGTACTTTGTTTTACATATCTTTCCGTTCTAATCCTATCTGTATGTTTAAGGAATGAAACTTTGAGCTCCTGCTTCGACAACACGGACCCCGTTGTTAAATCTTCAAAGATGTTTTAGCCGTACAGTGTCTTATACCAGTGTTGTATGTGGCATAACCAGGGGATATTTGAGCAGCGATCGAGCTTTAAACAATCAGAAATTACATCCTGAGTAAATTTTGTCTCTTCCTTTGCCCAGATTGAGCGCCATAGGGACAGGGGTCGTAAAGCAGTTAGATCATTAACATAATTCATGCCAAGTTCCCTATGTACTATCTCAGTTGAGGCCATAGCCGGGGCACAAATTAATCATTTTAAAAACACGTTTTCCTCACGCTGAATCAAGTTAGCACTCTGGGCACTATAGCCCCATATCCCGGCCCCGTATATGGCTGATGTTATACATCTTGAATTATATATTGACAACATTTCATGTATTGTACGACCCCCTAATTTGGCAGCAAATCGAAAAACGCAGCTTGTGTTCCTAGCCATTTTAAAAAGGACACTTTCTTGTTCACTAGTCCATTTCCCATCTCCTGAGAAAGTGATGTCTAGGTAACAAAAACTCCTAACGGATTCCAGTCTCTCCCCATCTAAAAAAAAGGACCTGCATTTTCTTGGTTCCTTGCCGCATGTCATTGTGACAGTCTTTCCTTTATTTATTTTCAACTTTCTACTTTCGGTAAATAAGTGGAACCTATTGATCAGATGTTGCAGTCCGTTTTGGTTCCTGGAAAGAAGGACCGCGTAGTCAGCATATAAAAGGATTGGGATTATATACATATATACATATAATATACATATTTTCTAACTGTCACCTGTAACCTTTGGGAGTTGGTGTCTGAGTAACTGTATAGGTCAGTGAGTGGGTGTATGAATGGCAGTATGGGTCCGTGAGTGGGTGTGGGAGTGGCCTAAGGGTGTTTTAGTGGTTGTGTGGGTGTGTGAGGGCCTTTGTGGGTCTGTGCATAGGTGTGTGAGTGCATGTTTGGGTGTCTGGGTGTGTGAGGTCATGTGTGAGTCTGTGAGTGTGTGAGTGTGTGTGTGTGTGTTAGTGGGTCTCTGAGAGGGTGTGTGAGTGCCTGTGTGGGTATGTGAGTGGGTGTGTGAGTGTTTTGTGTGTGTGCAAATTGATGCACGAGTGTCTGAGTGGGTATGTGAGTGTGTCATGAGTGTTAAGTGTATAAGTGGTCTTGTGAGTGTCTGAGTGGGTCTGTGTTTGGACACGTAAGTGTCAAAGTGGGTCTGTGAGTGGGTGTGTGAATGTCTGAGTGGGTGTTTGAGTGGCTGAGTGGGTGTGCGAGTGGGACATGTGTCTGACTGGGTCTGTGAGTGGTGCTGTGAGTGTCTGAGTGTGGCTGTGTGTGGTTGTGTAAGTGTCTAAGTGGGTGTGTGAATGGATGCATAAGTGTCTGAGTAGGCCAGTGAGTAGGTCTGTGAGTGTCTGAAAGGGCCCATGAGTGCTGCATGAGTGTCTGAGTGGGTATGTGAGTGGATGTGTAAGTGTCTGAGTAGGTCTGTGATTGGGTGTGTGAGTTGGTTTTATGAGTGTATGTGTGTCTGTGTGGATCTGTAAATGGCTGTGTGAGTAGGTCTTTGAGTGGATGTGTGAGTGTCTGTGTGGGTCTGTGAGTGTGTGTGAGGGTGTCTGAGTGGGTCTGTGAGTGGGTGCATGAGTGTCTAAGTGGGCCAATGTGTGGGTGTGTGAGTGTCTATGTGGACAGTCTGTAAGTGAGTATGCCAGTGTCTGAGTGGGTCTATGAGTGTCTGAAGGAGTGTGTAAGGGTATTTAAAAAATCTTCCAAATTCATGAATATGCTGCGAAGTTGCATGGGGGGGGGCAGCATTGAGATTCAGGATGAAAACGGACCATTTTCCACATTTCTGAAGCATGACGTAATGGGGGGGTGTTATCTCTTTTGTCGAAAATCAGCCGTTTTTGCTCGAACATTAAATGCCTCCAAATGGTATTTAATTAACTTCCCGGGGTGAATAAACCCTTTTTGAGAACTCAGAGTGAGTAAATTGGCCATTTTCATGCACTTTTAACGATTCCATAAATCTTGTGTTTAGGGCCCCTGGAAGCATTAAAATCACTTTAAACATGCTAATTTCAGCTCTAACACTGATGATCCACCTACAAATGTGAACTGACGTTCAAAAATAAAACATTTGAAAACGGACCATTTTCCACATTTCTGAAGCATGACGTAATGGGGGGGTGTTATCTCTTTTGTCGAAAATCAGCCGTTTTTGCTCGAACATTAAATGCCTCCAAATGGTATTTAATTAACTTCCCGGGGTGAAGAAACCCTTTTTGAGAACTCAGAGTGAGTAAATTGGCCATTTTCATGCACTTTTACCCATTCCATAAATCTTGTGTTTAGGGCCCCTGGAAGCATGACAATCACTTTAAACATGCTAATTTTAGCTCTAACACTGATGATCCACCTACAAATGTGAACTGACGTTCAAAAATAAAACATTTGAAAACGGACCATTTTCCACATTTCTGAAGCATGACGTAATGGGGGGGTGTTATCTCTTTTGTCAAAAATCAGCTGTTTATGATTGAACATTAAATGCCTCCAAATAGTATTTAATTCACTTCCCGAGCCCCTGAAAGCATGAAAATCACTTTAAACATGCTAATTTTAGCTCTAACACTGATGATCCACCTACAAATGTGAACTGACGTTCAAAAATAAAACATTTGAAAACGGACCATTTTCCACATTTATGAAGCATGACGTAATGGGGGGGTGTTATCTCTTTTGTGGAAAATCAGCCGTTTTTGCTCGAACAATAAATGCCTCCAAATGGTATTTAATTAACTTTCCGAGCCCCTGGAACCATGAAAATCACTTTAAACATGCTAATTTTAGCTCTAACACTGATGATCCACCTACAAATGTGAACTCACGTTCAAAAATAAAACATTTGAAAACGTGGTTGTATGAATTGCAGTATGGGTCCGTGAGTGGGTGTGGGAGTGGCCTAAGGGTGTTTTAGTGGTTGTGTGGGTGTGTGAGGGCCTTTGTGGGTCTGTGCATAGGTGTGTGAGTGCATGTTTGGGTGTCTGGGTGTGTGAGGTCATGTGTGAGTCTGTGAGTGTGTGAGTGTGTGTGTGTGTGTTAGTGGGTCTCTGAGAGGGTGTGTGAGTGCCTGTGTGGGTATGTGAGTGGGTGTGTGAGTGTTTTGTGTGTGTGCAAATTGATGCACGAGTGTCTGAGTGGGTATGTGAGTGTGTCATGAGTGTTAAGTGTATAAGTGGTCTTGTGAGTGTCTGAGTGGGTCTGTGTTTGGACACGTAAGTGTCAAAGTGGGTCTGTGAGTGGGTGTGTGAATGTCTGAGTGGGTGTTTGAGTGGCTGAGTGGGTGTGCGAGTGGGACATGTGTCTGACTGGGTCTGTGAGTGGTGCTGTGAGTGTCTGAGTGTGGCTGTGTGTGGTTGTGTAAGTGTCTAAGTGGGTGTGTGAATGGATGCATAAGTGTCTGAGTAGGCCAGTGAGTAGGTCTGTGAGTGTCTGAAAGGGCCCATGAGTGCTGCATGAGTGTCTGAGTGGGTATGTGAGTGGATGTGTAAGTGTCTGAGTAGGTCTGTGATTGGGTGTGTGAGTTGGTTTTATGAGTGTATGTGTGTCTGTGTGGATCTGTAAATGGCTGTGTGAGTAGGTCTTTGAGTGGATGTGTGAGTGTCTGTGTGGGTCTGTGAGTGTGTGTGAGGGTGTCTGAGTGGGTCTGTGAGTGGGTGCATGAGTGTCTAAGTGGGCCAATGTGTGGGTGTGTGAGTGTCTATGTGGACAGTCTGTAAGTGAGTATGCCAGTGTCTGAGTGGGTCTATGAGTGTCTGAAGGAGTGTGTAAGGGTATTTAAAAAATCTTCCAAATTCATGAATATGCTGCGAAGTTGCATGGGGGGGCAGCATTGAGATTCAGGATGGATTTGTGAATCCTTGCACATGGATTTTTTTCTTCTGGGTATTGTCATCTCGGATCCCTTACAGACCTCTATATTGTACCCAGGAGTTCTGGGTACCTCTACCCTGCCACCGTCTACTATATTTCATTTCAATTTCCTCAACCAGGGACTGTCCCTTGAAATCTAAAATGGCAGCGGCAGCTTTCTAGTCAGGTTGTGGCCAGTCAATTATGAAATTGTTGTCGGCACTTGGATGCGCAAATCGCTGCAATGGATTCGTGGAGGGGCTGCATCCCGAAATATACAATTTTGGTTTTCCTGTAATATCTGAAAAACTACTGAACTGATTTCCATCAAATCACAAAAAGGTCTCTTTCTGGACCATGAGCTAGCTTTCTGCTGAATTGATGTAATTCTGTCCAGCGGTTCAGGCTGTAGTTGTGTCAAAAATCTCTATAATAGATTGATTTGAGATTTGTAAAGCACAGAAAATACCCTGGGGTGTCTAGGCGCTGCCTTTAGTAAATACTGAGTGAAGGAAAGCAAAAAGAAGGATGTATGCTATAAACAGCCCTGTTTTTAGGCCTTTTCTAATATCAAGAAGATTGGAATCTCTCTTCATAGAGGTAGGCAGGGAGTTCCATAGGCCGGCAGTTGTAGCCGTGAATCTCTTTCCTCCCCATCTAACCTTGTTTACTCTTGGGACAATTAGGTTTTCCAGTTCAGCAGATCTAAGGGTTCTGGTTGGAAAATATTGCTTTAGAAATTTCTTCAAATTTGTGGGCCCCATATTGTTGCGGTATTTAAATGCAATAGGTAGTGATTTAAATTGAATCCGCTTGGCCACAGGTAGCCAGTGGAGTTCGGCCAGGGCAGTGGAAACGGAGTCAAATTTAGGAAAGCCCAGCAACATTCTCACTGCTGTATTCTGATCCATTTGAAGTTTGGTAATGCTGCGCCTCAAAGCACTTGAGAAAAAGGTGTTGCAATAGTCCGGTCTTGAGGAAATCAGCACTGACACCACCATCTTCCTTAGTTCCAAGGTATTGCGGGGAACATTTTTCACAGTATTTGCATGATAAAAAAGCAGGCAGAAGTAACCGAGTTAATTTGTGCTTCGAAAGACAAGATGGTGTCAGAAATGACACCAAGGTTTTTAGCCGTATGCACTGGTTTAGGTAAGTGGCCGAGTTGAATTACTATGGGAATTAACATGGGATATGCACTTTGTTTTAACCTCCTTTTTCATGGTCCCCACTTGATGGATCAACCCACAACTTTCCATGCACAAATGGACAAAGTTGGAAACTTTTTTGAGGAAAGTTCTGTGAAGATTTGTCAAACAGCGCCAAAGTTATCAGCAAGTCAAAAAACGCTTTTCCTACGGAAACTAGGTCCCAACTATAACTACCTACCGGCGACTGATAGTAGGATATGTTTATATATATATATATATATATGTATATATATATATATATTTTTTTTTCATCCTGTGGACCCGCTACATCGATGACTTGTTTTTGTTGTGGCGGGGTTCACAGAATGAGGCTGAGGAATACATTGCTGAATTGAACAACAATAATCTAAACCTCAGTTTTACTAGCAATATCAGTAGGAGTGAGGTTTTCTACTTGGACCTTCGGGTCTATGTGGAGAATGATTCAATTCAAACTGCGGTTTATAGAAAACCGACGGCAGGCAATACAATATTGCACTCACACAGCTATCACCCCCGCAGCGTCATCAATAACATCCCCCTGGGAGAGTTTTTGCGGATGAAACGCAACTGCTCGACCAAACAGGAGTTTGAAAAAGCAAAGGAGCAATCCAAAAAGAGATTCTTACAAAGAGGATATGGGAAAGGGATTCTGGATCAAGCTGAAATTAGAAGCAACTTAGTGGGGAGGAAAGACCTGCTAATAGATAAACCTAAATCCCCTGAATCAAAAATCAGAATGATCACTGACTATTCAGAGAAGTCACCAGCAGTTTTCAATATCATGCGAAAAAACTGGAAAATTCTAAAAACAGACTCTGTAGTAGGGAAATCCTTATCCAACTATCCCCTCATTTCATACAGAAAGGGAAATTTCTTCAAAGACCATCTAGTTAACAGCCACTATTAGAAAAAGAAAAAGAAAAAATCGACTGTTTTAGGTTTCTTCCCATGTATGAAGTGTAAGGCCTGTAAAAACTCAAAAAAGGTCAAAGAATATCAAATTCCAGGGAGGAAAACCAAAACTAAGATAACAAAATTACTCAACTGTAATTCTGACCACACTGTATACTGCTTGATATGCCCTTGTGGGAAGAAGTATATAGGGAGTACAGTGAAACCCACCAAACTTAGGGTCCTTGAACATATGAGGGCTATTACCTCAAAGGATCCAAGTTATCCAGTAGCTCGCCATTTTGAGCAAGTACACAACAGTAACAGCAATTTGTTGACTTACTTCATACTGGATCAACTAGTCAGAACAGAGAGAGGGGGGAACTGGGTAAAAAAGTTAAGAACCTTAGAATCAAGATTCATTATCCAGCTCCAGACTAAGACGCCGGGTGGGATGAATAATGAGGAGGAGATGTGGACTCATATCTAAAATATTATCATCCGGGCCCCTATGACATTATCTTAACCCTGGGAAAGAAATGACAGAATTAACATGTAAGCAACAATACGAATGTTGTCTGCCCCATCCCTAGAAACCAAACAATATTTTGCTATGATAAGGTATAGGAACAATCCTGAATGATTATTGTGTAAATATGCAACATGACAAATGAAATTGCCCATCCAGGGCTTGATTGCATGAAATTTAGAAAAAGTGATTTGTTCCATACAATGCAAAAATGTGAACTCTTCGTGAAGTCTCAAAACAGGACCGTAGTGAGCTTTGCGAACCAATGGCACTATCTGCATAGGCGCCTAAAAATATAAACACGAAACATAAGTTACCATGAACACTTGAATGATTAAATCATAAAATAAATTTTCATTGCTTTATATATCACGCAAATAATTATGTTAAATGAATACCATGATGGTACCAAATGTTATGAAAATGATTAATGTATAATTGCATTCAACCCATTATAAGATGGCCGCCACAAGTAATGATGTAATTACAAGCTATGTGCCGTTTTTTATGTTTAACTTTTTAGAAACACGTGACATTCTGTCACCATGGTTTTATTTAAATTACTGAACAAACAAGTGCCAGTTTACACTGACGAAGGCGGCAACGCCGAAACGCGTTTGTAAACTTGACCTAACTGCGAAAAGTTTCTGCAATAAATCTCTTGGCGAAACCACGCTGTATTGGCTTTGAGTGCTCTTCATTGATAAAAATCCAGAGGACTGTGGGGTTTTTGCGTTGTCAATATATATATATATATATATATATTTATATATATATATATATATATATATATATATATCTATATATATATATATATATAGATATATATATATATATATATATATATATATATATATATATATATATATATATATAATAGTTATATTTAGCCGAGCTAACTATAACTCATTCCCCTGCTTATTACCTCACATATTACATCACTCATGACATGGTCAATGACATCACCGATGATATCTCAAATGATATCACTGATCACATCATCCAGTGTCTATTAGTGTTTTAAAAACATTTTTTTGTGTTAAATATGTATACCAAGGTGTTTGGTGAATCAGTGGGTGTATGGATGATTCAGTGGGTGCGTGACTAACTTTGTAAGTGAGTGATTAGGTGTCTCAGTGAATGAATGAGTGAATGACTGGTTGTGGGAATGTCTGTATCAGTCTGTCAGTCAGTGTCTAAGTGGTTGTATGGGTATGTGAGTGGGTATGTGATTGGCTGTATAGGTGTGCGATTGGTTGTCTGAGTACATGTATGGGTGTATGAATGTTTGTGGGGGTGGGTGAGGGTGTGTGTGACTTCCTGTAACAATGAGTGAGTGGGTGAGTCAGTTGCTGAATGGGCTATTGAGTGTGTGTGTGAGGGCTGTATGGGTAAGTGAGTGTGTGTATGGCTGTGTGGGTGAGTGTGTGGATGTGAGAGTTGTTTTGGGTGAGTAACCAGGTATGTGAAAGGCAGCATTGGTGAGTGATGGGGTATATAAGTGACTGTATGAGTGAATGTGAGAGTGGCTGTATGGGTGAGTGTGTGCTTGTGCCAGTGACTTTATAGGTTAGTATGTGTTAGCATGAGTAAGTGTGTGTTTGTGTGACTGTATGGGTAACTGGATGTGTGATTGACAGTATGGGTGATTGAGTAGGTGTGTGAGCAGGTCTATGGGTGACTGACTCAGTGTGTGGGTGGCTGTATGAGTGAATGAGAGGATATGCCAGTGGCTGTATTAGTGAGTGAGTGGGGATATGAGTGGCTTCAATTGATGTCATCAGGGATGTCATTTGAGATGTCATCAGTGACCTTTGTTTTTTCTGTGAATTTCTAACGTTTTTTAAATGCTAATTCCTAACTATAACGTTCCTTTAACTTTTGGTTTTTTAAGTGGATGTCTATGTTTTTTAACTAATATTCACATTTGCAGAGTGGTGGAGAAAAGGAACGGGACCTATGATCAGCTCTCAGAAATACTGCTGTGTCAGACTTACTGGAGGTATCAGGAGGGCTTCTGGGCCCCCAAGAACCCTCAGCAGCCAAGAGGACTTCATCCTCCAACCACTATTGCACCAGGAGGCATGTTTGCAGAGAGGGGGAGAAAGGGGAGTGGACTCTGAAGTCCTCACACCAATTGCGCTCTGTGGAGCATACTGGAGGGGTAGTTGGCCCCCAAGAAACCCCAGCAGCTAATGGGACTTCATCCCCCCACCAGCAGTGTGCCAGGGACTGGCCTCCATTTTTTTATTAAAAAAAATTAAATAATAGGGTTAGGCCACAGGGCCCCTTCCTGGGCCAATTTAGGCCCCGGGGACCTTATCCCCAGGAAGCAGCCTCTAATGTGGGTGCTCTGTTAGGGCACCCACACATAAAGATACAGACCGCGGGGGGCCTGAATGCCACTACAGTCCCTGGAGCTGCATTGCTTTTACACATAGGGAGCTGCTAACATGGAGCTTCTGTATGTAAAAGCAATTGTGCTCCAATTTGAGAAAGCAAGAGCAAAATGCTCTTGCTTCCTCAAAAAGGAGCACAGTTTGATACGGCTTGGTGGGAGCAGTTAGCTCCCGCCAAGCCACAGTACATTGATATTTGCCAGGGGTGGGCACGCCAAGACACAGCAGAAGCAGGCCCTGGGAGGTGGCAGTCTCTCCTCCATTGTTTGATTTAGCCCTGAGATGTAGTGGTACCTGGGGATGTGGGAGGTCCGCGCAGCCCATTGCATTATTTAAAATGAAAGCCCCAGGGGTCTGGAGGCCACCAAGGCTGCAGGGGGTCCATGAGGTCCCTCGCATTATTTAAAATTAAATCTCCAGGGAGGAGGCTTCCCCCGGGAGTGCGGGGGTCCATGCAGCCCACCACATAAGTTAAACAAAAAGCCCCAGGCAGGTGCAGTCCCTGGGTTAGGGGGGTGAAGAGGCCCCTCCTTGTATAAAATAACAATCCCTGGGGAGGTGGTGGTCCCCGGAGCAGCGAGTAAAGGCTATATGGGCACCCCCCCCATTTTGCATAAAAACAAGCCCCGGGAAGGTGGTGGTGGTGGAGCATTAGTAAGCCCCAGGAGAAGGGGCCCTTGCACCCCCTCCTATGATTACAAATGTCCCTAGGATCTGGCCCACCTAGGGGCCGTATAGAAATGAAGCGCAGGAGGCTGCGCTTTTTTTGTGAAAGATTTTCAGCAGGTGTTGCAGAACCAGCACGGCTAAAGCTCAAAAACATTTTTTAATGCTTTTTCAGCCATGCCTAGGCCTAGGCCAAGAGGGACCCTGGCAGGGCAAAATATAATTTTTCTTTTAATTCATGGTGAAATTCAAAAATATTACCAAATATTGCAGTGAATTAAAGAAAAATCAAGCACTGTCTCCTGTGCCTATTTTTAATGTAGTCCCTGGATGGGCCAGGTCCTGGGGGCATGTACAATTTAATAAATAAGATGGAGGAGGCACACAGGTCCCCTCCAAGGGCTTATTTATGCCCTGGGAACCACCACTCCCTGAAACTAATGTCAATATTGAGCAGAGGACTTCGCGGAGCCCCCGCACCCATTGGACAACTACCTCTCAGGGGCTATAAATAAAGATTATAAAGGGTGTTCATGCAGACTCCCGGCCAAAGGGACAACCATCTCACCAGGGCCACTTAATTTTTTGTAAAAAGAGGGAGGGGGGCCATATACGGGCCCAGGGACTACCACCTCCCTGGGGCTGTCCTATGCCGAACAAAGGAGGGGGCTGTGCAGACCCCTCCTGGAGCCATATATGCTGTAACATCTCCACCAAGCAAATGAAAGCAGCTTTCAAAGTGCTTCCGCTTAGTGGAAGTGGAGTTTTCATCTCTGCAGACATGCGGGCAGAGAAAGAGATGAAAGTATTACTCTTGCATGCAGGGGGCTGCATTTCCAATAACTCCATGTGCGCGTTAGCAAGGCCGACTCTGGCAGAGAAGGGGAGACAGATGGGACCGTGGGGGCCTTGAGGCTCCACCTGCAGGTTCCCAACATGTGCACTGGGTAGCCTGGGTGGGACCAGGGTACCCAGGGAGACGTGGGCGGACCTCAGTATTGGGGTCCCTGGGGCTGAAAATGTCCTTCTGTAGGTCTGTGATTAGGTATGTGAGTGGTGTGTGTGAGAGTGAGAGATGGGTATAGGAGATGTTCTGTGAAGTTGTGCGCAAGTTTGTGAGTGGTTCGGTGGATGATGTAATCAGTGATGTCATTTGAGATGTCATCAGTGATGTCACTGACCATGCAATCAGTGATGTAACATGTGAGGTCATAAGCAGTTCATTGTGTGGGCGTAAGTCATAGTTAGCTCAGGTAACTATAGCTGCTGAATTTCACTGGTTTTGTATGAGTGAAATCTGAGCCCAACTATAACGTCCCTGTAACCATAACTTTTTCAGTGAATTTATATATATATATATATATAATATATATATATATATATATATATATATATATATATATATATATATATATATATATATATTCCAAATTCACGTAACATCTGGACGTGAAAAACAAGCCCTCTAAACAATATGCAGGTAAAGCAGCTCTTTTAATTTTGGCATGTAAGTTCAAGTGATAAAGCATTATGTGTTTCAAGCTCCCAGGCACTTAATCATATGCACAAATGAGGGCCAATTGCTCATGGTTTTAAATGCAATGCCATCTTGAACAGTGAAGAAGGACTTGGAGTGCAAAAACCATGTTGGAAAAATGTTACCGTTTAAATTAACATTTCGTTGTTCTCGCCCAGTTCGGGGCCAGAACGCCCTTCATGTGATCAATACCCTGATTCATTTATTGCTAAATGCAGTCTTTTATAGCAATGCCCTAGATTGCTTTGCTCTGGCCCCAGTAATCAACTCGTAACAGGACATCAGCGTCCACAATGCCTTGAAACTATAATAAAAAGCATTGTTGCAATGCTACTCTTTTTGTACAATTTATCTTGCCTTGAGAGATAAAAAAAATTAAATATATATATGGTATATACCAAAGTTCACCATACGCTGCACCTCACGTCCCGGGTGCAATCCACTGCGGTGGTGAGCCGCGTCCAAAAACCACTCCAGCATCTGCAGACAGAGGGATAATAACGGGTGCACACCTCAGGGAAAGTAAATACATTGATTTATTGGGCTTATGTTATTCATTTTTTTCTAGGCTTTATGGGGATAGAGGAATGGGAGTTGGGCTGGTTTATTAATAATTTTTTGGGTTCAGGGATGGGCTCTGACCTGGGTTAGTAATTATTTTTTAGTTTGGAGGCATAGGTGTTGAATCAGTTTAATAATTAGTTATTCATAATCATTGATGGGTATTGCGCTGGGTTAGTAATTCATTGTATGGCGTATTGATGGGTTTTGCACTGGGTTAATAATTCATTTTTAGGATGCAGGGATGGGTTTTAGGGCACTTGGATGGGTGTTGCACCAGGTTACTAATTAGGTTTTTGGGTGCAATGATGGGTAAAGCCCTGGGATAGTGATTAGTGTTTGGGTTTCAGGGACTGGTATTGTGCTGGATTACTAATTATTTTTTAGCTCATAGAGATGGTTTTTACAGCAGGTTAGTGTTTAGTTTTTAGTGTGTCGGGATGGAAATTTAAACAGGTTACTAAGTTGTTTCTAAAGTTCAGAAATGAGCATTCCACCTGGTTAGTACTTCGTTTTTAGGATGAATGGATGCGTATTGCATAATGGTAGTAATGTCAGATCATATGCAAATGCATGGCAGGGGTGCAAGTTATAGTTAGCTCAGTAAACTATAGCTGCTGAATTTCAGTAGTTTTCTTTTTTTAAATTATACTTTTTATGTTACTACAAGGCCTAACTATAACATCAATTGAATCTTTTTTAAATACATTTCTAGTTTTTTAACATAATGTTAGTTATTATTACCATACCTAGCTATAACATAACTTTAACCTTGGTGGATGACATTATTATTTGGAAAGTTTTGTGCAGATTTGTCAAACCGTGTCAAAGTTATTAATGAAACAACAAAAACTCTTCCCATGGAAGCTCTGACATAACTATAAATGCACAGTTCTATGTATATATGTATATATGTACATATATATATATATATTCACTATGTCATGAGTGATGTAATATGTGATGTCATCAGCAGTGCATTACACGCGCAAGTTATAGTGAGTCCAACTAACTATAACGTGGAATTTCATTGGTTTTATGTCAGTAAAATTTCCAGCTAACTATATCTGGTGTGAAACCTATGTTTTTTTCAGTGAATTTCTTAGGTTTTTTAAATGCTAATTCCTAACTATAACTGGTGTGAAACCTATGGTTTTTTCAGTGAATTTCAAAGGTTTTTTTAATGCTAATTCCTAACTATAACTGGTGTGAAACCTATGGTTTTTCAGTGAATTTCAAAGGTTTTTTTAATGCTAATTCCTAACTATAACTGGTGTGAAACCTTTGGTTTTTTCTGTGAATTTCATAGGTTTTTTAACTGCTAATTTTTAACTTTTTCTAGGGCTTCATACCTATGTACTTTTTAGTGAATTTCTAAGGTTATTTTTTCGCAAATGTCTTTAGCTGAGAAAGGTATGTTTTTCTAAAAATGAACCCTATATTGTATATTAAGATAATATTTTTGTTTAAAAATAGGTTTTTTTTTGTTCATATTTGACTCTGGTGCGCTCCCGGTGCGCGTACCGGTGAACGCCCCGGTGCGCGTACCGGCGCGCGTCCCGTCAGCGCACGAACCAAAAAAAAAATAAAAAAAAATAATGAAGGAGTGAGCATGAGGAATGGGGACAGAGAGAGTGGTGTTAAGAGAAAGAGAGCTAGAGGGAGGAACACAGAGGGACTGTGTAATCGATAGTAAGACAGAGAAAAGGTGTAAGAGGAAGTAACTGAGAAAAAGAAAATGAATAAGGGAGCAAAAGAAGAGAGGAAAGAGTAAGAAGACTAAAGCAGAGGTTCTGGAAAAATGTGAATGGGTGATTTAAGTATGGGGAATGTCAGATAGTGACGGAACCAGAGAAAAAAAACAGTAGTGACGGAGGGAAAGAAAATAGCAGTGAGTGTAAGTAAAGAGGAGTGAAAGAGGGTGTATATAAGTGATTAAGGGTAAGACATGGGGAGTGACAGAGAGAAAGAAGAGAGAGAGTAAAGGAAGGAGTGTCAGAAAGGGACTAAGTGAACCAGTAAAAAAGGTAAGTGAAGGAGTGTGGATAAGCAGAGGTACTGAAAGAAGTTGAGTGTGGTAGGCAGTAAACATGGAGGATAAGAATAAGTGAGGGAAGCAAAGTAAGGAAACAAGGGTGAGAGAAAAGTAGTGAGGTTAAAGCAAAGGGTGATAGCAAACTACATTTTGTAAACACACTTACCATATAAATAATGAAAACTTACTTGTATCTGTGAAAGACAAAAGAAAAAACACGTTATAATTAGTAAAAAATATATATTAAAATAGAAGAAACAGTTCAAGAGGTAAAAAATCTAAAAAAGTTTACTAAGAAATAAAGCAATAGTGAAGGATACTAAAACAGAAATAAAGTAATGTAGAAAGAGAAAAAAGAAGGAAAAAGAAATAGAAAGAGAACAAATTACTGAAGGTAAGTAAGATACTAAAAGAATGTGAGATACCAAAACGAAATCAGGAAAGATAAGAAAGTAAAAGGAAAATAAGTGAAAAGGAGAGAAGTCTGAATGAGGAACTATTAATAAAAAAGAGGAATAGAAGCTGACTGAGAGTGAGTGAAGGGGAGTCACAGAGTGAAGGGATGAAGGGAATGAGGTTAATATAGAACGATGGATGAAAAAGGAGTGAGAGAGTAAGTACACAGAAAAACAAAGAGAAAGACTGAGTGAACTATAGTAAGTAGAGTGCGAAAGAAAAAAAAAAGGAGAAAAAGAAAGGGAGGGGAAGAAAACGAAAGCAGTGGTACTTAGAGAATGTGTAAAAGATCAAAAGTGGTGGAAGGAAGAGAGGAAATGCAGACAGTTCAAATTGGATTGAGAAGTTGTGAATGAAGTGCAGTAAAGGAACAGCGATGAAACAAAGTTAAAAAAAGGCAGTGTAAATGAGTAAAGAGAGGTAAATAAGGGTGAAAAAGGAAAATGAGTGTGAGACAATGTGAATACAATATAAATTACACAATGCAAACTATAGAATAACTTCTACAATATGTTACATTATTTATTTTTGCTGTTCTCAGAATATATTGAATTTCACTTAAATTAGTGAGTTCAAAGTCTTCATCATATAACAGGGGGAAAAAAACACAATCTAAAAGATTGTGTTTAAAAAAAACCATTCAAACATACATCTCATATATGTACACTAATCTTTGATTCACTTACTTTTCCGTGAGGCCAAATAGAAGATAGTGAAGGTCGTTTTGGTGGAAAAAAAGTCTGCTGTGCTCTATAACTTCCTTATTTCAACCAATCAAAAGTCTTCCCTCACTATTTTCAAACCAACACCATTCCCCCTCTCAGATCTTTCTATCTGTTACCATAGCAACTCCCTCCTAACTGAACTCTCAGGTTCAAAAGTTTATTCTACAATGTTGCAAATTAAGTCAGCAAGGATGTTTGACCTCTCAATACACCAGCTTATCCAGGGCATTATTGCTTTTAGTGACTTTCTCTTAACCATTCAAATTGCTTCTTTCACACAACACAACCATGCACCCTAACTTTCAGTTTTCAACTATCTGAATCCACCAATCATTGCTTGTGATTCAAGAGCAGAGAAATTCCACAATCATTTTTTTGTAAACTCCTACTGTTCCAACTTCCATTTCATTCCCACACTTCATCTGACTGCAGCAGAACCTTCTCACATCATGTATTCTGTATGGATTATTGGACATAGCTACATCCACTGGGCTCAAAGGTATGCAGCTAGCAGAAATTATCAAATCTGGAAATCAAGTGGATTGGCCAGAGAGGATTGAGATGTCATCAATTGATACCATTGGTGAAAACCTTTTTGCATCTGCCAAACCCTGACCTCTTAATAGTGCACTGTGGTGGAAATGATTTGGGCACTATGACTGGGGTTGGTCTGGAAATGCTTTTAAAGGACACCTTTGATCAATTGATGACACTTTTTCCTCAAACTGCCTTGGTATATTCCAATATATGCCAAAGACAGAACTGGTCCAACCAATTTTGTCCACAATTTGAAAAAGCACGGAAACATGTGAATAAATCTGTTTCTGCTTACATGAGAGACTGTGGAATGGGTTCAATATACAATAATAACTTGCGTTACAACATACAAGACATTTACAGAGGAGATGGTGTGCACTTCTCAGATGAGGGAAATAGAATTTTCCTCCTGAATTTAATACTGTGCATTGGAACCTACTTGTAGGTACCTACATCAATCACAGAACCCAAAAGCTCTTTTCAGAGCTACCCTACCTCTGATCATTCAAAACGTTTATCTTTTTCTAACTTTTTTCACCAGAGTACGCTTCCCGGTACGTGCACCAGTGCGCGTACCGGGCGCTTCCCCCGCGGAAAATTCAAGATTTTTTTTTTTTAGCCTTTATGAGCCTCCTAAGCCCCCCTCAGAAAACCTAGAGGGTCAGGAAGTGTCTACCGTGCCCCATCTACCCATTCCGAACATTGTTTGCCCTCCATCTTGTGTCTCGATTGTACCGAAACACGGTACACCTGTGCCGGTGCGCGTGCGGTGCGCGTGCGGTGCTGTGCCGGTGCGCGTACCGGTGCGCGCACCGGTAAGCGCTCCCTAAAAAAAGGTGGGAAAGTTAATTACAGCAAAACCACTGGAAACACTTTCAACAAATATAGAATAGGCCCTACTACATAGCAGTCCCTACCATTTGCCCAAATTTGGTGGAATTCCATTGAGACATTTAGGCTACAGGCCTGTCTAAATATCCTGAGGTAAATTACATGACACATATGAAGTGTTAGAATTTACAACCAATTAAAAAGTGTCTTTCATTTTCTACGATTATTTCCTGACATTTGATTGGTTATGTACATGAATAAATAAAAAAAGAGAAGGAAACACAGCCATTTTGACTACTGCTTCCTGAAGTACATTTGAAAAGAAATAACACTGACAACTTCAACTGCTTTCTCAAAGGTAAGTTGTTATTTTGGAAAGTGAAGTATGTTGTGCACTTTAAGTTAATTTGAGAAAAAATATTCTGTTAGTTATATACTATCACTCTGTAATAGAAATAGATTGAGATAGGCTTCTCTGTTATAGTTATGGATTGAGTTAGGCTTCCCTTGTATTATTATAAATGTACTTAGGCTTCATCACATACTCTTTGTTATATTTCAAATTCCAACCTGATACCATACACTGCCCAAAGATAACTTCACTGTTAAAAAATCCAAACTACCTGTCTGAACTTAAACACAACAGTGCCCTATCTCTACTGATATAATTATTTTTTATGCAATTTACAGCAACAGAATGGAAGGAGAAAATAATATTTCTTTTGAAATTATTTTGGACAACAACCATGATGGAAAAATGCTGAAAATGATAACATTGACTTTATGGATGAGTCTCTGGACCTTGAATTACTTGAGTGTTTGGAATCAATGGAAACACAGAATGTAAATGAGGAGATTCCAGACAATATATTATTAGAAGTTTTATTAAATTATGAAAAAGAATCAGAAGAATAAATTTATATTTATTAATCAGAAATTGTTCGAGCCATTATTCATTTTTATATGAAATTCATCAAGTAGATCAAAAATGTTTAAAATTTAAAGTGAGACTTATAGTATACTGTGCAACTTTTTTGTGTTACATAGAAAGTTTGCTCATAGTTACTTCCTTTCTCCCACTATATTATCTCCAATGTGTATTTAACATCTCTTTTTCATCTCCTGCCTCAATGTTGTTTCTGCTTTCCTGACAGACTACACTATGGATTCCATATACCACAATAACTTCTGTAACAACATGCAAGATATCTACAAAGGATACGGTGTATATGAAAATATAGACTCTGCATTGATACCTACATGTTGGTACTTAAATAAAAAAATTAAAAAACAACAAAAAGAACAATTAATAAACATACAATTTTTAAAAGTGATTTTTTCCCCATAGTACGCTCCCAGAAGCGCTCCCAGGAGCGCACCCCGGTGCGCGTACTGGGCGCTCCCCCCCCCCCCGCGAAAATCGAAAAAAATAAAAATAAATTTGAGACCCCGCGGGGCCCTTTCATGGCCCCCACATCAATTCTAGGGGGTCGGGGGGATCTACCCTGACCCCTTATAGTCAATTCCCCCCATTGTTTTTGCCACCTCTTGTGTCTCGATTTTACCGAGACACAAGATGGCGGCCGCTTCAGACTGTTTAGAATGTTTACAGACACCCGAGAGCCAATCAGCTTTCTGCGCGCAAGTCGCGTGGCGCGCCCGGTGCGCTTCCCGGTGCGCGTACCGGGGCGCGCATATAGATATATATATTTTTTTTAACCTAAATTACTCAAAATCCACTGGAGCACATATCTTGAGACATAGCAAAGGCACATCGGGCTACCAGTCCCTACAATTTTGCCAAGTTTGATGGAAATCCATTCAGCCGTTCGGGCTAAAAGTGAAATCGACCGCCCTATTGAAATTAACATGGGGAAAACGCGTTTTGGGACCCCCCTTTTATCTTGGACCCTGCTTGACGCATCCCCCCCCAAACTTTCAGGGAAGGACCGGAGCTCCGCGAGGCCATTTTGAGGACATTTTCAGTCAGATTCATCAACCGGCGCCAAAGTTATTCCAAATAGAATTTTGAGATTTAACATTGGAAATAAATCCTAACTATAACTACCTACTGGCGACCGCCAGTAGGTAATATATATATATATATATTACCTACTGGCGGTCGCCAGTAGGTAGTTATAGTTAGGATTGTATTCTATAGGAAATCCGCAACATTCTCATGGGAATAACTTTGGCGCCAGTTGAAGAATCTGCCTGTAATTTTCCTTAAGTTTGCCACGCCGCGCTCCGCTCCTTCCCTGAAAGTTTGGGGGGGATTTGTCAAGTGGGGGCCGAGATAAAAGGGGGGTCCCAAAACGTGTTTTCCCCATGTTAATTTCCATAGGGCGGTTGGATTTACTTTTAGCCCGAACGGCTGAATGGATTTCCTTAAAACTTGGCAAAATTGAAGGGACTGGTAGCCCGATGTGCCTTTGCTATGTCTCAAGATATGTGCTCCAGTGAATTTTGAGTAATTTAGGTTCAAAAAAATATATGTATCTGGGCGGAGCCTAACCACACATCTGATCTGATTTGCTGTCAGCACTTCATCCAAGAAGTGTTGGCAGCCATCTTGGGATCAATATACATGATAGCACCTCATTAAAAAGCATTGTAGTTAATAGAGGGTTTTAGGACTTTAGTTACATTATAAATCATTTGTTGATGGTACCATACTCATTTTAAGAATTGTGGTGTGTTCTAAGGTGATTTTACCATGTGAAAAATCCTTCTGCTGTGATATCATGAATCATGTTTGAAAGAAAACTAATATCTCATGATTTTCCCACAGTGGTTTGGAAGGGGATCTATAAGCTAAACTGAAAGCATATTTTCTTTAAATTCACATTATCTTTCTCAGTCATGTGAGAATGAAGTCTGACATTCTCAGTAAAACATGTACATCTAACAAGGACAGAGACTGTCAGTTGATTTCTTTGTGTTCTACTGCAGCCTCCTAGAGTGTTCTAAAGAACAACTAGAGCGCTAACAGTCCTACTTATTACAAAGGTATAGCACACCTGAAGCCATCGTGATGGGAATAATTAAATTTAAAAAGGAACAAAATGAGGGGGTATATTATGCCATAGAAAGTATTATGAGTGCTGCAGAAAGAAAAATTAGGGCACATTTTGAGTGACTTCTCAAATCCTCTTCTATTTCATTAAAAAAATCTGATATGCAGTCTCCCAAGATGGCCACCAGAGACAAAAGAGCCCAAATGTAGCCCAAATATCACCCAGATGTAGCCCAAGTATAGCCCAATGACAGAATGTCCCAGAGTGTTCTAAAGAACAACTAGAGCGCTAACAGTCCTACTTATTACAAAGGTATGGCACACCTGAAGCCATCTTGATTGGAATAAAGTGGTAACTCTCAAAACATTTAATTTAAAAAGGAACAAAATGAGGGGGTATATTTTGCCATAGAAAGTATGATTAGTGCTGCAGAAAGAAAAATTAGGGCACATTTCCAGTGACTTCTCAAATCCTCTTCAATTTCATTAAAAAATTCTGACATGCAGTCTCCCAAGATGGCCACCAGAGACAAAAGAGCCTAAATGTAGCCCACATATCACCCAGATGTAGCCCAAGTATAGCCCAATGACAGAATGTCCCACAGTGGTCTAAAGAACAACTAGAGCGCTAACAGTCTTACTTATGACAAAAGTATGGCACACCAGAAGCCATCTTGATTGGAATGAAGTGGTAAGTCTGAATACATTTATTTAAAAAGGAACAAAATGAGGGGGTTCATTTTGCCATAGAAAGTATGATTAGTGCTTCAGAAAGAAAAATTAGGAAACATTTTGAGTGACTTCTCAAATCCTCTTCTATTTTATTTTAAAAAAATTCTGACATGCAGACTGAAACATGCACTTTGAATACCAGCAGCAGACTTCCCTGCTGAGCAGTAGCATTACTACAGTGATCTAATGAGCAACTAGAGTGCTAACATTCAGAATTTATGGCAAATGTGTGACACTTCTGAATGCCTTCTTGATGAAACCAAAGTAAACAAGCATTGAAAATGCAATAGATCTCGCCCTCGTTTAAGTTAACGCCATTCTGTTTGTAATGAGGTGGCTTTTTAGCTTTGCTTTTATTAGTGTTTTTTAAAGTTTCATGTAAATTACATGCATCTGTATGCATATATGTATATGTATGCATGCATTTATATTTGTATTTATATAGATATGCAGATTATATATGTTTCTATATGTATGTGTATATATATATATATACATACAGATACATATATATAAATGCATATGCATATATATGCATATATATATGTGTATATGTGTGCGTGTAGAGAGAGGCAGAGAGGTAGAGGTGTAGAGGTAGAGAGGTAGAGGTAGAGAGGTAGCGGTAGAGAGGTAGAGACTAGTAGAGAGAGAAGTAGAGAGAGGTAGAGAGTAGAGAGTGAGTAATAGAGAGTAGAGTGAGTAGTAGAGAGTAGTAGAGAGCAGTAGAGAGAGTAGCAGAGAGTGAGTAGTAGAGAGTAGTAGAGTGAATAGTAGAGTGAGTAGTAGAGAGTAGTAGAGAGTGAGTAGTAGAGAGTGAGTAGTAGAGAGTAAGTAGTAGAGTGAGTAGTAGAGAGCAGTAGAGAGTGAGTAGTAGAGAGTAGTAAAGAGTGAGTAGTAGAGAGTAGTAGAGAGTGAGTAGTAGAGAGTGAGTAGTAGAGAGTAGTAGAGAGTGAGTAGCAGAGAGAGAGAATAGTAGAGAGTAGTAGAGAGTGAGTAGTAGAGAGTAGTAGAGAGTGAGTAGTAGAGTGAGTAGTAGAGAGTGAGTAGTAGAGAGAGAGTAGTAGAGAATGAGTAGTAGAGGGGAGTAGAGAGTGAGAAGTAGAGAGTGAGTAGTAGAGAGTAGTAGAGAGTGAGTAGTAAAGAGTAAGTAGTAGAGAGAGAGTAGTAGAGAGTGAGTAGTAGAGAGTAGTAGATAGTGAGTAGTAGGGAGTGAGTAGTAGAGAGAGAGTAGTAGAGAGTAGTAGAGTAGTAGAGAATGAGTAGTAGAGAGTGAGTATTTGAGAGTAGTGGAGTAGGAGAGAGTAAGTAGTAGAGAGTAGTGGAGAATATTCTAAAGTTTTGCACAGCACCACTTGCACAATAAGTCCAATCAAATCATATCACTTAGAGTCCTTATTGTAGCGCTGAATCTTGGTGTATATTCAAATGCTTTTATTTTCCTTAAGTTTATGTACCACAGCCAGACGAAACGTTTTGTTCTGTACAACAGAACTTCTTCAGGGCGTTCCTATTTCCTTCAAGTTATGTCGGTATCCTGTTGTCATATAACTAGATAGTTCTTCCAAATGTTAGACGAGACATAAGTACCTTCTTATTCAAAGTGACTAGGTATCAATTTTACCCACACAATTCGGGCAGACTTGAGTAATTTATAGTATCCTCAAAGTCAGTCTTTCAAAAATTCCAAAGTATTTGACTTGATAATCCAAATCCGAATGTTTCTCAAGAAAAGTCATTTTCAATCGTTCGGAATATCGGTGTTTGGGCAGATATGACCCAGGGACCCCAAGTATGCAAGGGGAATTAGTCCCTCCTCTGCAAACGCGCCAGTGGCCTGCGTTGCAGAGAGGTGTAAAAAGGGGCAAAGCCTCATTACACCTTTGTGCAATGCAGCCCCGTGGCGCATACTGGAGGTTCCAGGTGGGCTAGTTGGCCCCCAGGGACCCCTAGTATGCAAGGGGAATTAGTTCCCCCTCTTCAAACATGCACAGGGGCTGCGTTGCAGAGAGGTGTAAAAAAGGGTGTGGCCTCATTACACCTCTCTGCAATGCAGCCCCCTGGTGCATACTGGAGGCTCCTGGTGGGCTAGTTGGCCCCCAGGGGTCCCCAGTATGAAGGGGAATTAGTTCCCCCTCTTCAAACATGCACGGGGGCTGCGTTGCAGAGAGGTGTAAAAAGGGGCGTGGTTAATCAGTTTAATACTTTGCTCTCCATAGCAAATTGTCCTTCCACAAAATTTGCAAACAATTTTGAAATCTCCAAACTGGGTTTGGATGTTTGGGACCATCTCACTTGTCTCTGGACCCGATTGAGTGGGTTGCTTTCTTTTAGAGGTGCTGGGTGAAGATTGGGGAGGGTTTGTGGCCAGTTCTTGGACCTCTGCCGCAGCATAGTTGTTGGGATGTCTGTGCTGCATGTGGCGAATCATGGTGTTATTGCCAAATGAGTATTTTTTGTTAGGGTTCCCCCTTGAAAGTTCCATTTTACAGATTAGGCAAGTCACCTTTGGTGCATTCACCTTTTTGAGGCCACTTGGAATGGAAAAAAACTCCCATACAATGTGCTGCTTTGGCCAATATGGGGTATTGTCTTCTGGCAGGAATGTCCTCCTTCGCTCCTCCTCCTCCTCCTCCTCCTCCTCTTCTTCATCTCCACCACTGTGGTGTTGTGGTGGTCCTCTTGGTGGTGGTGGTGGTGGTGGCTGAGATGCTCCTGCTGCTGCTGCTATTAAAGCCATTTTTCAGTCCAAAAAAGTACAGAGAGGTCTTTCAACAGGTCTTCTTCACTCAAAGTACAAAGTGAGAATGAGGAAAAAAGGTGGGGGCTTTCATCATTAGGAAAAAAACTGTCCTGAACCAATGAAAAGTGTTAATTTCAGGTCACATGACCAGGGCTTTCATCATTTGGAAACCAAAACTGTCCTGCACCAATAAAAAGTGTTTTTTTAAGGTCACATAACCCGACGCGCTTACGCAAAGCGCCCCCGGGCGCCGGGGCGCGCCCAGGGGCGCATCGCATAAGCGCATCGGATGCTTACGTTGCGCGATCGTATGCGCTCGAGTGCTTCCGGGTGCGTGTACGCCGTGCGTATTACGCGGACGCGGCTACGCGATATGTCACGATGATGTTTTCGTTTGCGGCAAAAGCGCTAACGGGACGCTCACCGGTACGCGACCTGGGGCGCGCCGCAAGACTACGCTTTCCGGTGCGCTCACCGGGACGCGCACCGGGAGCGCTCCAGGGCAAAAAAATTAAAATTTAAAAAACCATGAACAATATACATAAAAAAATAATATTACATAAATATACATTATAGGATTCATTATAAAAAATATTACATTTCATAGCTATAGAAATTTGCTATTAAAAAACCTTTGAAATTCACTGAAAAAACCATAGGTTTCACACCAGTTATAGTTAGGAATTCGCATTTAAAAAACCTATGAAATTCACTGAAAAAACCATAGGTTTCACACCAGTTATAGTTAGGAATTAGCATTTAAAAAACCTATTAAATTCACTGAAAAAACCAAAGGTTTCACACCAGTTATAGTCAGCTGGACATTTTACTGACATAAAACCATTGAAATTCCCACGTTATAGTTAGTTGGACTCACTATAACTTGCGCGCCTGCAATGCACTGCTGATGACGTCACATATTACATCACTCATGACATGGTCAGTGACATCACTCATGACATCACTGATGACACCATCCTTGTGACAGAGTGACAGACCTCCTTTCAGTGTAATGTAACCCTTGAAACACATATTCAAAAATAGAAACTAACATTTTCAAAAAAATGGAGATAGCCATACCAGTTACAACAACCAATTCAGTAATTCCACCATCTATATACACTTCCACTCATTCACCAACAGTTCTATATAGTCACTCATACATATACTCACTCATCATATGTAGTGTTACACCTATACATCATGTTACACACCGACAGTCATCCAAAAGTTACTCACACACATACTCACACATGCAAATAAACTATTGAACATTCATTTATTTGCATATACAACTATACACACACTACCACCTTACTGCTAAGGAAACTTACACATACTTACTCTCTTAAACAATCACTTATAGAAACACATTTTTATTTAAACAGAAACTCTTACAATCTCTCACTCTCACATATACTCACTTATATACATCAATACTCACATATACTACATTAAAACATATGTCGTTACTAATAAAGACACTAGTGAGACAGTCATTCACTCACTAACACACACATATACACACTCATCCACCCATACAGTCCTGCACATATGCTGTCTTCAAAACACACACAAACAGTGAGTCAGTCACCAACCCATGCAGCCACTTATACACAAAGTGAAACACTGATACATATATTTAAATATTTAAAAATTAATTGCTAATATATGTATTCACTAAGATACACTTAATAAGCCAGTTCACCAATCAATATTTTTTTTTAAAAACATCCATTTACACACTTATTTAAACATTTATTCTTCCATCGACCTTTACAAATACATATATAAAACATATTTATTTTTCGGAAAGACACACATTCACTGGATGGTGTCATCAGTGATGTCATGAGTGATGTCACTGACCATGTCATGAGTGATGTAATATGTGACGTCATCAGCAGTGCATTGCAGGCGCGCAAGTTATAGTGAGTCCAACTAACTATAACGTGGGAATTTCAATGGTTTTATGTCAGTAAAATGTCCAGCTACCTATAACTATTGTGAAACCTATGGTTTTTTCAGTGAATATATATACACACACACACACACACACACATGTATATAAATATATATACATATATATATATGTCAAATATAAAACATTTAAAGATACGTATTTTTATTCTTAATGTTTAAGAAAATTAACTATAATTATTTCAGATATATGTATATAGATAGATATTCTAAAAATAGTGTTGTTCTTATTTTGAACTTAATATAGTTGTATTGATTTAAATATATTTAAGTTATTTTAAGATAGGTATAATTGTATATAGAATAATTGCAAGATAAATTCATTTCATGCCTATAATATTATATTTTATAAAAAACATTGGCAATTTTTTTAAAGTTTAATATGTTTTTTAATTAAATACCTTTAATATTTTTAAACACATTTAATATATGTTTTGGTTTTCAATCTATTTGTGGTTGTTAATGGTCATTTTAAAATTCAATATTAACATATTTTATACATGTGGTTTATATTTTGTTAACTTTTTATATTTGTGCATAATAGTGTTTTGGATTCAACATTTTTTTGTTGTAATTATAAGTATAGGGTTGCCGATATTACAGGTGCCTATATTTTGGCTTCAATACTGTTATAGTTTGCTATTTTTAGTGTTTATATTCAGAAGTATAGTCATCCTCCTATGGGCTTGCTCCTGTCATCTGACATGTAATATGTAAAAGACTATGGGCCTCTTTTCAAGTTTGTCAGAGCGGGAGCAATTCTTCTGCTCAAATTCATGGCTAGAGTCAATCTAACTTGTGGAGATTCTACCAGTTTAAACTAAGTACCTCCCCAACAGACCAATGTGAACCTCTGACCTATTGGTCCATTTACCAGAAGATCACCAGATCTCTATGATTGTCCCTCTACCCTATGCACTCATTTTCCGTACCCGTGTTTGGGATATGCGTCATGGCACACAACAGGAGGTAATTGTAGATTGGCCTCTAAATGCAGAAAGAAAAGTTCCTGCACGTTGGGTCCATTTATATAAAAAAAATGCCTCTTCTTGCATGCGTTTGGTTTTTCGACTATGGAAGAGCACAGGGACCTGCCAACCAGGGCCCATTGCCAGTGCTCTGACCCTTTAAAAGTGTCTGTTTAATTATTTTACACCAAATTGCAAACGCTAATGTAGTTATACGTCCCTAATATATGGTACCAGGTGTACCCAGAGCCTGTAAGTTAAGTTTCCCTCTTTGACTCAAGCGCTAATTTTATAACCCTAAATGTGACAAAGCCAAACATGATTCCCAGTCTGTCATTGCAGACTATCAGAGTCGTTTTTAAACTGCGAACTCAACTTTTCCATTTCAAACTTTGACAAAGACCAAACCTTCTTTTTTAATATTTATAAGTCACCTCTCAGCCTCAGGTAGGCCTAATGAGCCCTAAAGACATTGTATTAAAAAGAAGGACGTGTTTTAATGAATTTACATGTCCTGATAGTAAAAACCTGCATTTTCGTTTTTACCGTAGTGAGGCTGGTTGCCTCATTAACGATGGAGTTACACACTGACAACTCAGCATTGTGAACTTCCAAATGGAACTACTTAATCCGAGGATTCAATGTATTAAAGAATAATTGCATTAACCTGACTTGTTGGCCAAGTCAAATTTAATGTCACGAAAGTTGCCACTTTTTTGCCCGTTTATCAGTAGCCAGTGTCTGTTGCAAACAGCTGCTGTCCTCGAGACAGCCTGCTGCTCTCCTGGGTAGAGGTGATAATGATTCTCAGGACAAGGAATAAAGGACCTGCAAAGGGAAGAGGTGTGAACTCTTTCTGACAAGATGGCCAGAGCGGGTGTGAGCCAAAATAGTGAGCTTCAAAGGAGAAGTTGCCTATAAAGGGCAAATGGTAGTCATAATAGGACTGGGATGCTCTTTTATTTTGGCAAACAATCTATCATCTTAAGAGAAAAGAGAAAACTCATTGTCAAACCATGTAATCAAGTGGAGTTTAGCCCCTAGAGAGCCACATCTGTGGGTTGGGCTAAGGAGCTCCATACTCCAAGAGAAGGGGGAGGACAGAGTAGTGCACTGTGTGATACTTAAATGCTACACTTCACTGAAGATTCTTTGGAGGGGTCCTGGTATCACAAGTGAATGAATGACAGCATTCTGCATGTGTTTTTTCACGCATGCCTTAGGAACTCCGTCTTTTGAATAAATGCGTCTTCAACATGCATTTGTTCGACACGCAAGTCATTTTAACGACTTGCCTTAGGGGTACTGAATATTGGAATAGTTTAATTTACTATTCCAACTCCAATCTGCGCAACAGTAGGGAAGGTGCTGGACTTTAATTGCAACACCACTCCACCATTGCGCCCCCCTAAAATAAGTTGTTGTAATGACTTGCGTGTAGAACGAATGCGTGATAAAGATGTATTCGTTCTGTTGCCGGTGCCGTGGAGGCACAGTGTGATTCCTTATTCGTCCTAATGGACCTTTCCCAGTCCAAGCACTAGTTACTCGCCACTACCCCCTAAGATTGTAGCGGGCATACAAATGACACCCTTAGCATCAAGACCTCAGAATGCAACTGTTCTTAAAAGAAGACTGAAGGACTACCCTGTTGCTCCCCGGACCTAACAAAGAGAGGCTTCACCAAGGACTGCACAGTGCATGCTAAACCTGAGGACGGGCAAAGAGAGGATCATGCCTGCAGTGCCCCACTTGTGGAAAAGTTGCAGTATGTGCCAGATAGAATAAGTGCCACTGGCTGACTTCCTTTTACAGCCAGAGGGCCATAAAAGTTCCGAAGTCTTCACCCTGAGAGCTCTGTGCAAATACCCTGACGTCTGTTGGACATAGAGGTGCAGTCTTGGAGACTGAGTCCTGACTCTAAAGAGGTTCCCCCAAGGTTGCTGGATCTGTGAAAGCCACGAGAGTGTAGTCTGGTTGCCAGCAAGCAAATTATGGGCAGCTAAAGAAACTGCTTGGATTGCTGTAATCAGAGAACAGTGGACCAGTGGCAACTGGTTCCGTACTGGACTTCGTCGGGACATCGTGAGAGATAAATCCCTGATGCTAAAGTCACCCCCACCAGCTTGCGGACTGAGGGGTGGCTACAAAAGGACCCACTGCACCAGCTCCTGCCTAAGGATTCGGGACTGTACTGCAGAAAGCTAAAAGTGGCAAGTAACTGTCCCCTTCATTCTGTCTGGCCCCTGTGACTAGTCTCCTATTGGAGTTGGTCTGTCCAAGCGTAGTTAGATAGCTGTTCTCAACATACTTGTCATGGCTAACCCTAAACTAATATTGCAGTGGATTACAATGATTTTTTGCCTTGAGTGAAAAAGCAGTGATTTATTGTTTCATTCAAAAAATCATATCTCTGATCCCTCTGGAAGGTTTTTGTCATTCAGGTGTCTCTTTAAAGATACAATTATATACTATTTTTAAAAATTGGTACTTATGCCAAACTTAAAATAATGTATATCCAGGCCACTTTAGAACATGCCTCCCCTCCTGTCCCTATGTACCTTCCTCAGATGATTTAAGCACTTGGTACTGAATATATGAACAACCAAAACTGGAGTTGGCAAAACAGATTTAGGCTCGAATTCATGACCAGAAGGTAAAGAAATGGACTGAGAAATATGGCCATGTAATCACAATAAGGAAGCATACATTGAGCAAAATATAAAATTAAAAAGTAGCTTGGTATCCCTTCTCTCCAGGGACATATATATTTTTAATGTGTTTGTTTTTCCTTAAATATTAAGAGGCATTTGTTGCAGGCACATCATCAAATTGAAAAATAAAACATTGGTAAAAGTTTAAATTACATTGTGTATACACCTGTTAGAAATTCAGCATGTCTTTATAAGATTTACATGTACACTCTATAATCAACCATCTCAATACATACTTTTCTCAATTGTGTAATGCATCTGGGGATAAAATAATGCCCGGGCATACATTTTCCAATCTTTTCGAGCACTATCCAGTTTCTCTTCTCCTCTTACCATTTTTGTTCCATTCTTAATTCTTCCACAATTGACCAGTCAGACAAATCCTTGAACCATTCTTGCTCATTCGCTGTTTTCACATTCATTCACATAATCATCAATCTGTGGGGCAACACTCCCTCCCTTATTGTCCTAGGCATGACTGACTCCCTGCAACTCAAGAACGTTCTCTATAGAATCAGGAGAAGCAAAATCTAATCAATTCAACCTACCATGTGGAGTCCCACAGGGCTCATCGATTAGCCCCACTCTTTTTAACTTATACGTCACCCCCCTCGCACAACTAATAAGGGACTGTGGATTCACCCCAATATCCTACGCCGACGACACCCAAATTGTGGTGTCAATAAATGAAGACGTAGAGAACACAGCAGAAAAATTTCAAATCTGCATGAAAAAAATAAGCCAATGGATGAGAACAAATTGTCTAAAATTGAATGGAGACAAAAGTGAGGTCATGATCCTAGGAAGGGACAAAAAAATCTGGTCCCATTCATGGTGGCCAAAAGAACTAGGAGGATGTCCTGAACCAACGGAGAAGGTAAAAAACCTAGGAATTACTCTAGACACTAATCTCTCCTTTGACGCCCAAGCGAATAAACTGGCATCATCCCTGTGGTACATTTTAAAAATGATTAAAAAAATTCTACCCTACATACCACTTGACTCACGAAAGACAGTGGTGACAGCATTGGCCTTGTCCAGACTGGACTACGGGAACGGCCTATACGCTGGAGCCAGAAAAAAAATCCTAACCAAACTCCAACGTTTGCAGAATGCAGCAGCCAGGCTGATATTAGGTACACCTAAATTTGAAAGAATCAGCCACAAACTTAGAGACCTACACTGGCTGCCAATCGAAAAACGAATACAATTCAAAATACTGTGCCTAGCATATAAAGCAACCAATGGAACCGGATCCCAATTTTTAAAAACTCATCTAAAAATATATGAGCCAAATAGAACCCTCAGATCTGGCCAAAAGAAAATAATTGCGGTACCAAGATTCAAGAGAGCAAACTGGGGAGGAAGAAGCTTCCTGGTACATACAGCGAGAATCTGGAACAAACTACCGCTAGATATAAAAACTAGTCCATCACTGATATCTTTCAGAAAGCAAGTAAAAACGTGGCTGTTCTCTGCATATCCCTAAATTAAAAACCTCAAGAGTCAGAGTCAAATCACAGCGCCAAGACGCCTATGGGCAATCGCGCGCTTTACAAATGCACAAATCAAATCAAATCAAATCAAATTTGTAGGTCCGGGTGTTCCCCAAGACGATTAGATTGGTCTAAAATTGCATATATAGTATACTTACTTATAGATGTTTTCAGCCAGCCCTCTTCATCCATTGATCTGTTGTAGCGCCATTCACAATTTTCTTCAATTCACTATGGCAGGGATCAGTCCTCTCCATCTTTAGCCATTGCTACATTCACTGGGGGTCGAGACATTCTGGTATTTCACATAGAGAACATCCATGTAAACTAGTTTCCTTAAACATCAGTGTTTTCTTTTAACCAATGTTTATTTTTAATGTTGATGTATCTCCTCAAAAATAACATTTTGTATAAATCATGACAAAACAAAGCAATCATTAATAAAGCCTAAAGGATGGAAGCCACTGCCAGATCTCTTGGCTGTGCTAGTAGCAGCTTTGTAGAAAATAGTTCTTATGCAAGTCATGGCTACATTCATTTTTCACTAGTAATTCACTTGCCAGAAGCACACTTTTCTCTTATGGATCCTGGTTCCTGCTGGACCACATCCTCACAGTTTACCTGGCTACTGGGCTGCATGTCTTCCTTTGTGGCCTAATACTTCTACACTGCCTTTCCCGCTACCAACAGTCTCACTAGTCTCCTCTCTGTACAACCTGATGTATGTGGCCTGTCATCAAGGCCACACAGCCTTGGCTGGTGGATGGGATGCCCCCTTCATTCTGAGACTTATGCTTGGCGCCCATTTATCTTTCTCTGTGCCCACACAAACTCCTGTCTGGTCCTATGGATCCAACTGGGTCCTGGAATACTTACTGCAGAACTCCATTTTGGGGACTCTTTGAACCAGGCAATTCACATTCAACCTTTCTACACACTCACTGACACCAGGTCAGAAATGACTGCACTGGGGAGAGGTGGAGCTGCTACAGTTCCAGACGGCAGTGTTCTTGGACATCCCTGCCTGGCAGGGTAGTCCCGTATGCTGGGTTTCCTTGCCTCAAATGCACCAAGATTGAAAGGAGGGCATCCAATGACAGTACATTTGCTTATGCAATGCTTATTACTATAATATTGGTTCTAGACACATGGTTGCTGTTGTATTTGTGTATTGTTGACTGTGCCTTCACTTTCATTTAAAAACAACACTTACTTTAAATTACTACCGTTAGCTCTATTTACCTTTGATTACTAATCCTAACTGTACTTTTCATTGGAATACCACATATACCAGTCCCTTTTACAACAGAACATAGTACCCAACACAGTCCACATCTGTCTTCAATAGCCCTCGACATTAACTCACCTCCTACTGAACACATTAGAGAAGACTCTGTCCAAGAAATCAACACAACAGGCGATGAAGTTAAATGTGAACATGCTCTCAACAGTGCTTTGCACTAAATAATGACACATTTGAACTTCCAAGACAACACATCAGACAGAACCCTCAACACACATCCAACACAGCACAGATATACTACTTAAATAGCTATCAATGCGCCCAAAGCAACGTTCCCCCATGCCACCAACATGCACCCTCATAGAACAGCACACACCTATTCAGATCCCATTACATCCAACCATCACAATCCTTGTAGGCCAGCACACGGCTATCAGGCTGCACACCACCACCTAATGTTTCCTATTATTTCAGATGCCTACAGACCTACTGGGCTATATGCAACGCAAATAACCGAGTTAAGTTACCGTATGCACGTCTTGATTCGACCTTAGGCCACACCCAACAAACCAACAACACACATAAATATATACAACAAAGCATCGAATATCTTCCCTCTGCCTCCTTTTTACTGCAGTTCCCAAACAACATTAGAGACTAGGACCTGAACCAAACACGATTGGCACAGTAGAGCCACACCAATTGCACAATATGCACCGTATAAATACGGATGGCATAACACCTAAAATCTCCTTGTTGGCTTGCTTCCCCTCTTTAATTTCCAATTCTTGCAAAAGCAACAGAGAGCCATAGACTGCAATCAGCATTAGTTTGCAGCGTCTCCTAGTTATAATGTTTTCTAGGATTACCTTGGAGGTTGTCAGTAGATGTTAAACTGCGTTCACTGCTTGTCATAGCTGAGCTCACATGCCTACAAACTTCGTCATATCTAATGTCTAAAGAGGCAAACAATAAATTAGGAAGCAGTAAGGCCTACTTTTAGAAAATGCATGCCTTGCTGTTTTTGCTTTTATTTCTTGATAAATATGGTTGATTGTTGAGCAGTCTTGGATTAGCACTCGTCAAAAATCAGACTGTGTATATGCTATGACTGTAAACTAATGTATTAATTTTTATTTGTGCAGTTTTACAAAATATTTCCTCGTGCTGGTGCAAGGATAGGCTCATTTGTTAATCCTACTCCGATATGTTTCGCCAAACCATCTACTGAGGCTAATCATTCCCCAAGCCTCAGTCCATTGAGCTTATTCAGCAGCGACATAATCAGGCAAAAGCAGGGCAAAGCTCTTATAGCACAAATAAATGGTGTACATTTTGCAATGTTAAAACTACAATAATTCCCGATTTTCCTGTCCCCTTTCTCATTATTAATCGGTTTCAGATGCTCTACCTAAGGAATGTTTACAAGCACTGCAGAAATAAAATACAATGCTTGCAGGACAACCAAGAAACACTTATTATTGCCGGATCTATATATTTATTGGCATTGTTGAAATAAAATAAAAACAATATTAATTGTACAGTGCAATTTAATGGGACGCAGAGTCGTCACAATCAGCATCGAATCGAACAAGCATTGCCAAAAGATATTTCACATCTCCCACAAGCAGCATTGCTATTAAAATCACTTTGTGTCCTGTGTGGTAGCCAAGGTATGGAACGCTGATGAAAACACACAGAATACTCTTCAATTTAAGGGAAAGATATTGTTGCCATCTTGCTTTTCTTTTTCTTAGTTGTGCAAAAATGACTGTCCTCAAACCCCAGTAGGTATATTCTGATCAGAATTCGATTTGATCATTGCTTAGTTTCTAAATGCAGTTAACTAATATGGGGCCACATGTACAAAAGGTTTTAGCAGTCACAAATGGAGAATCGGGCCTTTAGCAACCTCTAAAAAGCCTTCTGACGTACTAACCCTATTTTGCGAGTCGGTAACCTATTACCAAGTTGGTATTAGGAAGGGAGTGTCAAAGGCGTCCCTTCCTATGTCGCAGGGGGATTTATGAATGTTTTGCGACAGGAATGCCTCGCGAAACATTTGCAGTTTGCCGCTTACTTCAAGTAGGTGGTAAGCCAGTCACAAATGGGAAGAGGTCTCCAGGGGACCTCTTTCCCTTTGTGAAGGGTTGTGAAAACTTTTTCTAAGAGCAGGCAGTGGTCACACTTACCACTGCCTACTATTAAAAAACATTTGCCATTCAATAGGTTTCGCATTAGTGAAGCTTTGAGATATTGATGTTGCAAATGCTAATGTTTGTTATTTAATTGTTTTGGTTTAAAAATATCCCAGCAGCAGTATAAGTCATAAAACAAAATTCCACTAGGCAAGAAAAAGGTACAGTGCAACAGGTTGTTACTAGGTGTCCCGTGGAGTTGTTAAGGGACCTATGTTTGTCACATAAGGTACTGCATCCTTAACCACATGGCTGCTAGGCGTTTTCCCGTTCTGCGCTGAAGCACCAAAATAACCATTATTCATGACGAGCTGGCCTTGTCATCCGCGCACGGCAGGTAAGCGCCATGACGAGCCCAGCTCGTCATTAGCTTCGAAGGGGTTAATGCAATTATAAATAGAATAATTGCAGCTGAGTATACGTTTACATTTGTTTTTTATTGGAAGTGAGATTTTTGTTTGCTTGTGTTTTAAAAATGCACCATTTAAATAAACAATAATGGTGTATTTTTAAAACGCAAGCTAACAAAAATCTCACTTCCAATAAAAGCAAATACAAACGTATGCTGAGCTTCAATCTATATATATGTATATATATATATATATATATATATATATATATATATATATATATATATATATATATATATATATATATATATATATATATATATATATATATATATATATATATATATGTTACCCAGTGACTGTTGTTGTTGTTATTACTTCATTCAGTCTCAATTTATAGAAAACCATAAAAGTACATACATAGAATAATACTACATTGGTCAAAAAAGAGAACAAGTGACTGTTGCCACTAGGTAGTTATAGCTAGGACCAAGTTTCCATAGGAAATAGATTGATATTCTGATAGCTTTGGTGCCATTTTGCGAATCTTCACGAAATCTTCCAAAGAAGTGTGATCCACCTCAGCTTCTTCCTGGAAAGTTTCAGGGTGATCCATCGAGCGGGGGTCGATAAAAAGGGGGTGTTCCAAAATGCATTTTATTTTCCCCATATGAATTTCCATGGTAAAATTGAACAGCAATTCTGCAAAAACAGCTGAATGGAATTACTACAAATTTGACATAAAATATGATTTTGATCCAGAAGGCGTGTTTTTGTGATTTGGTGTGAATCTGTTAAGTAGTTTTTGAGAAATAAAGGTTCAAAATGTATTTACATTTCATGCCACTGAGGATCCATGGATGCAACAGATATATTCGGTCCCCTCTCCTGAACTTAAAAAACAAATCCTATAGAGGGGCAGAGTAGGAATACTCGAACCCCCTTGACCTGGTGGTGGGGTGGGGACATCTTTTAATTTGTTGTGACTGGGTCCGTAGATCCAGGGAGGATTTGTGGATCTGTGTTAAAAAAAGAAATGGCTGGCTCCTGCCATTTTCAATTTTAAGCCTCCTTGGGGTCGGCCAGAGCCTAGGGGTCACTGCATATTAAAATAAAGGGAAGGGGGCATGTTCTCCCTCCCTGACTCACTTTGTATCTCTGGAGGCAGAAGCATTTTTCTGTGGAGTGTAGCATGGGACCCCCTTCAAGAGCCACTTAATGGCCCGAGGACATCATCCCCGGGGCTGAAGCATTGATTTTGGGGTGATGGGCACCACCCGGAGCCTAGTTAAGGGCCCCAGGGCCCCAATCCTTGGGGTTGAAGCATTTTATTTGAGGAAGGGGATGTGCTGCCTCCTCCTGAGCCATCCAATACCAGTGTCCTAAGGATCCCATCTCACAGGACACTGTGCTACTCCCTGCCCACAGGCAGCACTACAACTCCCTGTTCACACTCTTGTGGGCAGGGAACATATGTTTGCTCTTTGCTCAGTGGAATCAGAAAGAAAAACTGCTCTTGGCTGGGCGTGAGAAAAGCCAGCTCCCGCCTGCACCTGAGCTGGCACGAGAGCTGACAAGGCTGTGGGAGGAGGCTCCCGCAGAATCAACAGCCATCACAGTTGTGGGTGCTCCTGGTGGGACAGGGACACTCCCCACAAAAAAATGTAGAAAATGGAAAAAAAAATAATAAGCATAATAAGTGAGTGGTGAAGCCTTTTATTTCTTATTGACTGCTACTGGGCAAGGAGCATCCCATAATGCCATAGTTAGTACAAGAGCTGAATGGAGCCATAAGCTTCTTTTATAAATTTGCGTGTGATAGAGATAATTGTGGGAATTTTTAGAACTGTTTTAGAGGGGATTGTTTAACACTGTTTTAATTCTGGATTTACCTATTCACTTCTTTGACCTCTCAGTCCGCTGTGGGTTTTCCCAGTTTGAGCGGAGGTAGACAAATGAATTGTCCTCACTTCCTCTTGCACGGCACCATGAAGGGAGCAGCGGTTTAGTTTGCTGCACCTCCTACTTCATTAACAGATTGGCCGGGCGCACCACCGGCGCACTCAAGGCGTGACAAAGAACAGCCTGTCTGTGCCCATCCACACTCAACCGTCGCCTGACGCCGGGACCTCTGGTATTTATTCTGCCATGGTCACTCTTACTAAGATTACCTATTCTTTTAGGACTCTTTTCAAAATATGAGAAAGCTGCAGGCCTGCATTTTCGTCACATCTGCTTTAATAGTTCCCCTCTAGTGTTGGAGGACCCGATGAGGTGTAGTAATACTGCTGCAAGCTTGATGCAATGAGTGACATAAGTTCAAAGGATATGGAGTCTAGGAACTCCCTTACTACGGCCATTAGGAAGACTTGTACTGTACTTTAGCCTCAGTCTCTTCAGCCTTCTCATTCTACTCATGATTTTAAGAATGTTGTGTGTAATGTAATATTTCTTCCTAAACATGTCACTGAATGTTGGGATCTTCTTTACTCCCTTATGCCTGATGTCGGTTTTCTCATGGAAACTTGACTAGGTCCCAGTGCAATACCTGCAATTACGCAAGCCCCTCCTCACAACTATCGTTTCATCAAAGCAGATAGAGATGGGATATTAGGAGGTGGCATTGCTATCCTCTTTAGAGACTCCATTAAAGTCTCTCTTATAGACTCCCTCATTAAGGACTGGGTTGAAACCTGTATTTTTTAAATAGAATTCTCTCCGAATAATTACTGGAAAGGCACCGTGATCTATTGCACTCTGGGGCCCAAATAAGATTTTAGTCAACACCTTATTGATAATATTGCCACTCATGTGATATCTCCCCAAATCTTTTTATTACTAGGCGATTTTAATTATCAAATAGACGATCCTTCAAACATTGATACATCCCAGCTTCTAGCCGACTTAGAGACCTTGGCCCTTCATCAGAAATTCTGGGGCACAATCACTCAGCAGGCCATACACTAGATCAGATTTGTACTAATTCAAAAAATTTGCCATGTGATCCACCTATTCTCCTCACGTGGCCTGACCATGCTTTTATTGGTTTTCAGATTATTAATTCAGATAAACCAGATTTGAGACACATCAGTAACAATGATACTAGAAGATGCTGGCATCCTGTCTCCTCTAATTAATGAAGTCTTTGCTCTACCTATTATCAGGCTAGATTCAGAAGTCAACCAAATGTTGGCGGAATTTCAGGTTGCTCTAAACTTAGGCTTCAATAGTTTAGCACCTTTAAGGACTATATAACATATTTTACCCAGACCTCCTGCACTCTGGTATACTGCAGATTTGAAAGAAGGGAAAGCGCTTTGTAAGAAGTTAGATAGACGTTGGCTTTGCAATTATGATCAGAAGGATAAAATTGCGTATAAGGAGGCCCTCTCACCATATCATGGCAACATCAAAAAAGTGTGCAAAATGTATATTTGTAAACAAATCGGCCAGGCAGACAACTCTTCTAAAGAATTGTTCAAAATTCTTAAAGACTTTACTCATCCTTCTGCCTGTTCTTAGCACATCAAGCCTCAAAGGAATTATGCAATTCTATTGCAGACTACTTTGAAGATAAGATCAAGTTGATCTATCAAAACTTCCAGAGTATGTCACAACAATTGACTGTGGAGCAAATAGATTCCCCTCCCCTTAACTCCAGGTCAAATATGCTGGATAAATTCCAGACTCATACCCTCGAACGGGTGCAATGTGTACTTGAAAGAGCTAAATCTGGTTTTTCCATGGACCGTTGACCACCCAGGATGGTAGCCCTGCTGGCTAGCCAGATTGCTCTGGAAGTTAGATCTCTAGTCAACCTTTTCACTGAGTTGGGAAAAATTTCTCCAGCGTGGAAATCGGCTTAGATTATACCAATACAAAATAGGAAGAATTTGGATCCCTCTATTCTTTTAAATTACAGGACCATCTCTTTACTCCTGCTCTTGGGTAAGCTGTTGGAAGGCCTAATCAATAAACAACTGACTGAATATTTGGAACTGAATAAGATCTTAGATCCTTCACAATTAGGCTTTAGAGAAAAGCCTAGCACTGTGTCGGCATTGATTGCTATGATAAATACCATCTGGTGCTCGCTTGATATTAACACCCCTGCCATGCTCGTGCTCTTAGACCTATCCGCAGTATTGGATACTGTGCCCCATGTCAAGTTACTTCAAACACCACGAGAGATAGGGATTAACGGGACTGCCCTTGCCTGATTCCAGGATTTTCTGAAAGATAGAGTGCAGGGTATCTCGCACGGGCGTTTCAATGCCAGGCCTAGGCAGGTCAATAAAGATGTTCCTCAGGGCTCATGTCTGAGCCCTTCATTGTTTAACTTGTGGGTTTAAAAAGCTTATAATATGATGACACTCAGTTGGTTATTTCCGTTGTTGAGGATCGTGACAAAAGGAACCGCTTTTCAGATGGAATGAAGGCTATCACAGAGTGGTCGGCAGATAACTTTCTCCAGCTGAATCCAGGGCCAGCCTCCTAGCAAGATTGTAAAAACCTTGAAATCAAGGTAGATTTTGAACTTAATATGAAAGCACAAGCTCTTTCTACAACCAGAACTTGTTTCCATGTGCTACGATTGCTGTAGAAGGCTTTGCCATTCCTCCCTCTGGAGGCCTGAAAGATCTTGTTACAGGCTCTTGTGAGCCGGCTGAACTATCATAAAACTCTGCTGGCTGCTGCCAATGAGTCATTATTGTTAAAACTGCAAGTCGTGCAAAACACAGCAGCACGGTTGATTTGCAACTCACTGCCCTGTACGGCATTCGCTCCTCTCTTTAAATCTTTACATTGGCTCCCAGTAAAGAAGAGTTGTATTCAAAATATGCTGTCTAACCTATAATGCTCTGCAGGATAAAGGTCCCTTATACCTTAGCCAGAGACTGAAATGTTATCACCCCACTAGGAATCTGCGTTCAACTGAGAAGGAGTTATTGGTGTTCCCTCGTATTTGACTTGTTAGATGTGGTAGCAGATCCTTTTCTTACCTGGCCCCCACCCTTTGGCGCACATTGCCATTCTCAGGTGGAAGCTGCCCGGTTTACAGTAAATTCAAGAAAGCATTAAAACTGAACTGTTTTAGGATTTAGACTCTATGTCCAGCTTTTGTACTAACTGGGGCGCTAAGATACCCCGGTTGGGGTGATTTGAGAATGTTATCAATTTAAATTATTCCTTCATGTGAGGACTTTTTAATTATTGTTTTGTGATCTTAAAGGGGACCCTAGAAGCACCACCAAGCATTTTTTGTAATGTTATGGAGAGATGAAGGGAACAACTTTTCAAAATAAATGCAGTAAGGCTCCTGGGTTATTGAATTAATGACCCCAGGAGATCGGACCATTATTTTTAAAGTGCTGCAGGGACTCTTTGTGGTTGGTTCTATGGCTGCATTGTGTGGCCTGCAAAATATAAAAGAAAAGACTCAAAGAAATGTTCATAGTTGTTTTAAAAAATGCTTTATTGAAAATATTTTGTGATTTTGTTAATGGTATTATATGGTATTAGTAATCATGGCAATGTGTGTATTTCTAAAATATATATTTGATTATAGTTATTGGTGACTTTTTCAGATAGTCTCTAGGTCTGCTTTATATATGTTGATGTGTTGACCTCCTCATAAAGTCAATAGATGTATTAGATTTAATAGTTTGATGGATGGGCCTTTTACATTTTGGTGTTCTCACACTTTGGCAAAGCCAGTAGGTCCGCCTTACTTAAAATGACACAACTTTATATTGTTACTTGCATTTAAAAAATGCAGAAATTCACAGAAAATGTCAAGGGCTAAAGTGACGTTATAGTTAGGTTTGTTAACAATATCTTACTCAAAAAAAATGTAAATACTGAAAAAAAAATGTTAAAGTGACATCATAGTTCTGTAAAACATAATGTTTTATACTCTGAAAACCACTGAAATTCGCCAGTTATAGTTAATTGAAGCCCTCATCACTGCTTATGACCTCGCAAATTACAGCACTCATGACATATTCTATGACATCATTGATAACATCACTGTTGACATCTTAAATACTATTTATGACAACCCTGTGCATGGCAACCTACGAGTCATAAATTATATTTACTCCATTTAACTAGAGCTGGTGAATTTCACTTGTTTTTAGAGTTTAAAACATTACTTTTCACCTAACTATAATTTCACTTTAACTTTTGCCTTTTTTCTGTGATAAAATATATACATATAATACATATATATATAATACACGTATGTAATCTTAATAATAGTCCTTTGGAGGTGGCCCCACCAGTTTCATCTGAGGCCCCAGTGTAACCTCCCTAAAATCACTTGTAGAGATGCCACTGCAAGAAAAGACTCGTATAACAAAACTAAAAGAGAAAAAAGCATAAAAGCAAGTATTGTCAGGGTAGCAGTGGTCAACATAATTAAACAATCCATGAGTCACAACCTCCCAGTAAGCTTCCATTATATTTCGAACTGCCATTTCTTGGGGTTACCTCCAGTGGAGTTGGTCTACGCCTGCCTAATCTCTATTTGGTTTTTGTGAAACCTCAGCTCTGCACCAGGGATCATCGATTCTAAAGCTGATTAGTGAGTGATGAGGACATTAGGAAACTGTCCATTCACCTCTTTCTACGAACACTTCTTTCAATATATTACTTTTAAACAATAGGTTTTCCATGAGCAGTGCCGGTGCTACAAATCTCAACCATTACCCTGCATTAGGCCTCCGCCCTGATCTCTGACGACACGTAGGCAAAAATAGACAAAGGACTGAATGGAAAGGTCACCTTCTGAACTCTTTTCGCACATGTAATTTTTATTTAGTGTGACACATTTGAACACAGTCACAGAACTCGTAAACTGAATAGATAATTTGTTAAACAATGTTTGATAAATAATAGGACCAACATACAAAGGTGCTACAATATTTGAAATGTTCTTCCCTATGTAAGAGTCCATTGCATAACAGGAATTTCATTCATGTATACAGAATGGGGAGGTAACGGTGTTTTAACACATTAGTCAATACAAGAACAGACAGGTGTCAGTAACGCAGGACAGCTGAGACACAATAGTTTATCACCACAAAGGATTATGAAAACAAAAATGTGTCAGAAGTACACTTCCTAGTTAAGTATGCCAGTACAATATTACATCATGGAACACGTGCATATTATGTAATCTCTCTCCTGACTGACTGATGGGCAGCAGGGCCGGACTGGCCATAGCGGGCACCGGGCGTTTCCCCGGTGGGCCGCTAGGGTGGAGGCCGATTTTGGACCCCTGGGGGGCCGTTTTTCTGTTACCGGGGGTCAGCAATATCGGCCCCCAGTAACAAAATCGGCCGAAACCGGCTATCGCACACTGCTTTCCTGCACTCCCCCTCACCCCAGGTGGGGCTGGCTGAGCAGTGTGCCAGGGCCGGTTTCTGTTCCCAGTCCGGCCCTGATGGGCAGCTCTGGTTAATCATTTAGAAACATATCAGATATTTTTACGAATTTTCTCCAGGAAGTAAATCACAAACTTCTCTAATTTCCAAGTTTGAGAAACATCATGGAACATTGTACAGCTTTAGGTCTGTGTAAGAAGTTCTCTATAGCGGGTGAAATGAGCTAAGCGTAAGATTTTCTCATCGTAATTTCTATATGTGGTACATGTATTACAAGGAAAGCCTTGGGTATTAGGTGCTAAAAATTCAAAGGCATCAGTTTCAAGTCATGTAATTCCTTCCTTCAGCTAATACTTGAGTAATCTCTGCTGGCAAGGTCGTCAAAGAGTGTCTTAAGTTTCAACCATTGTCGAGTCGACCTACACAAGGTCACGAAAGGTCTAAAATGGGTAGTAGTTTTTCGAGGATATGAAAACTTGAAAGGATAATATACAAAATTATGTTAAATATTATATAAAAATATATATTTGGAGGTAGGCAGAATTCTTTTAACCTGCATTTTTTATGAAATCTCTGTACCCCCAAGGTACGTTGCTACTTTGCAGACTTAATATCACACATACATAATGACTTGAAAATAGCAAATGATTGACTAGGGTCACACTTAATATGCTCTGCTGTGATGTCTCGTGCATAGTTAGCTATAACCTTAATCTCTAACCTTCTGAAAGTCACGTGTGGGTTCCTTCTTATCCCAGTAGATGACCGCTCAACTGAATTTAAATTCTTTCCATGTATGCCACAAGAAAGAGATACATTGCACCAACTTATTTACCCCCACAAGCGGCTCCATTGCATACTTCATACTTCAAATACACTCAAGAGTTTGGAGACAAATTATTGGTCATAGATGCAATAACACTACAACTCAGATTAGCTTTAAAAAAAACTGGTTCTATATCTGAAAAAGAAGGTTGCAAGATTGGGTGGGGAAGTGTCCTTTAAAAAGAGCATCAGATTATCCTCACCACCAAAATAAAGATTGGTTTGAAGGTTTAGACACTACCAGCTCCACTAATTTACCCTTGGTTAATATGGTAGTTGCACAGCATAGCTAGCCTTTCACCACTGCATTCATTTGTTTGCAGCAAATATTATTGCGACATTTCACCTTTTGCGTTTCGCCACCAACCTTCACCATCTGGGGGTCATACCCATCCCCCGGAATACCTGATAAATTGGTTCAGTCATGTGACTCAGCTGTCAGGATGCAGATGAATATCCTTTCTTCCAGTGGAATGGGTGCCCGTCCACCAACTACGTGGAGCTCTGCTAGTCTAAAGTATCAACTGACAAAGCATCATGCATGCACATGTTGAGGTAGAGAATTCACACTGCTCACACAAAAGATGGTTTTAATTCTTCTCTATCAGCTTACCTCTCCCAAAACTCTGATTTTAATGGGGAAAGGGATAGGCTGAGCAGCTAGGCGTATCTTCTGAAACATTTGAAAAAATATTTTGTGGAAACATAGATGCTTTTGTTTCTCAGTTTGAACAATTGTGACTAATATTACACAGATTCATACATGTATATGTACATACTGTGCACACCTTCATTTAAACCACCAATGTCATTCCATCAGTGTACCTGTCTACCTGCGGGGGGCCAAAGCCCTATGGTATTCAAAGCATCTTGAGTTGAAAAGTGAAGATTTATTTACTCTGGTGTCCCTCCAGGACTAAAAGCAGAACCAGAGATAATCTGGATTTAGCTGGTGCCGAGAGGTGATTGTCTTTACAGTATGCTTCAACTTTTCTTCTTCATGTTGTCACTTGGGAGAACTGCTTTGGCAGCCTTGGGTGTGTTCAATTCAGATTGATTACATTTTGAATCAATCTTCTCTGATCCAACCTACACTCTTTCACCCACTTCTTCAGGGTTCCCTAAATTACTAAATCGACAAGTCATCCCATTACATGCTGAAAAAGCTCCTCCACAATGTGATGGCTAGCACCCAGGGATTACATTTACCACAGAGTGGCTAAACCCAACTAACAAGATTGGAGCCCAGCATAATCCACATCTGACGTCTTTCTTCTCTTTTAGACACTAAGGAGCCCATTAGTATGGTGGGCGGATCGCCCCCACCAGGCTGGTAGTAGCCACCGCCGGCATGGCGGGGGCGATCCGCCCACTATCCTTGCTCTAAAGACCCCCACCATATTAGGATGGTGGGGGGACAGCGGCAGACGGTAAGACCGTCCGCTGCTTTTCTGCCTGGTCGCAAGGCGACCGGAGCGGAAAAGGTATAATATGGTGGCGGTGTCTATCAGACACCGCCAGCCATATTATGATGCGCACATTTGAATGCTTTTCCGTGGCGGCAATACCGCCACGGAAAGGCAAGCGGAGAATCCCTGCAGGGGCCCATTGCGGGACTCCATGGGGGGGTGGGGGGTGCACATGGGGGGTGCTGGCCCAAAGGAGCACATTTTGACAGTGAGAAAATCACCTGTAGAAGACAGACGAAGAGAAATTATGAGCAAAGCTGCAAACCATTCTAAAATTCCAACTTGGGCGCTTAAAGAACCAGAGTTTAGAGTAATTGGAAACCAAGCTGCTATAGCTTTAGACTGACAACTTAGAGGAAAGTTCTGTATATTTCAATGTCTAACTGAAGTTAATATTAACTTTGTTGGTTCCAACGAATTTGACCATACATTCCAAGTCTTGGGAAATTGGGGATTGTTCCTGGGAGGTATAGATCCTGTATGTCCATGAATTTATTACATGGGAACATTTATCATATGGGCCAATCTGATGAAACGAACAAAGTGACACATTGAAGGCTTAAAAAAAGTGCAAGTATTAGTGAAGTAGTGGGAGGCCATAATACCATCTGTTGGGGTTATATTAAATTCTCACAAGATGAGTAAGCATTCTACGGTAGTAGATAAATTATCTACTGACACTGCATTTTTTAAATGTTGTCCTCATTTTGCATCTTTTGGGCTTATAGGGGTTCAGCTTTTTGATTCAGGAAACAACTGTGAAGACCTCGCCCTATATCATTGGGTCAAGACTTCTACCTAAGTAGCTCCTAAAGAAAACCGTCTCCACACCCTCATCAATAGTTTATCAGGAATGAGTGTTTGGGATCTGTTTCCTTTAGACCCTTGTGTCCCAACTGAATTCCCAAAAATGTAACTGTAGATGTCATAATCATTGGACCAAGCTGTTCTAATGTCTTATTTCCCAAGCATCGCATAAGTCCCCGAATTTTACTCTATTGAATGATAGCGACTTACGTTCTAAAACACCGCTCCCATGGACTGTCCGTACCCACTCAGTACAATTTGGGGGAGAAACCTGTACCCACTTTAAACATATTTCCCTTCTTGCCAATAATATTAATATAAACAGTAAACATTTTTGCTTTTTAGATAGTTTCAAAGGATCGTGGCTCCCCTCAAAGACCCCAAAAATTACCATCGCCAAACTTACGTTAATGTTTTTATCAATAACTTCATTAAAGGTCTTGCCCACTTTTTGCCAGAAGATCTCCACAAGAGGGCACTGCCAGAACATATGCACATTGTCTGCCTTCTCCTCATCGCATCGATGGCACTTCCTCACTTCCTGTCTTCCCAACTTTGACAGCTTCTTCAGCGTCCAAGATGCCCTATGTACTGTGAAAAGATTATTTTTCCTAAGGGGTGAAGAGTTTACAGTTGACTAAAAGGTAGCCATAGGTAATTGACATAGATCTTCTGTCTGTGTGCTTGGCAGGTCCCTCTTCAAGATCTCCCCCAGCATAAAATATAGTTACTGTCCTACTTCAATCAACATATAGTACCATTTAGCAATTTCCTTTGTTTGTTTCCAATAGCTGCTTTATTCCATAGTTCATACTCCCTTACCCCGTTTTTCCCAGCTCTCTTGCCAGTTACTCAGTTGATAGTATTTAAATCTTGAGAGATGGCCTGCTGTTAATTGTTCCCAAGTATCCCACAAAGCTAATGTTTTGCTGTTCAGGATTTGACCGAACTTATTTAATCCTGACTTAGCCAGATGGACTGCCAATGTATCTATAAGCCATTTAGGAGTGCCTGGTGAATGAAGTTAGTTTGAGACAGTTCTCCAAGGTCATGCACCACTTGTATCCCTAAATATCTAATTTCCTGCTTCACCAAGGGGCTAGAGCACTGTGTATTCCATTCCATAATTTCAGACTTATCACTATTAACTAAATAACCTGATAATTTCCCAAATTCTTCTAAAGTCTTCAAAATCTCAGGGAGAAATGTTTCTAAGTCGCTAGTATGGATTATCAGATCGTCTGCATACAGACCCATTTTTTTTTTACCCTCTACATCTATCAAGGGATAGAATCAGAAATAAATAGGAGGTAAGCACGTTATCTCACTATGAATACCGGGAGGGCTGTAGTAAATTGCTGGCATTGAAAATTAAAGCAGACCTTACCAGAAATAATATTTAGATTCTAGAACCCATGACAGGTAAAATATGTAGCGAGGATAAAGAAATAGAAAAGGCTTTCAAGCTCTTCTTTAACAATCTGTGCGAAGAAGATACAGTTACATCTAGGGAAAACGTATTAAAATATCTCGTAGAAATAGATACCAATAGACTGACACTAACCTCAAAAGAGTACCTGTGTTCAGAGATAAATTCGGAAGAAGTAAGAAGGGGGATCGATAAGTTGAAGAAAGGGAAAATGCACCAAGCAGTACGAGCGATCGCGATCGAGCAGACCCCCAGAAGGTGGCTTTCTCGGAAGGCAGTCCACAAATAAGGACACCAGCTGTTAAATCAAGCCGGCTTGCAACAATGGCTCTCCTTAACTAAGGGACAGCATTGAAAACAAACAACCCTCCAAAATCTCATGAAAATAGGAAATATAATAGGGAGATGGTGTGAATATCAAGACACACCGGTTGTCCCGCGCCGTGGGCTTGTGGACTTCTACAAATTGATTTGTTGCACAGAATTAGAGTGTGTGGTCCTGACGAGAACTCGACAATAAGAAGAGTTCGAAACGCATAGACCTTGTGTTTGCCTTGCCATAAGAACATCAAATAATAGATTAGCTTTTTGTGAAATATACAAATAGGCGTTAATTACAATCTATGGCAATGTACATGAAACAGTGGACTTTGAATAATTGTAAATACTGATGGTATAATGTTGAGTATGTATGAGAATGTTTGATTGTGATTCACAAGTGAGTGTATGTGTGAGAGTTGGAAGGGGAATGTTTTAATGTATAGAATGTTTTACATATATTGTATGTCATATGTTTTTTTAAATGAAAAATTTGTTTAAAAATGATCAAAAAATCCAAATGAAGTAAAAAGTAAATAAAACTAAGGATTTATTCAAGAGATTCAGATCCCCTCACTTTTTGTTTCAGTCAACTGTGAGATGATACATTTATGGTGAATTGTGAATGGCAGCATTGGCATCTTTCTATTTTGTATTATATCAGACTGTCTCCCCAACAAATTACACATAGTACTAAAAGAAGAGCTGTCACCATGGTACAGGGAGATGATAAACGCAGCCTTTTTTAGAAGGAAAAGCATTTCCACAATCTTGGGAGGAAGCCATGATCAGTATAATTTTTAAACCAAACAATAACCTCAATTATGCGAGTCATGTAGATCGATATCGCTCTAAAATTGCTGCTATAAGATATATACTCAGATTTTAGCTAAACGTTTGGAGAAGATCATTGGGAATTTAATACATAAAGACCAAAAAGGATTTATTAGAGGAAGATAACTGCCTGATCTTATGCACAATTTAATCGGAGCAATAGATTTGGCTATAGGTGAGAAAATCCCTTTCACGGTTCTTACATTTGATGCAGCTAAGTCATTTGATAGGATCAGTTGGCCCTTTGTACTCCAGCCAATTAGGCAACAAGACTTGGGGGATAATTTTTCCAGAGCGATTTCAGCAATCTATAATAACCCTACTGCCAGAGTCCTGGTAAATTGCAATCTTACAGGTCAAATATTGATCGAAAGAGGGACCCGTCAGGGTTGTCCACTGTCACCTCTACTCTATAACACATATATTGAACCCCTGGCAGCCTGATTAAGATCAAATATAAACATCACCCCGCTGGTGGATTCTTGACAGTAGACACCGAAATTGTTTCTATGAAGTCTATGGTTTTTCAAAACGGTCTTGCTTTAGACGTCCTTCTTGCAAATGAAGGCGGAGTCTGATGGATGTTAACGGTGCAACATTGTTGCACTTGCATTCCAGTCAAAAGTAAAGATCTGAAAAGGTATATTAAGACCATCACACACCTTGAAAAGGACTTGACTAATGTTATCGCTGATGGTGCCTGTGAATCAATTGGGAAAGGATTTTCTTCTATGGGTAGATGGTTTGCAGACCTAGAAAGTAGATTCTTGTGAAAGATCTTGAAGCCCATCTTGACAATTGCTATCTGTATAGTAATCTTTATTATCATCTTTAAGATTTATAGATGTATGAAAACAAAGAAGAAAAGGGTGAATGAAAATGAAAAGAGCTGGAATACAATTAGAAGATAGGCAAAGTGATGAGATGAAAATTTTTGAGAAATCTAGACTAAAAATCATGAAGACTACAGATCATGTGACATCAGATAAGATAATGATGTGAAGGCTTAACTCGCCATCAGAGGGGGGATTGATACAGCTAGATCCTTTTTCAGATATCTAACCCAATTGTGAAACATCTTGAGTAGCAATGAATAAACATACATTGATCACTTGTTGAAGAAACATTGAAATTAGACATGAGAGAATTTAGTTACTGCATCGTAAAAGCATTAAGAGTAAAGATAGACTAGATGGAATATATGCATGTAGTAATGTAGGTTTTTAGATTTATAAATAAGTCTTTATATGCTATTTTAATATGCTGTAGAGTGCTAAAATGAGGAAAGCACATGTTATGAACTCTTAATCATCCTTATTGATGTAATAATGTGTGTGAAGAATTAATTAAATCTAATATGATTTAGATAATTTTACGTGTGATATTGAAGGGTTTCATTCTGAATTTCAACATTGCGCATGTGAAAATGTGCACCGAAAGTGACAAGAGAAGAAGTGATGTTGCATATCGATTTTACTGCAGCTGTTCTGAAATCTTCAGATTATGATCTTCATTCACATTATAATGTAAAACATTTGAAACAATATTAATATATTTTTATTTGAAATCATTTTATACATTGATACCTTGAAATACAGCAATATGCCATAGCTATATGTGATCTTTATAATACAACTAATATTGTATTCTGAGTGCCTATAAACTGAAAGAATCTTAGAGAATTGTTTTTATGTACGAAATGTATATTTTCATTACTTTATATTCTGCATATATTTTAAAGCAAATAAAATTGACCTGCCTTTTTCCCTATTTTGTGCTGCTTTACACTCGAGAAAAAGTTTCATAAACTTGCAATGGGAAGCTAAAATGTGTCTTACTGCGAGAGTTCTCACTTGCTTACAAGGATTATTTGCTCATTTGATACTTTGGGAACATTTGCTATGGCAAATTGTCCTCTTGAACTACTAGCCTACTGCTAAAGAATCATTGTTTGGAAGTTTATGTATACCTGAGGATCTGACAACTTATCTGACCAACACCACCTCTTTCTCTAATATATGTCTCCATATGGCAACCATCCTGCACAAACTGACCAATGGACTGAGTGGTCTGACATGATGAGGTGACCAAAAAGGTGTCATAACATGAGCTAGAGGATTATAATATTCATTGATTTGGGGAAGTTTGAAAGAGATTAATTTATGGAATGTGTTGGTGATGAACTGACTGACTTTCCCTATCCAAACCAGACCTGATCCCAGAGACTGCCATTGGTAACTTGGTGTACCCCACATGCTTTCCTGACACATATGCTGACACATATGCTGACGCATACGCTGCATGCGTCATTTGTGGACTCTTTCTTGATGGGGCACTGCCCATGAGATGTTATAGCTCATGTCCTTGCTAAACCTTTCACAGCTTTGTGTCATATTATGGCAACACTAAACTAATTCGATTGACCAGCACTCTTTAGATTCTAAATGTTTATTAATGATGAATATCTTTGATAAAGTTTACCTTTAACTAGACAGAGTCTATGGTTTGTCATAACTTATCTCCTTAAGTTGATTGTGCATTCCTATTTATTGATTGATTAATGACAGATAAAGATCAGTAAAGAGAAATCACAAATCATCAGGTGCTATTGTTATTGTTTTACATTGCTTTAACAGAACTATTGGTTTGCATGATTTTAGTCCGGCTAAATTTCTTTAGAAGATTCAGACTGGAAGTGATAATTATTTATATAGTCTGGTATTGAGAGTCATATACATGAATCTAATTATTAATTTGGGAATAGGTTATCCAATTCCAGATCCTCATTAGATATCCGGATTTTAGATCTCTTATATCCAACTCCTCAGTAGCGCAAGACAAGACCCAGTGGGGGATCAAATGAGTGCCAGAAGAATTAAAATAAATGGTGAAAGTAGACAGCAAGAACCCCACTGCAACATTTGGTGTTTGACAGAAAAGTAGTGGTTTTTGTGGCCTATTTGTAACCACAGATGTTGGTGCATTGTTTGTAATGCTTAGAGCTATGGTACAAAACAAGCTGTGTTGTCTAGAGACATATTACATATTGGTAACGTTTTGATCTACAATTCCCAGCATGCTGAGCCCTCCACCATTATTCTGAAAAATTCCAAGAGAAGACACTGCCAAAAAAGTACAGAGCATTCGGGAAAAATGAGCTGAATTAGTTAAAAGGAGACTTGTGTCATTGGATATTTGCTGGTCAACCTTGCTCTTTGAAGTTTCTGCTGTATTTCTTTTTCATCTGCTGAGTAAGTAGCCCAGTGATTGGAGCGGAGGTTAGGAATACGCACACAAATATATGTGTCAGAAAGTCAAAGAATGTATAGATTTGGTTATATATAATTTATTTATTTTATTTATTTATAAAGTTTTATATAGCGCAAACTTGACCCAAGAGGGTATCAGAGCGCTTTACATTTAGGATTGTAGCGTTACAAGTTACATCAGATACAGGAGCATAGTAAGGTACAGTACACATAAACAATGTTTCAATAATTCGTAGGAGGGAGGGGAGGAAGGAGTAATAGCGGGGAGACAAGGAGGAACAATGTCCGGCTGGGTAGGTGACGGCCAAGGGGGAAAATCAGGGCCTATCTCCTCATTGGCGGTCAAGCAGCTCCACCGGTCATCAGCCATGTTGCTCAGGTCTCAGCGTTCAGGAAAGACAGTTTTTAGTTTATTTGATTTGCGTAGGATATATAACGCTATCTAGACCCGGAGGTATCAGAGCGCATAACCAGGGGAACGTTGCATTAGAAGGTACATCAAAAGGATTATAAAGCTCTGGATAGACCCGTAGGTATCAGAGCGCTATAACAGAGGAACATTGCGTTACACATTACATCAGTTACAATCGCGTAATAAGGTACAGTAAACAAACAACGAGTTTTGAGAGAATTTATAGGAAAGGAGGGGAGGAAGGAGCCATAGCAGAAAGACAAGGAAGAACTGTGTCCAATGTACGGAGTGAGAAGGAAGAGGACGAGGGGGAAGACGGAAAAGAGATAAAGGGTAAGTCAGCCCAAAGACCGAGTGGGTAGGTGACGGCCATGGAGATAATCCAAAGCTAGTCTCCTCTATAGCTCTCTAGGAAGCGCCAACGGTCATCGGTCCGAAAGCTGGAAAGAAAGGCGACGAGGAGAAAGCAGAGCACAGAAATACAATGATGGGGGGTGGGCGAGTCAGGGAGAAGGGGATAAACTGTGCCCCAGGTCCGGCTGGGTAGGTGACGGTCAGGGGATGAACCAAGGCCAATCTCCTCATTAGCTAAACAGAGCAGCTCCACCAGACATCAGACAAAAAGCTTGGACTCCGCTGTCAGGGTGGAGATCATGTGTACTCCTGGCGAGACAAGTAGAGAGGGAAAGGAGGAGAGGGGGAGTGAGGGAGTGGACAAGGGGGAAGATGGAATAAGAGATAAAGGGAAAGTCGACCCAAAGACCGGAAGGGTAGGTGATGGCCAGGGAGTAAATCCAAAGCCAGTCTCCCCTATAGCTATCTAGGAAGCTCCCAAGGGCATCAGTCAGAAAGATGGAAAGATAAGGCAGAACGGCAGAAATACGCAGGGGGGGGAGGGCGAGACAGGGAGAATGAGAGAAACTGTGTCCAGTGTCCGGTTGGGCAGGTGACAGTCAGGGGATGAACTAAGGCCGATCTCCTCAATTAGCTGAACAGAGCAGCTCCACTGGGCGTCAGACAAAATGCTTGAACTCCGCTGTCTGGGTAGGGGTCAAGTGTACTTAGGGGAATGTCAGAATAGAGTGGGGGAAGCCATGGTCCAAGAAAATTCCAGACGTCCTCTTGAGGTGAGGCTCAATCGTGGCAGGGTTTTGTAAGTAGAAGTAAAAGAACAGCAAGGGGGGGAAAAAGTCACCACTGTCGGCCATGTTGGGGTCGGGCATCCTGGGCTCCCTTTACACACCGTGAGTGTGCTGAGAATGACAGAGGTTAACAGGAAAGGAAGGGCCGGACTCCCAATAGTTCTTAAAAAGGACACTAGATCTCACCATTGCACTCCACGGGGGTTGGAAGGGGATCTGATGAGGTTTCCCTGCACCCATTTGAGTTGTGGCCTGATTTTGAAAACAACAGGCAGTTGTCAGGAAAATGAGTGGCATCTCGCTGTTGAATTTGAGGTAATATGTCACAAGAAGCTGCCATTTTAGGGACAGGCATCCATGGTTACGTGACCATGTCTCGGTAGTAAGTACAGTTTTCCACTCAGATGTAATATGCTCTGGACTCACTGTGTCACCAGGTCTTATTAATGGGGGCCGAGTTGTCTTCTTGCCTCCATCTCCAGTAACAGCTGACCAGTCCATCAAGGGTAACTTCTGTACCGCCGATACACCCCACAGGCCACCGATTCTGTGGGCACTTGTAATGCTGGACCCTCAGAGCAGTCAAGTTACGGCCCTCCCAGAGGCGGGTCCCTCTCACGGTCCATCCGATGTCTCTGGGGCACCCAGATTCAGCCCGTGGAGATCCTAGCGGCCAGGCACGCCTTCCATTGCAGTGTGGGTACTTTAAAAAATGACTTGTTAAGTGACTCTGCCCAGCGCACAAACTTACGTTAAAGTCTCCACCTCCAGGGCCCAAGGGGAGTACCAGCCCAGGACACTTTTAGAGAGCCTGTTTACAAAGGCCTGATATGAAATCCACTGCTCATAAATCTCCTCTCCCCTTGCTTGTCCCTCTTGCAGAACCCACCTTGCTTATGTTATTCGTCTGAAGGCCTCTCCCGTGTCTTTTCATGCCCAGCGCAGCATTTTGTTCTGGCCCTGTTGCTCACACTCAGCTCCACAGGTCAGGGCGTATTTCAGCCCTATTTTCCATACTGTCCCACTGACTTCAGCGAGGGCTGTGCTCACCTTGGTTTTATTTTATCATAATGTATAAGTGTAATTTCCAAATGGGCTAGTTTGCCTGTTTTTTGGGATCCCTGAAATCTTAAATCAAAATCCTAACTCATGGTGAAGTTAGATTTTAAATTACAATTCTGAAAATGTCACTTTTAGAAAGTTGCCACTTTCTTGCATAATCCATTTGGTACCTGCGGCATGTCTCTGGTCACATGGCTGAGTGTATTTTGAAGTTGAACTTTGTGTATTCCTAGAGAGCCACACACAATGGGAGCTTAGGTGTGACTGAATGGACCATTACTGGCAGAATGGAGGTCCCCGAACTCATTCTGCACACAAAGGGCTGCACAACCCCTGTAGTTAGACTGGAACCAGGGAAGGTACAGCATCCCCCGACACAGCCACATATCCGGCCAACTGAGAGACCTGCACTGGATCCGTGGCAGCAAGAGGATCACATTCAGACTCCTCACCCACGCACACAAGGCCCTCCACGATCTGGGCCCCAAGTACCTCAACAACCGCCTGACCTTCTACACGCCCACCCGCCAGCCACGATCGACCAGTCTCGCCTCGCCGCCGTTCCACGCATCCGCAGAACCACCGCCGGAGGAAGATCCTTCTCCTACCTGGAAGCCAAGACATGGAACTCCCTCCCCATCCACCTTCGGCTAACCCAGGACCATCTCTCCTTCAGGAAGCAACTCAAGGCCTGGCTTTTCGAGCAGTAACGGACCCCTCTGCGCCTTGAGACCCTTCCGGGTGAGTAGCGTGCTATACAAATGTTCATGATTGATTGATTGATTGATCTGTGCATTTCAACTGCATACCTCTAAAAGATTCTCCCCACTTCTAAGGCACAACTGTGTATAAAAGAAGGACCTCAGACACCACCACTTTAGTACACTTCTAGACCGGTTGATATTCTGCCCAGCGGTCGAAGTGCATAAAAAAAGTAAGGAAACTTCGATGATGTGCGCAATAGGGGTCAAAGGTGTGGCTAAAAAATAACTAAATATTCAGTAACTTTTCTGGGTCTTCCACCTTACCTGAAAGTATGACTTCCACATTTGGAGCCACAGATTATTGTTAAACTCGCACACATCTAGTGTTTTCCATTCAGTGTCATTCTCAAGCCATTTTCACTTCTTTTTCCTATACTGAAACTCTTTAAAATGTCATTGGCTGCATAGGCCTCCATTTTGCTTTTAATATTGAAAATCATAAAACGGGGGATGCACCTCCAGGTTCACCCATCTATTTGTGGCAGTTACATATCCCAATTTTTGCAACTTTGAAAAAGTGAGATAACTTTAGCAATATTAGGCCGATAACTTATAACTACCATTCCAAAAAGGTTAATTGAAGTTCTGTATGATAGACTGCATGAATCAGGCAGCACACTCAAACTGGATGTACCAACACCGAAGGTGTCTTGGCATCCACAGTTAGAACCGCCATTCTATATTATGTGGGGACAGTCCTTTAAATAAATTTGTGTGAATGGACAATAAAAGATGGCTTTCTAGTGAAATGTTAATTTTTTTTAAACAAACCTGTTTTAAGTCATGATCAGCAATACTAAACTTGAACCCCTTCCGTGCTCCCGTCGGCCAATGGCTGTCGCGAGCACTACCTGGCTAGTGCTGCGCACGTCCGTTGGCTGACACGGCCCGCCCTCTCTTTCAAACCGCCGTATTGCGGCGGAATTCGCACCGCGGTTAAACGGTTAATAACTCCACCTTTGGAATCATGTATCAATAGTTTAGCAAGTGTGAAACAATAATACATGAATACAAAATATACAAAAATTGTGGCACAGTTATGTCTTCTCGACGCACGTTTCGGCGACCAGCGCCTTCTTCAGGAAAAGCCATGAAGCAACCTAATATATAAACAACATATAATCTCTGTTTAAAAAAACATAAATAATTTAACAATTAAAAGACTTTTTACAACATTCAGGACACAACTTATATTATAAAAAGGAATTAATCTAGGAATTGTTTATTCTTTATTGCTCAGGGTGCCTTTGTTTCATTCGCCATCAATAGTTTGGCAAAACAGGCGAGATCATTTACAAACAGCAATCTGCATGTTTGCACTATGGTTTGATAGGTATTTAATAGTTACCTAAAAAAACCAGCATTATTATTGTATTTCGTAACAAAACCCTTCCACTGATAACATACTCTTTTGGTGCTTTTCACCCACATACAACTTTAAAAACAAGTTATATGTTTCTCCTAGGGTGACTACACTTGCAAACTGAAAATAGACAAACTATGGTAAATGCTACCACATTAAAGAACGTTTTCATCTAATGTATCCGGGTGAAATAGCACTCCTAGACTACATATTGCCTTGAAAACGTTATAGGTGACTAATCCCTGTCTGAAACATGTCAGCTGCAATCCTTTTTATATATATTTTACTTAATTATGAAACATCCCATATAATTCATCAGTTGAAATCTAAAGAACAAACATAAGTGCTTGGTTTCAACCAATCTGCTATAAAAGTGGTACATTTCCTTCTCAATTTCAGTTATATTTACAACACATCTGAATAATGAAAGAAACATTCATTATTATTAGCTTAACACGTGAGGGCCTCGTACATCTCTGTACTCATGTATTTTGCTCTTCATTCGAGGCACGCCTATATGTAGGGGTTATGGAGAGTGTTAAGGAAGACCGTTTACATTTTGGTACAGAGATCTCAACCGATTCTCTGTGCCTTGACAAGTAAAAGGAAGAAAAAAGTAGCTACTGTAACTGATAAAATATGAAACTCTGAATTAAACTTGACAATGTTGAATGCTGACAATATTTTGCAAGTTTTATAGATGACTTCCTATGCCTAGATTAAAAAGACATCGAAATATATACATACCTCAAAAAGTCATATTGAAATAGCAACTAGTTATACAGGTACACAGTGTACAGATTTCATAGTGATTAACGCAAAACTACGAGAAGAATTAAGCAAGTAAACAGATTCAGTAGCACTGGAGAGGAGTCTATTAATTCTGTTTTCGGTTAGCGTTTGAATGGGTGAGTTTTTAGGGACTTTGTGGAAGTCTAGTTTGAATTGCATGTGCTTAGGCTTTCCTGTTTTCAGTTTCCATTTGTTGAAAATCCTGGTGTTTCTTTAGTGTTTCCAGTGTATATCAAGATTAGTAAAAGTCATTGGTTATCAGTATTTACATTTTTTGTTAAGCAAACAAAGGAGGAGTACCCCCTGGGTAGGTAGCAGAGAAAGGCTCTGTACCTAGAGCTTAAGGCTCATTCAAAGCACAATGTGCCCAACCTTAGCAGGACAGCGCATGTTCTTTTTGAAGACCCCTCACTCACCAACCTGGATGGTGACATGCTTTATCATTGGGGTCCCACCCCGAAGGCCAAGTGCCAACAGGGTGTGCTTCGACACCTGGTTACAGTGGAGCGGGTTTTTTTCTTTTTTATATGTGCAATAACTTTAAAAAGGGGTAAGTGGTTTAAAAGGGTTCAAGTGCTACTCACTACAAGAGTTTATTCCTGAGTGTTTGAACCCCCATAAAAAATTGTGACACCTATGCCTAATTAGGAAGACTTTGGTGTCTTAACACCATCACTGCTATTGATATTTTCCTCCGGTGCTGAATTCTTTGAAAGTCCATTGTTCATGACGAGCTGGGCTCGTCATCAGCGTGCGAGGAGGCTACGCCATGACGAGCCCAGCTCGTCATGAGCGTGGAAGGGGTTAAGACGTGTAGTCTTTTTAAAAATAGCGAAAGTGTGCTATGTGATTTGTTACAAAAGAAAATCGGTCTACATGTTTCAACCATCAAATGATTATGGGGTTTCGTCCGGACCAGAAAGGGTGACCTGGGTGGTACGTACTCGCTAAGGTACGGCCTGCCCTCGGTCACAAGGAAAAAGGAGTCCACAAAATTGTGGACCTTCACAAAAGATCAATAGTCTTCTCCCCATTCTGGAAGAAAAAACCTGTGGAGAAAAGGGGGGGGGGTAGGGGTTTGGATCACATACACAAGTGGACAGACGTTGTTGTACACTCAACATATAAGCAGTTACTTACAACTTTGACCCATGCTGGTCGCTAGAATAGCACCTGTGCCCCTAGATGCCGTGGGGAGGTGCAATTGAATATTTAGCAGGCTTATGCAAGGGTGGTTATATCCCCGGGACAGCCCAGGGAGTGAATCTGGCATATAGTCTGGGTGATTTAACATTAGATTTTGTAGAGGAAAAAAGGGGGGGAAATGGCAGTACGGTAAGGAATATCGCCTTAGTGTTCACAATTGTGTGGGATACACATGTCTAACATATTCCCGGGGTGCTACAACTGAGAATCCCAGAGCCAGGATGTTAATTTCAAAGGTTGTAGTCCTGTGAAGCCCCAAATTATGTAAGACATTTGGCTTACTTTGCGAGCGGTACAAAACGGCTACATGGGCATTCGGGTTCCAAGAGCCCTGCTCACTTCATCTAGAAGGAAAAATACAGAAGCGGGTACAGATCGGCATGAGCGACGTACACACGACATGGGCGACGTGGCATCTTCTCTCGTAATGTTTCCTGCCTTTTTGGATCAGTCCTAGAGAGGAGTGATCAAAGAAAATGGTTCATTCTGGATAAAAGCATTGGTCAAATCTGGAAGCACATTTATAGCCCAGCTATAAGGGCACTCATTGATACTTCTTACACTCACTCCTCCTTATGAAGAATTTAAAGCTCTATATGGAAATCAGGAGACTGTAGGAAGAGTTGAACAAGGTATCAAAAAACGAAAAAAAATGATCACAGAGGAAAGGAAGAAGTAAAGGACCAATCAAGTTAAATCACCCAGATAACCTTAAAGCAACACACTCCCCACAAAAGAACGGCCTTTGAAAAGTCAGAAATAGAGTTCTTGAAGTTAGTGAGCAGTTTAACTTTAAGTGTAAGTGAATTTTTGGCCGCCAACTCCAACAGCTGTGATTAGGTCCTTAAAGTATTACAATTTTTCTGTCCCCATCGGTAGACAAGGGCAAAACGGATTATTGGTGACAACACATTACTGTAGCTGTCTATTATTTCCTTCCATTGAAAACCTTAGAAACATTGTAAAACTGAAGGATGCAATATATTGCATGGAGTTCAGAGAAAAGACAATTGATGGTTGATGCATCATTATTGCCTGAGCTAAAAGCCTAGAACCCTGGAAGATCCTATGGAATAAGTCTTTAAGATGGCTTTAAAAAATGCCGGAATCAGTTCACATTTTTATAGCCGACATTGGGAGGCTCCGATGCGCCCATGTTTCTGAATGGGATGAGTCAAATGATTATTTTTTATTGACTGTGTAGAAGAAAATCTGGGGAAGCTCTTCAAAGGAGCAAAAGCTTTAATTTGAACACAGTTCCCTAACAATATCAATTGAAATGTTTATCCCATTTCCATAGTAAATAAGAATACTTTAGTGTGATGGACGGTCTACCATGGAAATAGCTGTTAGTGCACTGTACAGTGTCAAACAGCAAATGTTACTGGTTCTAAAGCATCTAAACATGTCTATTGAGTCACTCTATAATCTTACAACATGTGAATGCGGGCACAGGTTAAGGTTATAGGAAAATGGTGTTTAAAGTGACCACATCTACCAACTCAATTACGGGTCCAAACACCATTTCATTAAACAAAATAGGTAACATTAATATAAGTCCCGTGTCAATGCCAGAGTATAGAGAGGTCTAGCACTAGACGTTATTCAGTAACTTTTTTGGTATTTTTCGAATCTGTTTCCGCCCTAACATTTTGCTAAATCCACAAAATCACAGAAGTCTTTGGCCTAGCATTAAAAGATAAATTATGTAAGCTAAAGCCCCACCTATGTTTCTCAACTAGTGATGAAACACCAGTGAAATAATTCTCAAAGACTTTTGTCTCATTGATAGGGGTTTTGTGTGATAAACGTGCATTTTTGCATCCATGGGTAAAAGATTCATCCATATTCTGAACTGTGAACAAAATAGCACAACGAAACATAACATTCTAAAGTTCACCTGAAGCCCCAAAAAGTGCCATCTTGTCATTTGCAGTAAAATATTCGAAAGATCCTGTTGGCTGAAGCAAAATGTCTCAAGGCGTTTCATGGATTCTGCTTAGAAGGATCTCAGCTTGGTTGGGAGTCTGTAATCAAAGATGCCATACATCCAACAACTGGGCTACAAAAAGGCTCTTTCTTAAATCATGTTCCGGAGAATTAACCTCCTAAATTTTCAGAAGATGTTATTGCCATGCGTGGCTACCTCTTAGCCTACAGGCGCTGTTTACTGCCACCATCAAGCCGTCCCATAAAGTCGACTATGTTTTTACACAGACCCAGCAGAACTTGCATTTCCTCCCTCCTGCTATTACGCTTGTCAGCCATCGAGGCCTCTCCATCATAAACATGACTTTGTGTCTACAAATAAACAAAAAGCTACAATTGTGCAGTTGATTGCTTTGTGAAATAGCACTCGCCACCAGCTTAAATACTGCTTGCTGTTAGAGTCCTGTGTGCTCTCGAGTTGAAATGCTTGTTTAGTTACCAAGCACACCTTTGTGCTTTGCAAGCGAAAGGACATATTATTTAAAAAAATATTTCTGCATTTTGGAAGCCTGGCTCTGTAAACTTTTAGATGTATATTTAATTCTGGGTGTAAAAGCACTAACTACAAATGCCAAAATAAACCAAGCCAGTGTGATGCAGGAAACATAATGGTACATGTTAATTGCAGAAGAACAAATAGAGAAGGCAGGGGTTAGTATTTGGGTGGGAGGAGATATACTGTAGTGTAAAGCATTATTCAATAAAATCTGCCAGAAGAAGGATAATTATCAAACTGTCGCCTGAAGCCAAGACATGTGGTTATGCTTGTAAACCACTTCTGTAATATCCGATAAGAGAACAAGAGACCCACCAGACTATCCAGTTAATGTGAGGACATCAGTCTTGTCTGCTTTGCCGCGTATATATTTTCTGACCTATAATCAAACAGGATTTTTACCGAAAAAAATCCCTTTCTATTTGTGTCACTTTAAAAAAGAAATCCCCCGTTAACTGAAAAATGGATTAAATTGGCTATTTTTTCCCGGAAGAGCCTCACTTCAGGCTCATTTTGCTTTGTAATTAAGACGAAAGTCAGAAGTATCATTTATACATTAAGAATTTAATAGATATTTTTTCCCAGCTTTATACATTAGCACAGGACAGCCCATTAATGAAATAAGTCTCCCTTCAGGGTCAATTTAGATGGGCCGTAATCTTCTGCAAATATATTGCAAATGAGGATCATTTAATGATCCTAAAACTAACTGCCAGAAGAGGACTGCTCATAATTCTCCAGAAAACAAAAAAAAAGAACGAGTTTTTGGCACGGCTGGGGAAACTTTTTAATTGACTGAGAGGACATTTCTCCTCAGCCAGGCAAAGGGCATGGCCATTTCAGGCAGACAGACACTTCTGATGCGGTGTCTGCCAGTCAAGCTTCCAGCATTTAAATTGCCGGTATTTATTGTTCAGCTCTCCTTCTTTCTGCGCGGCCCAGTGAAATGTGAAACGCTGACTACACTGTATGTGGCGTTCATGCCAATAAAGTGGACTTGGCTTTCTGGCAGGTGATATAACACTTGAATACACAGTCAAATCAACTGTGTCAAGTCCCTACCGCCGCAGCAAATAGCTTCCAGGGTAAACAGAAGCTGAGTTGGTATTCAGCTGACTGACCGTAACTAGGACGAGGGATCAGACACACACAAATGCTACATGCCGGCACAAGGTCATGACATTGAAGTAAGCGATTCCACTTTAAGGCCCGGTGCGCGCATCCTTTCAAGGTTATGGACGTGACAGACATGGTTAAATGGTATTTGGGCAGGCAAGAGTGAAATCATAGTTTAAGATGAAAGACCGTATGGGTAAGTGTGTATTTTTACATACTACAAACTTAGCTGTACAAAACTGAGTCCTGCGCAGAAGGTGGGGGTCCAGTGGGTGCCGCTGCTTGCAGCTGGAAGCTGCTGACATTCATTGCTGGGGACAAGCAATCATTTTTCATCGTAAGACTGACAAGGGAAAGAAAGGAAGAAAAGGGAGAAAGAAGGAGCGCGAGAGAGAAGAAAGCAGGGACAAAGGGAGAAAACATGCATCACAAAGTACCTGCAAGAGTGTGACAAAGAGGCAGGAACTTTAAGGTGATGTGAAAAGGAAGCAAGAGGTGGAAATCAAGACTAGGCAGCCGTGGTATTCAGCAACCCTGGTGTTCAGCAGCGCCAGAAGTGGGCTCCACAGAAAAGATTGAGCTTTGCAATTACCTTCTTAACAAATTATGCCTTGCATAGGAGAGTTAATAAAGGAATGTGGGGGTGTCAGGAAATTGGTGGTTTGAGGAAGAAGGATTGCTGGGTTACCCATTTGGCCATGAAAAATTGGTGGACTCAAAGAGAGGAGAAGGTCTATTAGCTAGGGTGGTCTACCTCAAATCTGGGGAACCGTGTTCGAGTCTCGGCAAGGACGCGCTACACCCTGTGATTCTAGGCAAATCACTTAATCCCCCCTTGCCTAACAAAAATGAATGTGTCCTTGTGTAACACAACTGGTGCTCGTGTAAAGTGCTCTGATACCCGATACCTTCAGGTCAAGTTTGCGCTATATAAAACTCTCTAAAAAAAATTTGATAAAGAAGGAGATATTCCTCAGTGGGCATTGTGGTAGTAGACGTTGATGAGATGTTGTTTGAAGAGGATAGCCGTAGGCTGTTTTCTGAAGTGGATAATGTAGTGGTTTTACCTAATTTAAAGTGCAAATACCGGATTACAGGGAAGAGCCTTGTGACTCTGGGCAATAGCTCGCTTAATCTTCCTGACGGCCCCCAGTGCTGGGGCACCTCGCCTGAGGTAGCTGCACACTTTACAAATTCTGGTATTATTATTATTAAAAAGCAATGATTAGTATACACCATAGCACCATACTGTGCTAATGTATAACATGTATATTTTAAAGATGATATATTATGATTAGTTGTTCACATTCGAGAGTCAGTGTGTCTTTTGGGGTATGTTAGAAATCTGTTTCGGTGTGTGCCTTGCTCCTTTGATGTCGGCGAGCCTCCAATGCTCTGTGATATACCTGCAGAGTGCGTTAGTGACGATAGTAAGCCACTTCACTACTGTGGATTATTCTATAAATATATTGGTGGGCTGTATTATATCCTTACATCACAAAAGCCGCCAGCTTGCAAATATGTAGACAATATCCTTCAAAACAAATATTTAATCACAATGCAGGCATGCAATATATTATTGAGGGGAAAGTTAAGATTACCTTGGCATCTTACACTGGGCATTTCACTTTGCAAAATATTTTTTTAATTAGATTTAGTGATGTCATCCTTTGTCCTATCTTATCATTTTCACTGTCAGAACTGATTACAACCTTAATTTTGTTAGAAACTTTGGGGGTCATTATGATGGCGGAAGGCCCACCACTGACAGCAGTGCAGTGGCGGGCCTTCCGCCATCGGAAAGCAATTCTCCCCGCCACATTATGATGGCGGGGGAATTTGACAGCGACTGTGTCAGGTGCAAAGACCGCCCACCATGGATCCGCCACTGGCAATCGTTATGTTTGCCTGGCATACATGAAATGGTGGAGGTGCCTAGCAGGCGCCATGCACCAAATTACAATGCTGTGGCGAACCCGCCATAGAAAGGCTGGCACAGATTGGTTTCGGGGGCCTGTTGTGGGACCCCTTGTGTTGGGGGGAGGTGTGGTTGCACTGTGGTAGGGTACCTACAGATTTGTGATTGCCACGTAGTGCAGTGAAATGCGCAACCTGCATTTTTGACATAGCGGCCGGTGCTGCAGTCAGAAGCAACCACTGCAATGTTAAATTGCAAGATGCAACCGCCATGGTGGCGGTCACATCCTAATTAGATGTGCGGGACATCCGCATGCATGGTGGGTGGTCCTGATCCTCACCACGATGGCAGGCGGACTCGCGCCCGCATGCCATTGTAATGACCCCCTTTGTATCTAATTAATTTTGTTTGTCGAAGATATGGAATTACCTTTGTGCATGGTACCACCATTTGTGTGGAGGTCAGGGGCGGCTCCGCCATTAGAGGAACATCACCCTGCTAAAATGCCCCCAGAAATGCCCCAGAGACTAAAAATAAAATGGTAAGGAAGTTAATTCAATAGCATATACATTTTCGTCAATCCGTCCTGAACCGAGTGTCAGGACGGGGCAGGGCCTAATGAGTGGCAGCAGTGGTGGCCTGCTTGTGCACTAATTTAAGAGTGTGCATGTCACTTTGGCCGGGTGTCTTGTGGCGGTCTATCTGGCATGCATACTTTTAAACTCTTTAAACTCTCAACCCAGCTGCTTAAGGGCAGCTTGGTTGAGAGAAAGTATAGAGAAAGTATAGGGCTCTATTGTCCTCTGAAGCGCCAACAGAGGCTGCTCCCTCCAACCCCGGGGCTTCTCTCATGCTGGTTAACAGCATGAGAGCAGTGCCAGGATTGATTAAGTGAGTTAGTTGGGGCCCTGGACGTGACATGAGGAGGAGAAGAAGAGGACTGAAGCAAAAAGGGCCTGTCTTTGGAAACTTTTATTTTACTTTTTTAAAGTATTTTTTTACTGCACCCACCCTCTCCCATTTGCCCTCTCTTCCACTCGCTATAGTGACCAGCCATTACCAGTGGATTTGCAACATTCATATGCTCAACATTATTTTCTTACGAGTTAGGATAAACTAATTTTAAGTTCATAGGTATGGGTTTACATCTAAGTTGCCTACATTTTTTAACTGTTTATAAAATGTGCTCATTCGAGAAAAAACATCATAGACCCTATATGTACCTTTGTAGATGTATGAGTAAATGTATGTGTGTATCTGTGTGTGACTTTGTACAATTTTGTAGCACAGCACACAGAGTTAAGCACCTCTGGATTCTGTTCAGTCACAGAATCATTGGAACGGGTGTGCAGAGTTTTACAGTTGCATGCATCGCAAGATTGCAAGTTTGTTTTTAATTTCACAAATCTCTCAAGTGATGAAGCTGAAAAATAATGCACATTTTTATAGTGTGCCTGTACATCGTAAGGCTGCACAACACTTGTGAACCTATCCTGAGAATTTTAGGCCATACCTACACTTATGAGGCTGCAATTGACATATTGGTGTGGCCACAGAATGCTCTCCATAAATATTAACTCACAAATATTGTGGTCAAAATATTCTGACTTCAACAATGTCATGGTCGGAAGTATCAATGGTAAGTATATTGTTTAATGACTTTTTTACAATGATATCGAAGTTTAATAAACTAAAATGTCAGTTTTTATTTGATTAATTTGATATTTGTTTTATTTGTCATTTATTTGGTAACATGTTTAATACATTTTTATATTGTTTATTGAATTTTAACTTCGGGTTGTGGGGTTTATTGGGGACTAGGGTGTGTAGTTTGTTTTATTATTAATTGATGTTAATTGATATTTCTTCACTTGGTATTTATTTTCTTACATGTTTAAAAAGATTTCATATTATGTAATTTATGGTTTGTTGTGTTTATTGGGGGGTTGTGTGGGTGCAGTTTAAGAAAAATATATTTAAATTGATAAAAACTGATGAATGTAATAATGATACTTTTTTTATTTTTTATTCTCTTGGTTAAAATACATATTTTTTAGTTTATAAACATGTATATCTGTGTGAATAAACAATAATTGTATGTATTTTGTATTGCTAGCATTGTGTATTGAGGTTAGGGTTGGTATTGGTATTTTTAGTTTGCAAGAAAGTGTTATTGATTTTGACAAGTTAATTTCATTTCTACAAAATTTCTGTCAACCATATTTGACCAATAGATGGTACTATATAATCAAAAGAAGTAAGGCAAGATTACCCAAACTCCTCCCCCTTCTGACCCCGTATCACTTTGGCCCACCCCACCCCACTGGCCATCCTCAGTCTTTCTATTGATGCTTCTTCTCCCTTCTGGTTTTTATGGCCCCTCCTCTGCTGTGCCCCTGATTAATATGCACTGGCTGTGTTCCTTCTCTATGATGGTTCAATTATGTGAAATACCTGTAGTCTTATTAGACATCTGAGTTATCTGAAGTCTTTAGGTCAATATGAAACCAATGGGCTCAACATTTTTGTAAAAATGTTATCATTATTTTGTATCTTGTATGTTAATTTTGCCATGCCTAGTATGGATTATATCCTTATGCACCTAGTAGATAGGATTGGTATTGCTGTTTTTCCCCATAGCACTAATGTTTCTTGTTTTGCTGCTAGAAGCAAATTTGCTATAAGACTATTTGTTTGTGTGTAGTGGATAAATCCCTTTTGATGGCCTACCTTGTCAAAAATATCCTAGGGCATCAGTCAATTTCGACTTCCTTTATCTCTTCGATCGTTCCCAGGATCTACCTTCAAATGTCTTATAGTTCAGGGCAGTACCACTATAAATGTGTGTTATTGGCACTGTTGTCACAACCCCTCCAACATTTATCTGATCTAGTTGGCTCTATCAACTGCAATTTCGCAGTTGATAGGTGCCATCGATACAGGATTTTATATAAGGTTTCTTTCCCCTTTGTGTGTGTGGCATGGTTTGTATTCCTAATAAAAATATTCTTCCACGAGCCCTTATTTTGTTTCATGCCTATTTCTGTCATGTGTTCCGTGCATGGTCCATTGTAGTTTTCCCTATGTTAGCCTAACTGTGCATGAAACAGGCTGCATTAGTTATGAACACGTTTGCCTTTGTGCCACATTATATTTTCACACAGAGCCTGCCGTTGTTTTCGAATTCTATTCTTTCTGGGGATTTAATCTGAACACAGCCGACAAGGTCAAACAACATTGTCCCTTGTTATTGTGTTCTGGTCAGGCATCAGCACCTAGACACTCTAAAAGGATTAGTCACTATAGTTCCCACCTTATTTCCCCCTTCGTAGTATTTTAGCACTAGGGGATTTAAAGTTGACAACGGAGCTTCTCTTTTCCTCTTCAGACATGCAGCCTCTTTTATGAAGTGGTCTCTGAGGACATCCTTTAACACACCACTTTGTGTTGCCACCAAAGTTACTCCAATGACATTAAAATGAAAATGTTCTTTGATGATATCTTTAGTGTTTTGTATTATTTGAGGGTACTTTAGTAAATAGTAATTTAGTTTTCAGCCGATTTTCTTACCCTTTTGCTCCTCTCCTCGTCCCTTTGGTAGTACAGAACCTGGACAGTGTTCTGATAATCTTACTGGGCCCTGCTCTCCTTCCATAATAGACTCCAGCAATTGTTTGTCTAAAAAAGGTAGTGAATGCAGACGTAGGTCTAATGAGCATGAGAATGTTGTGAGTAATATTTCCATAGAGGAGGCCTATATTGCCAACTACCTATGAGACCCAAAGCAAATAGTTCCCTACATTGTACTGAGAGGACCTCAGAGCCCAATACCTTTGACTAGTTTTATCCATTTCAGCATATGAGACCTTATTGATGCTGTCTCCTAGAATGAGTAGTTCTGTAGCTTTAGCAGTTACTTTGTGTAAAGTTTTGGTAACTCTTCTTTCCCATATTGGGCTCATGTGAAGTGGCCAGCGTCAATGAGAACTGTTTCAGTACTCCATTTAGTAGATGCCCTCTCCCTGTGTGTCTTTCTATGACTGTGATACTCATTTGTGGAACCAATTCAATATGACAATATCTACCCCTCCCGTTATTATCCCCTGAAGCCAGGTATTGCAATGGAAAGGTTCATGTCTTTTCATTATCTTTGTTCTCTGAGCTATTCCCTTTTAACCCTTTCGATGCTGATGACGAGCTCAGCTCGTCATCACCCACGGGTGGCGTGTGCTGATGACGAGCTGAGCTCGTCATGTAACGCGGTTATTTTTAAAAAGCCGCACAGCCCAAAAATCGCCGCAACAGCGATGCGGTTAAGGGGATAGCCAAGGCACCCTCATGACCTCCTGCCCCTCAGTAGCCCTTCTCTCCACTCACCCCCTCTCGTCCCATTCATCCCAAAATGTAATTAAAATTGAACATATAACTTCTAAGTACATACTCTTAGTTGATTTTCCTTCCCCTATCTATTATGGTGGTACCTTTCTATTTGCCATTCCCCTGTATTGTGTAGTACTGGAGAACTGTTGGTTTTCAATATCTACCTCCACCTTTTCTCCATGCTGATTTTAAACAAGAGATCCCTTCTCTGGTCACCCACTTCCCCACCCATTTTTAACCCATTATCTGAAGTATAAGCATCTCATAATGTCCCAAGTCTCTACTTCTTGTACTGACAAGAAGAAGAGAATTGGACATTATGAGATGCTTATCCTTCAGATGACTGTGATGAACAGAGAATCAGGCAGCACTAGAGTTCACTTTCGGGAGTCTCATAATCTTTCATTTGTTCACTGCTAATACATCACGTTTCTTGCAAAGCTTTTTGTTGTAATGTATGTAATGTAATGTATGTAATGTAAGCTGGACTTGTATAGCGCACTATCACCCAATGGGTATCCTGGCGCTGGAGATTACCGTTTGGTAATTGTGTGCAGGAAATGACCAACCAGAAGAAAGGATGGGAAAAAAGGGGTGGTATCAGGGCAGGTCAAAAATAGTGATAGCAGTGTTTTACTGTTCCCTTGGGAAAAAACAAGTTTTCATCTTTTTCCTAAATTGCAACAGGTTCTCTGATTGTCTGATCTCATTTGGAAGTTCATTCCACAGCCATGAAGCTGTAGGGCTAAAAGCTCTGCCTCCGGTCCTGGTATTTTAAAATCTGGTAATGTTCACCTAATTTGCTGTTGATGAGTGGAGGCTTCTCAGGGGAATACACCAGGTGAATTTACTCTGCAGTGGTTTAGTTCCCAATCTGTGTACTGCCTTAAAAACAATGCAGAGTGATTTGAATTGTATTCTCTGTCTGATCGGCAACCAGTGGAGATCCTTTGGAGCTAGGGATGTAAAGGACCTGCTTTGTCTGTTTAAAGCTAACTTTGCCACTAATGTCTGGATTCTCTGCAATTTTAGCATCAGAGAGTTTGGTGCTCTGAGAAGCAAGGAGTTACAATAGTCAAACCTGCTCAGAATAATGCTCCTCACCACTGTGTCCCGTTGGAGGTCAGCAGTAATGGGAGAACCTTCCGTAAAGCTCTAATCAGGGAGAAACAGGTGCCAACTGTTTTGGTGACTTGTGGATCCAACTGCAGATTGTTATCCAGGACTTTTAGTGGGTCAGGCATAGGAATTAATAGTGTGCAGTATGTGTGTGAGAACTCTTTAGTCCACAATGTGCGCATCATTAATTAGGCTTCCAGAGGATTAAATTCGGGAATCTGTAGCAAAGCGGATTTGTGCATCTCTAGGGCATGTCTGATTTATAAATATCAAAAGAATTGTTAATTTTTAAGCTGGAATTTGTGTAGTGTAGCCCTTATGTCGTAGGTATAACTCTCATGTCATAGGTAGAATGCTTGACTTAGAATCTTTTGCACATAACAATTGCTTGTCTCCTTGGAGACTTGGAGTGCGCTGGGAAGACTGGCAGTTGACAGTTGTTGATGTTGCAGCTGATGGTCCTACAGTGCGTCTCGTCGTTATTGATCCCTTTCCTGCTCATGACGAGCCCAGCTCGTCATGAGGCACACTGGAGCTGTGCTTATGACGAGCTGAGCTCGTCATGAATAAAGAAGAATAGCAATTTCCAGCACAGGATGGGAATTGCCTTAGCAGCCAAGGTGTTAAAGACTCTGAAACTTACCTTTGAGAAGTGTCTTTACTACACTTTTATGGCAATGATCTAACGACCAGACGGGACCCCAAGCAGTCTTCGTTGTGTCCTCATCGTGTTCATCAGGTGGTTGATGCATGATTCTATTCAAGAAAGATTGTGGATACATTGAAAAATGTACTAGCCATAGCTAGGAAATCTGAAATATCTGGCAGGTGTGATTAAGTACTTAAGAAAGATAGTCACTTAGTTGAGCAGCAAGAGACTGTTGCTAGAGTTCTGACGAACAAAACCCAAGTAATCAAGTCAGGTAAAAGTTATAATAAAAAAGATGTGTGTAAAAGTGAAAAAAGAACTCAAATGTTTTTGATGCGAGAGTGGGTATCATTTGGCCAATGATAGAAAGTGTCCAGCCATTAAACAAAAGTGCACTAATTGTGGTAAACAGGGACATTTTAGTCGTGTCTGCAATGCTAAAAATTTAAGAAAGGATAAAGTTAAATGTATTGAAGAAGGTGTAACTGATTTTTCTAGTGATGACGGCGATGATGAAGTTAGTAGTGTTTTAAATATAAAAGAGAAGGTAGTGTTAAACATTTTGAGCAATGATGACTCTAGTAAACCTATCTGTTGTATGTCAATGAGAGGTGTTAAAGTTCGCATTGCAGCAGATTCTGGTTCGCCCTTTACCATAGTTAATGAATCAATATGCACCAACGAATTCATAGGAAAGCAGGGTCCAAATCTGAATGATGCAGATGTAGCTCCCTTAGAGCTACACTGGAGAGTCTATTGAATAGTTAGGTTATAGGAATCTTATTTTTAGATTCAAGAACAGAAAGGCTTTTGAAAAATGTACTTCTCAAAAATGGTCCTTTTAACATTATTTTAGATCCCAATGGCATTGACCAGGTTTTAGTATTGGATGAGGGTGAGTGGTTGGGAAAAATAAAGTGTGAGGAGATTCCAAGTGTTTCTTGGGGTAAATTGGGCAGACTGAATGGGTTTTTGTTGTACTTGGCCCTTTTTGCAGGGGTATCCCAGAACTTTTTGCCTTCCTCCTGTATTGTTTCTGACCTGTTTTTGTTGGTTTTATGTTTCTGGGCACTTTACCACTGCTGATCAGTGCTAAAGTTCATATGCTCTCTGAGTAAATGTTTTTTTTTTTTGAAGCTTGTAAAGCGCGCGGCTACCTCTGGCGGAGGTGTCCCGGCGCTATGATTACCTGAGTATCCCCAGAGAGAGTAACCTGGTTCAAGTCCAACTGAGAGAAAAAAGAGATACTGAAGAACTTTAACGTTTAGTAAACAACCAGGTTTTAAGCTTGCGTCAATTGTTGTTATGGATTAGTGATTCTGGGATTGGCATATTTCATTTATTAGTCAGACTCTAGTACTGTGCACAATGTGTGCCCAGGGCCTGTATATCAAATGCTGCTAGTGGGCTGCAGCACTGATTGTGCCACCCATGGAAGCAGCCTGTAAAATATAACTCTGGCCTGCCATTGCAGAGCCTGTGTGCAGTCTGGTACTGTCATGTTGACTTGGCCCACACTTGCCAGTCCCCGACCTTTCCTTTTCTTACATGTTAATCACCCCTAAGGTAGGCCCAGGGCACCCCTGTGGACAGGGTGCATTGTATGTGAAAGGTAGGACATGCTCTGATGTGTGTGGCATGTCCTGATAGTGAAATACTGCCAATTTCGTTTTTCACTTTTGCAATGCTACCTGCTCCCATAGGACATAATAGTGAGTTTGTTTATAACATCTTTTAAATTTATCTGCTCCTGGGAACAAGGTGGAAAAATAAAGTTTGATATGCCTGAACTTAGAATGTTAAAATGCATCTTTTAGTGAGGGTGATTTTTACATTCTGTGTATGAAAATACCACTTTGAGAAAGTAGGTATTTTCTTGCATAGCCATCCAGTATGCCTCTGCTAGGTATGTGCATTGCATACCTGGCTTTGGAGTGTCAGGGGCTGGGGAGGAGCAGTGGCTCGGGAGAGCCTGATGAGTCAGGGCTGGACTGACTAGGCCGGTCTGCATTTGGAGTGGTGGGAGGAGTAGCACCTGTACCTGAATAGGGCTGTGCCTGCCTTCCACAATTATGGCTCCGCCCCCCTGTTTTGTGTCTGGAGCCAGGGCTCACACTGACAATGGAGGTTATTGGGCACTTGTTAAGTGCCCCACAGAACTGGTTTTGGCTGGGTACAGACACTCTCTGCCTCCAGAGAGAAAAGGATTTTTAAGTATAAAAGGAGGGTCCCACACCCCAGACTTTTAGATCACTTCTGGGAAATCAAGAGAAACCTTTTCCACGGATAAGAGCAGGAGTAGCTGGGGAGGAATACAGCCTCTGTGCTGTTTGCTGTCTGGGGTTGGCCTGAAGTGGCTACTTGCTGCCAAGCAAAGGAGAAAAGGACTTTGCTGTTTGCTGTGTCCCCTGCTTGGGGAAATCTCCAAGGGCTTGAAACTGAGCTTGCCTCCTATTCTGAAGTCTCAGGTACATAAAGACTTCATCACCCGCTCCCCTGAACTTCCTTGTTGGGAGTTCTGACCTGATTCGGGGTGCGTGCTGTTGTTTTGGACCTCTATAGACTGTTTTTTGGCTGGTAGCTCGAAGAATCCACACATCGTCCTGGATCATCGTACCTCATCAAGGCAGCAAGTTTGTTGTATCATTGGGGGACGCAGTAAGAAACCGATGCATCATCTCACCATGCAATAAGAAACCGATGCATACAGCTACGGCCGGTAGTAGGTGTAACTGCAGGACGGTGATGTAGGGAGGGGGAGGGTCATGGTGGGGGGTTGTTTGGATTACGGTCTTTAACAGGCAAGTAAACATATAAATAAGTAAATCGAATTTCATTGTGTGCACTGCATCACCAAATGCGATGCAGTGCACGCAACGAAATTCGTTTTATTTATCTATATGTTTACTTACCTGTTAAAGTCTGTAATCCATACATTACAACCCCCCACCCTGCCCCTCCCCCTCTCTACGTCACCGCTCTGCAGTTACACCTACTACCAGCCATGGCTGGATGCATCATCGTCTCTCTGGTAAGGAACCGACGCAACACCTTCCCTGAGCAGCTGTAAGGAAGTGACGCATCACCTCCCCTGGATCAAGGAATCAACGCATCACCTTCCCTGAGTGTAAGGAACCAACGCATCACCATCCCTGCGGCCCATTTTGTTTGTTTGCGTGAAGCATCCCAGTTACTTTGTGTGAAAGGTTTCGCATATGCAATTTGCTTTGAACTGAACTATTTCTACCAACAGATATTCATATTTTTATTGCTGTATTGTGGATTTTTGTTGTTTGATCTTGTTTTGGTTCAGATAAAGATTACTAGTTTTTCAAAACTGGGGTGGTGTCCGTTTGCAGTGTTTTCACTGTATTACTGTATGTGTTCACAAATGCTTTACACACTGCCTCTGAGATAAGCCTGTCTACTCGTGCCAAGCTATCAAGAGGGTCAGCAGGGGTTATTTTAGAAGTGCATCCCCCTTACCCTGGCTAGAAGGTCATGCTATTTGGGCAAAGGTACCTGCCTCTGCCAACTAGAGACCCTCATTTCCATCAGTTTTAACATGATTGTTCTAACACATAATTCTTCACTCAAAAATTAATTAACTTAAAAGTGTTCCCATGTCAATTAGAGACGAGGTAGAGGAGGAATCTGCTAGTTCATGCCAACCTCTCCTTCACGTGGCACTTTTGTGGTTTTCTTGTGCTCGCCATGTGCTTTATCGTCTTCTGGATTGCCTCCCTAATTTCTCTCCCAGTGTTGTTTATTGACTTTTGTGCATAAGAACCTGTACTAGTCTTTTCTGTTGATAGAGCGCCTACTTCTGTTACGTTGCTGACATTTCTAGGCGTTGCGTCCTCATGCTTGTGAACATTTCTTAGGTGTTCATCAGTTTGCAAAATACAAAACAGAGATATTGTGATAAGCATAATTTGAATTCATTTTTCTCTCTTTCCTATCCATATTCCATGTTTAACACTTAGTCTCCAGGATATATATTTGCTGTACTATAATATTGTCCTGCTGGCACGTGATAGGGAGGCAGTGGGTACTTGTTTGAATCCATCCATTTCCTGGGCTCCTGCCACTTATTAAACATACCATGTCAAGGGTTCCTATTCTGAAATGAGCTTGTAGTTCTTCAAACCGATATGATGGCAATATTTGTGTGGACAAAAAATGCTCAGTGGCCATTTCACAAATGTAGAACTTGCTGATAAAATCATTTTCAGCCACGATTTATGCATACTTCACATGATTAAAATGTGCTTGTTTCATTACATAAAGCTGAAATGCAATGTAACCATGTGCACTTGAGCCTCGTGTGAGTAAAATAGTATAAAATGTGTAACTGAAGCACTGCCGAATGATAAATACATGAGCACTGCCAGGAAAGTGTCTAAGGCGGAGCAAATGATCAATGAGCAGCAAAGGTCGGGCAATCCAAATGACTGTTTACTCCACAAAGGACTCTATAGTAGGGTTCATGAAGATTCACAAAAGAGAAGCACCAGAACAACCTTGTTGTAAATTACTCCTTTTTTGCACAGCATATGTCAGGAAGAGGTGTGGCGCCGCGGCCAGGGTGACTGACTCTGGAATCTTGGGATCATGGTTCGATCCCCTGGGCCGGTGGTAGATTAGACCAGCACCATGTGACTCTGGGCAATAGCTTGCTTAATCTTCCCGACGGCCCCCAGCGCCTGGAGACCCTAACGGGTGATGGTTTGCGCTTTACAAATGTGGATTATTATTATTATTACTTGCGATAAACATTGCAGGGCTTCTTGTTACTTTTTCCTTTGGAAGAAACTATTCATTGAGCACAAAAGGCACTTTTAACGGTACAGAAAAAATAATGCATTCTTTATTTTGCTTGATTCATGAATTGCTTGTTAAAAACAAAACGAGTGAAGCAGCCCAAAGTTTTTCTCATTAGCCTACTGCCGGCCCTGCCAAGTGGCACTGTGCCAGGGTTGCTGACTACCAAGGATGCCTAGTTTGAGTCCACCTCATGCCTCTTTCTTCAACCACCCTACATTTCCTGTCTCTTTACCTCACTCTTGGAGGTTCTTTTTAATCCCTACTTTCTTCCTTTATTATTGTTTTCCAATCTTTCTCTTCTGCCTTTTTTCCCTTTCCTCTCTTTCGCTCTGGTTCAAAGTTTGATGACGAAAATAAGTCCTGGCACCCAAGTTAAGCGCTGCATGTACAAACTCTACTCAGGAATTGCAGTAGACCCAGTTTCAAAAATGCTGATGGTTTCTGTGAACCAGATGGGCAATGTATACCATGAATAATTTATGCATGTAAATCAGGAAAATATATTGGAATTATTCATCCCCTTCAAGGAATATAGAACAGTGGTCGTGTAACATACAGAAAGAAAGCCAAGGTCTAATTTTAAACACTGCCGCTACCATAATTTTGGGCCGACTCTTGCCTTATATAGTTGAAGAAATGGAACTGCACTATTTACCGCCCTAGACAGTGGTAAAAGGTTGCTTCTCACTGGAACCTTTTTTTCGTAAGCCCGTCAAAACGTTAGTGTACAGGGTACCTCGTTTGTATACATTTTACAAAATTGCATATCATCACCCATTAATTTAAGCAATCATAAACAACGCTCAGGTGTTCATAATCGCCTTCCTATATATCATGTCCCACCTGAGCAATCGTCCTCACTAGAACTCTGAAGGGGTGCACTATTTTCGCCTGAAAATATTGCAACATTTGCAGACATATCAAACAACGTTATGTAACACTATATCATAAACAAAGTTTCTTAACAACACAAAACATAACATGGCACAACACACTGAAACAGTTAAAACAGAACTCAACATAGCAATGATAGTACAAGACAACATCACATTGCAAAAATGCAGCACAAACCCATAGTAGTACAAAAGGCAGTAGTACACATCACCACCGGAACTAATGCCACACAACAACATGCTCCAACATTTTCATCACACATTACCACCTCAAGAAAGCTGGTTTCATAGAAAGGTGAGCAAAGGTGTTTCCACCACGCACTCCTTTAACTTACCACCAAGGACATGAAACAGCACCAGTCTTACATGCAGGTGCAGCCTTTGACTGAAAATGGAGCAGCACTTGTTGACTTATCTAAAATAAACAACAGACCAAAGCACAGTAACATGCTCAACGCAATATTACAACACAATTAAAGCAGGAGAAAATGCAGTAAAACAGTCAAAACAGAACACAAAAAAGCAACCACAGTACAACACAACAACATCACGTTACACTAATGCAGGACAAAAACACAGCATCAAAAAATAGCACAAAATACAACCCCCACTACAAAAGGCAACACAATAAATATGCACAAACGTTGTCACATATCACCGCCCCCAGAAACCTTACCTCATGACCAAGGACATGAAATAACAGCAGCCAACAACGTTTTATGATCCGGCCCTTAATGACCTGCTCATGTCGCATTCTTTCAGATCTGTGGCATTACCTTACAAGTGAAGATCCATCCCCTAGCTTTAATGCCAGCACTCCAAAGCTGATACCCACTAATTTGAGCATTTTAATAAAAATAAACAAAGAGGTAAATCAGTCATGAAATGGAAAAATATGCACAGGCGTAAGGGTAGTTTGCATTTATAGTCAGTTTCAAATATTCTACAAACATGCCTGGTCAGGGGTATGTAGCGCAATATAAATTAAATTTAGATCTAATGCAGTGCTTTCTGACTGTGCTGTACGTGTTGTGCCTTCATCTGGGCCTTTCCCCACATGCAGCAGCAGCTGTGCAAGAAGACATCGGGCCCCTCGTAATGGAGATCTAATAAACAGTACCTTTTAAGTATGTCCTAGGCGGCTACACATAGCCAGCATTGTCTTACCATCAATTGATCTCCTTAAAGCAGAGAGCCTCTGAGCCTGGCTGGAGGCGCTTTGTGCGTCCCTCTGTTTTATGGCACAACCTTAGACACTAAGCAGAGAAAGGTCAAGACAGCATGTAGGCTTTGGCATTAAACAGTGCAACACTAATTAGTTTTAGCCACAATGGCTTTTTGTTTATGTACTCCAATATTTTGATGCCTCGTTTTGTTTGAAAACACTTTCAAGAGATAAAAAAAAAGCACCTTCTGTCCTGGATTCCCATTACTTCAGAGCTCATTCTGCAAAGAAGTGACAGTGTCCCACTTTCAGGACTGTGCTGCTTATTTTTTGACAAGTTTGAGAACATTTTGTCACTAATTCGTAAATTATCTTCAATTAAAATGCGCCTAATGTATCACATTATTTTTGTGCACATGCGTAAAAATATTGTTAATGTTATGTAAATGGCTAACTAAAATAGTGTTACAAACTACACGAGCCCCTTAAAATGGCGGGTTTGCTTAAGTCTGATGTTCACTACAATTCATAAATTATCTGCGAGTCATCCACCGAGAATGAAATAGTCAGACATTGAATCTTACATTTAACCTTTAAAAATGTGCTCGCCTTGTGGTTTTGTGCAGAAGTATGCAAACATATTGTGTTTAACTATATCCAGCATTATTTAAATAAACCTAATTCACATCGTCACTTAAATTAACATCAAGTGACTTTTTGACTATTCTGATTTCTAGCAACAGTTTTTAGTGCATTGTCATGTTGCTTTATTTCTCTTTATTTATTTATTTCTCAAACACCCACACACATATGTAGGTATGCGTGTACATATATAGTACCTGTTTGCGTGCTTTTAATGCACTAAATGCAGTAGTATAACAACTCTAATTTCACAAGGAACTGTGAAATATTGTTCTTACTTTGCAGAAATTGCACCCTAATGGGACCCTCTGCAGAGACTCCCTCTGGTCCATTGTTTCCTTATTAAGAAAAATCGTCAAACATCTGTGCATTTGGCTTGGGCCTTTAACACTGGAGCGGGCATTTAATGACTGGTAAAGCCCGCTGCAGCCGACTCTAAGGCCATAATCAACACTCTTATCATGAAAGCTGAACATTCTAACTGCTGTCAGAGTCCATTGTAGGGTCTATCTTGCCTCAAGCAGGTAGTATTTTCAGGAATCTTCGAGACTAATAGCTGTTTATTATTGTTGAAAGTTGAACATTCTAATTGCAATGAGTACCAATGCTTGCTCTGTCATGATACCAGAGCTCTAATTTTTATAGCCACAATATATTTTAACACAAAGGAAGGCTTGTGCTGTCTGAAACACTATATTTATAACTAGACAATTAACAGCTGCTTTTTCTTTTCAATACTGACAACCAGTACAGTCCTGTATTTCACTTGCTGTTTAAGTAAAACTTTCCCGTTCCTTTAATGCTACCTAGGCCTGAATAAACATGTCATATAAAAAAGGACTTAACTTGTAATTTTGTATAGTCAAATGTTTAATAAACAATTATGCAAAAAAATGCAAAACGGCTAACTTGTGTAGCTTGTTCCCATATTGCCATTGTGGGCCTCTGGTGACATTCTGCCTTGTGGTTTATGATGTCATGAGTTACCTGTTATGTATCCTCTATATATAATCTTTTCACATAGAGGTGGGTACGCTCGAGCCAGGTGCCTATCTTTGGGCCCTTGAACCCAACACGAGTTGAACCCATCATGTTGCTTCTGATTGCCACCAGGAGACTAACCTCATGTGCCAAGAACTAAACAAAAAGCTGTACGTTTTGATTCAATACGGGGGCGTAAAAGAAATGCTCATTTAGCGGCTGAACTGCACAGTGTCTACCTGGAAACCTTGAGATCAATCCTGGCCTCCCCGCGTAACCAAAATGTGGAACCCTTGACAAATATTTCGAGCCTCCTTTTATTTCATTATCAATGAAGCTCAGGATGTGTGCTGTACAAAAATCTATAGTGATTGATCTAATGCACTATAATGTTGCTCCATGTTTAATAGGAATCTAGGTCACATATTTATTGCCCTTGACAACTAACTTGCCTCTTCGTGCACTAGTGGCATTGTCGGGAGGGGGCATGAATGTTTCTAAATTCAAGTTTAAAACTAGGCCTGGGCAGTGAACTCCGCTTGGTTCTTGGAGTTTTCGCACTCCGCCGGGCACACGGAGGCCAGAAAGTATGTTGTTGGGAAATCTGACTTCCACCAATTATCATGATATGGGTCTAATCGCTGTTCAGTTTTAACCATTGGGAACGTTTCAAGTTATGTACAGCAACAATATAATTTTGCAGAGAAGAAGTGCCATTGGGAAAGATGATGTGTCTTGCTAAAAGTGAGGTATGATCTGCATAAGTATAAATTCTGATTCCAAAGGAGTGTACTAATGAAGCCAAAGGTCCCATATAGATATTAAAGAGATATACGGTCAGGGCCAAGCACTGATGCTCACCGCGTAAGCAGTTTGTAGAAAGGAATCGGAATTGTGCAGGAGAAAGCTGTTTAAACCTCAAAACAAACCAATAATTTTATCTTGGGTTTCATAGGTGGCGACCTAAGCTGATGGTCCTTGGTATCAAATGCCACAGACAGAAGTAAAAGTATCAGTGCACTGATGTGGCCGTTATCAACCACCATGTGCAGATCATCAACTACCGCCAGCAAAGTTAATTCTTTGCGGCGATTAGGGCAAAAGCCCATTTGGGAATCATCAAAAATGGTGTTGGATTTCAGATAGTGATATCATTATTTAGCAGCAGTTGCTTCTATTATTTTTGAGGCAGCCCGCAATAGCGTGAGAGGTCTGCAGTCAGATGGTGATGTAGGATGAAAGTCAACTTTTTTTTCGGAATATCAGTGATTATGTTTTTGTTTTGTTTTAATCTTTGGGGACACTACTAGTAGAAAGGGAAGTATGCCAAGTAGGGAAAGGGCAAGACATTCCTTAATTGAGGGAAAACAATTAACAGGTATAAGGTTGAACATAGACCATGAGTGACAGTGATGAAATAGATGTGTAGTCAAGTCTAGGTATAGCAACAGGAAAGTTAACCACAGAGAGGTAATGGGATCCAGAGTGGAAGTAGTTGAGGAATCCAAGTCAATAGATCTAAAGATTAAGCAGTAGATGGATTAATATTTTTTTTGCAAAGTAGTTATTCAGTTGGTCGCAAAAGACTTAGCATAAGATTTCCTTCAGGGTTATGCAGAGTAGAAAACGCATTTACAATTTAAAAACAAATCTCTTTTTGCTTGTTCCTGGAATTCAAAATCCAAGCAGTGAAAAAGGAGTGCTTTGCATTCGTAATGATCAATTTGTATTCATGAAGGGAATTTTTAGAGAGAATTTTCAGAGCCGGGTGATATGATTTTCTCCAAGTACATTTGGTGAACCTATTTTTTTTCTTTGTGTCTTTTAATGTATTGTTAAACCATGGCAACGCTGTAGGTGTGGTTTTGATTTGTGTTACCTTTTCAGCTGCAATTGCATCAACAGTAGCAGAGATGGTAGAAAAAAAGTAGCATATTTGGAGAGGCAGGTGTAATGAATAATAAAGAGCTTAAAGTTGTTCATAAGCTGAAGACCAATACTACTAAGGAAGATTTTGCTCCTATTGCGACTTTAGCTTCATGACAAGTTGAATTGGAGAAATGACCTGAACAAGGAATGACACATTTTGTATAGTGGTGGTCTGACTACCCTGATGGCATAATTTCTAACGCACTGATGGTAGAATGAGGACCAATAATATGTCTAATAAAAGACCTTTGGTATGAGTAGCATGTGGAACTAATGGAGCTAACCCCAGCATATCTGACTGAACTATTCTCATACCACAAACCAACTTTCTCACCAAGAGTATAAGCTGGTTGTTCCAAAATGTTGTGGAACAGTCGTCTAAATCCTTCAGATCCAAACCCAACCTGGCAACCTTTAAAAAGGGACCTAAACAACACCTGATACAAACTGTAAGCTAGAGATAGGGAGTCCCATCTCTGTGATCCTTGTTCATTATTATATTTCCTACTGCTTTTGACACCCACGCACACCCACCACACACACACACACATATCTTGTAATTGCAATTGCTTTGAGTGAGTGTCAACTGAATCATTTACATGCAAATTCAAATTTCCAAGAATAATTCACAATTTGTAGGATACACATAAACCTATAAGCGTTTTATGAAAGACATTGACCACATCTGGTGCTTTTTAGATAAGAGTAGCACAGTACGATTGTTGTGGACAAGTTGGCAGCATAATTGAAAGTGCCTTCAAGATCTTATCTCCTTCTAGAAGTTCCTCTTCCAGGTAAAACTGTTTACATCATCATGACTTCTTCTTTGTGATCCCCCCCCACCATGATCTTACTTTGTATTTGTTGATTGAAATGCTGTTCTTGCAGTAGTCTTCAATATGTCAGAGCAGTTACTGGAGAGTGTTCACACCAGAAGCATTGGCATCAACAGCATGAAGTAGGATAGGTACTGTGATTTTTCGGATTTTCATTGTATCAGAAACCTTTTTTTCAAAAGTTCTTAATCATGAGCATAAAGTAGGACAGTGACTTGGATTCAATTACATGTGGTTGCGATCACTACCAAAACATGTAAATAAGTGGTACCTACAGCTTTAGTCTTAGCATTTAACCCAGTGTCCAGTGCATTAAATTTGTGGACATTGACAGTATGGTGAATCAGTTTCACAATAACTGTTCTGAAGCACTTGACATAGCAGCCCCAAAATGGTCAAAGAAAGTAATCTCCCATCCAAAACAAGCTCACCAAAAATTGTACAACTCAAAACTGATCAGGCTAAAACAAAAGTGTCATCCCTGGTGCTTCACTGTGTAAAACTCTGAACCCACATTTGTAGAGTATTGGCTACAGCATATAGCGAACAAGATTAAAAAAACACCATCCCCACAACTGCCAGGTTATTTTCAAATTACGGTCAAATATATTCAACATAGTTTAAAACACACAATTACAGTTATGCAGTGCTTGAACTGCCTGTATACATCAGTAAACTACATTTGAATCTTTATCAGCAAAAGAAGATAAAATGGCATTATTTGCCAATATTAACCCTTCAGGTTCCTTTAACAATGCATAATCTTCATTTTTGCTTCAAAGGTGTATTGTTGGTACTATGCAGGAAGGCATTGCATCATGCAGTACTAATGCACCTCTACAAAGAGGCCACCTTCCAAAAGCTCTGAAGCCAAAAGTAGTGTTTCCATTATTCAGAAACCCTTATTGGATAATTCAAATGCTACCATCTTCAGACCAATTGCTACTTTGCCATCCATGGCACAATTCTGGAGACTGCTATGGCTCGCCAGTTACAAACCTGTATAGAAAAGGCAACTTTCCAACTGACACAGAGTCTTGTTTCCATATCCTGCTGCTGAGAACCCAAACCAGCAGAAAAGAACTAAGGGACCTTGATAGCTGGTAGGCTGATCCTATTAAACCTCTCAGCGGCTTAGCATGGAAGAACACTGATCTCTGCCTCCCTAAAAAGGATGCTGAGAAACTTTAGACATTTCAAAACAATATAATTCCTACAACTTTTTAATCTATTAAAAAACGACCATATTGCACTCAAAAATCTGCAACCTCAATGGCTACCTATAGAAGAAATCCGGCACAGAGTTCTAATTCTTTCTTGAAGGTACTCAAAATCAAAGCCCTATACATACCTGTCCCAACTTATCTCACACCACTGACCAACCAGATGCTTCTTTTCTCACCAAGAGCAAACAATGGCTGTTTCAAAATGATGTCTAAATAAATGTGGAGGTAATTCCTTCAAAGTGGTGGTCATCACATTGTGGAACAATCTCCAAAGGTCTCTGAACCGAACATGAGCTGGCAATCTGAAAAGGGACTAAAAAAACATTTGATGCAAACCGTAAGGTTAAAATTGAAGGAGAGGGTCACAACCGAGTGGTCCCTGCTTATTACTATGTTTTAGGCACACATACAGACACGAACACACAGAGACAGCCATACAAACACACGTATATAGGTTTCTTTATTGTTTTTTAATTATATTTGGGATGAAATTATTTTAACCGTATAGCTTGTTGAACGTTTTTTCACTGTTAATAGTCATGGTGCCTTTAATCTTGGCTTCTTGCGTTAGTATGCATTAGCTAACAAACAAACAAACATGGAAAATCATCAACTGTGAGAACCAGCCATGCTATATGAGAAAGTCACTTTCCTATCAAACCCCCAAACCATTCCTCCCTGGCTCCATTTCACTCTACTTCCACCCCAGCATGCCAGTGTCTCAATTTGACTAGTCTCACCATTCTCATCATTTCATAAATAATTAATGTTTTGTAGCCAATCAGCTGTTCAAATCATGCAATCTCAGAAATGTTAAAGAAAACCTAGGAACAGATAAATGGAAGGGGTCTGTGCAATTAGTGCAAAAATAGGTGGATCACAAGTGATGTGCTCAATGTACAAAAGGGAGGAGTGGAAATATATGTATTATTAACTTTTGCAAACTCACGCAACAGAAATAGTTATTTGTTATTTAGAGTTTGGAAATAGTCACAAAAAGTGAGAAGCCCGAGTGTGGGTGCTGATGAAGTCACAGCTCCCAAGAAAGAGTACAAGAGACTCTAAGAGAGGGACAGAGAGAAACATCACAGCATCCAGAGTAAACATGGAGAGGATAGTGTCTTGAAGGGTACCACATGGAGATTGAATCATTGTTGAAGGAGAGCTAAATACAAGATTAGGGATACAAGCATCCTTGTTCATGAGGTCACCAAGACAATTAAGAAACTGTTTGACCGATATGTCCTTCAGAAACCCAGGAGAGCCACTGCCACCAGAATCCAGACAAAAACCAATGCTGGGAGCATTCTACACAAGGAAATGCATGGGAAGTCAGTAGTGTACAAGAAAGAGGTGCAAAATGTGGTTGCCCATGTATGTATAGGCGTTCTTATATAGCGCTATCACTGTCACCCGACGGGCATCCTGGCGCTTAGACTATGATGACACAGAACAGGATTTTATCAGCTGCCAATTTATTTATATTATTCTGGGGAACAGGTGGGTCTTTAACGCTTTTTTAAAGATGGAGAATTCTTCCAGGCCCCTTAAACCCAACGGTAAAGAATTCCACAGCCACGCTGCGGTAATCCTGAAGGACCGTCCGCCCATCCTGGACCTCAGGAACTTGGGTACTACTACCAAGTGAGCTGAGGCTGACCGGAGTGGTCATGAAGGAGTGTACCATGAGAAGAGATCCTGCAAAGGGGCCGGGCCTTGACTATGTAAAGCTCTGAAAACCAAACATAGAGCCTTAAAGTTCACCCGTTGAGATTGGGAGCCAGTGGAGGTCCCTGAGTGCCTTGGCTGAAGAGTCCGAGCGCCGTCGCGACAATGCCAATTTGGCAGCAAAATTCTGTACTCGTTGGAGTTTTCCTAGTACATTAGTTGGGGCCCCCAGCAGCAATGCGTTGCAGTAGTCGAGACGACTTAAAATGATGCTCCGCACTACCTCTGGTCTTGCCTGTGCCGGAAGCAAGGGTAGGATCTTTCTGAAGGATCCTAGTAGAGTCATACATGTAGCCACCGTTTTATTTACTGCTGTGTTCAGCTGTAGGTCGGAACTGAACATTACCCCCAGATTCCGCACCGAATCGGCAGGCAAACTAGTTCCTTGAAAATCAGGAGGCCAGAAGCCTTGTGGTAGGGATCTGGGGATCCGGTCCATGGAGCAATGTAGTACCTCGGTTTTCGAGCTGTTAAATTGGAGGGAGTTATTCCCCAACCATTCTGCCGTAGTACACATGCATCGATGGAAAACCTGTGACACCCCGCCCTTACCTTCAAACAAGAAGATAAGTTGGGTGTCATCGGCGTAGTTGGTAACTGTTATGCCAAAGGACTTGATTAGCGTGATCAGGGGACGAAGGTACAGATTAAAAAGGATAGGGCTAATGGCCGAGCCCTGGGGTACTCTAGTGGAATTTTAGTTTGCGATCTGAACATTATCTGCGCCAACTTGTCACCTATGTACTACGTGTACGGCAGCCATTTTAGATATCATGGTCCCCCTGCCCACGATCGATCGCCAGCGCGCCCCTGTGACCCAGCAAGCATCCTCCGCACGCCCTGGCTCCCCCTCCCTCCTCCTTATGAGCATGACCCTTCTGCATGACCCTGTCCTTGGGAGTCATTCCAGCGCCTGACCAACACCTCCTCCCCTCCCATGAATGCCCCTCTGTTGAACAACCTCCCCTCTGCGCTGGATTGTCCACGCGGCATGAATACCACTCCATTGATGGCCCCTCACCCCGTGTCCGACTGTCCACACAGGTCCGAGGCCATTGCCTAAGCCGAGAGATATCATTTACTACCCTTATTGTATGAGGTCGCTCTCCTTCAAAGGACCCTCTATTGATCCAGGCCTCCCCACCCCCTGTGACATGATCAGGCGCACACATCCTAAGACTCGACGAAACACTCAGCTGCGTGATGACTCTTCCTCTTATCAGCAGGTTGAGGACCTCTATTGTGAAGGTATATGGGGGTGGGATTAACACGAGGATTACGGGGATGTCTTTTCCTTGCCTTACAAAGTTGTGATTGTAATAAAGGAAGGTCACATGCCATAAACCAGTGTATAAGAGGCCAGGCCTCCGAGAGGCTGTTAGAGCACCTCGAGACGATACCTTGTTGTCTGATCTGATGTGTTCTGCTCCGTCGGAATAAACTTCTGTTTCCTGCCTTCTGGTCTCCGGCGCCTGCCTCATTGCTTGGTAAATTTGAATGGTACAAGGGCGGTTAGCGCCGGGCAAATCTTGAGAAAGGTCCTAGCCCTACCTTTTTCTACAATTTGGCGTCCCAAAGCGTGGGGCCCATCAGCGACACGTGGATCCAGTGGGAGAGGTCCCGATGACAGAGTGAACGACTGCAACGATCGGGAAGAGCTCATGTCCGATAGACCCTCGTCTGACAGCCGATCATCCGACCTTCACTAGTTCTGAACAGACCTCTCTCGAGTGATCTACGGTCCTGACTGGGAACCATCAGGAGTGCCGCGAACATCACGAAGGAGAGAGGACGATCGGGCGCTGGATCCAGAGGACAGGAAACCGTCCATGCGGTCCGGGTAAGGTCGTGTAAACACGACGAATTGAGGAAAATTGTTTTTGTTTTGATAATACTAGTATTACGATTTGTTGAAACCTCTGGAGATTCGCTGTCTGCAAACGGGGAAAAACAAACAGGCTCTCTCTTTGCAAACAGTGAAGGATAGGTAACGCAGACTTTTGTCCCCATTGTAATCTGCCGTGCCTATCTTCCTCCCCCACTGTTTCCCGAACTGTCGTTCGTGGATTATTGTCTGGAGATTCTTTATCCGCAAACAGGGAAGAACAAGGTCTCTCTTTGCAGGTAGAGAAAGAGTGGGTAGCGATAACTTTTCGTGCCCACTTATTCTCCCCACTGAATTGTTTGATTGGCCGATTATTCGGTATTGGTTCGTTTGAGGTATTCACCGCCGCCAAACAACGGAGAATAGAAATATTCTGCCTAGTCTTTGCCCGCTGTGATAAGATAGGTAGTGCAGACTTTTGTCCCCGGTGTAAACCGTCATGCCTATCTTCTCCCCACTGGTTGGTAGCCTGTTTAGCCCGGACCGCTTATTAGAGATGAACCATCCAGCTCCACTGGAGGGCACCCCTAATAAGGACATGTTCACTAAGTATGGACTAGTCGCTATAGCTTACACTAGACTATGGCATAAATATACGAAAAAGAACCCTGAAAGTCAGTGGCCACTGATAGGTTCCTTTAACGAAAATAAAATAAAAACATTAGAAATAGCGCTCCAGAAGAATAAGACCACGCCCACTATGCTCGACAGTATCGGCATGTGGCGCAAAGAACCGGAACAACGAAAGAAAAGAGAAGAAGCAAAAGTAGGGAAAGAACTACGAAAGGCAGCCCACCTAGCCGCAAAACAACTAGAAGAAGAAATAAAAGAAAGAAAAGAAACTACACAAAACCAAGAATCAGGGTCAACAGGCCAATGTCCTGTTAGGACCCCCTCTGCGCTCTACCCTGAACTGCCCTCCAAACAACGGGCAAACGATGAGTTACTGCTAGGTCCCCCAATCATCTACATGCCCCCTCCATACGCTCCCAGCCAACAAAACCTGCAAGCCCCGAGTGTGAGTGAAAGTGACCCTAGTGCTAGTGCACCGGCCCTCACGGCCTCCGCACCAGCCACATTAACAACTTCGTCAGACGACCCCGAGGCTAGCAAACAATCATCAGCCAGGTTAAGTAGGTTAAGCAAAGATGAGCGGGATGGGATCAACGAAATAGCAAAGACATTGGTAGACCGAAGGGAGAGCGAAGAATACACAATGAGCGTATATAATTCACACGCCGACAGCCACAGACGGCATTTCATTTTGCGATTCAGCTACCACACCCTGAACGCGTATGAAGATAGGTATCAGAGTAAGGGTCCCGCTAAACTAACAACACTGTATAGGAAGGTTGATGTTGGAGATGGGACTGAACGTGAGGCGACGGAGCTCTTCATGCAAATGCTTGAGGTCCTCCGCCACCTCACGGAACAGAAACCAGAAGCCAAGGTTACGGTCCCTGAAACAACCTCGGCAGAGGTAGCCAATACTATGATGCCTATCAGAGAAGCGGCTCCTTACTGGATCCCGCCACGGGGCCAGGGAACGAGCGATGATGTTAATAGTGAAAATGCAAAGGGGAGGGTTGTGTACAATTGGGTTTACCAACCATGGGACCGGCAAGACATCCTAACCTTTAAGCAAACCTTGCCCGACTTAAGAAAGAACCCGACGGCATTTTATACCGAATTAGGCACAGCCTTGGGTTCGACAATAATGACTTTAGCAGATATTGACTTGTTCTTTGGGTTATGCCTGCCAGCTGATGTGTGGAAGCAAATCCGGAAGGTCGACCACACGGATCTGTTTGGACATACCTGGGACCAACTCGGTAAACTAGATAGACAGCGAGAGCCGGGGAGTAAACCAGTGAAGGACATACTGGAACTCCCAGACAAACTGGTCCAGAAGTTAAAAACCCTGGTCCCGGAAAGAAAAGTAGACTGGTCGATAGTCACAGCCTGTCGACAGAAACCCCAGGAAGATGTGTCAGAATACTTCTCCCGATTTGAGACAGTGTTCTCCGACTACAGTGGCCAAGACATGACCACCGCAACCGGACAGCACCTGTTTGTGCAAAATTATGTAAAGGGACTAACACAAGAAGTCTCCCAAAAACTGCAGACGAGCGAGAGTAGTTGGGGGGCCTCCAAACCCGCAGCTATCCTTCAGATGGCTCAGTATTACGAACACCAAAAGAATGAGAATGATAGGGCGTCCGAGAAAAAGAAGAAAGATTTAAAGGAAAGGGTAATGATAGCCCAGATACAAGGTATAGCGCTTGGACGGGAACACCAAAGGGGGAACTACCAATCAACCACCCCCAGAGATCTACCTCCTAAAGATCACACCCTAGCACCCCACACTGGACGTAGAGACGTTAGCAATGACCAATGCGCCTTCTGCAAAGGGCTCGGCCATTGGAAATTCCAGTGTCCAGTTCTGCTAGAAATGAATAGGAATAGGGATTCCAGGGATGTGGCGGGTGGTCCGAGGAATAGAGTACAGGGACGAGGGAGCCCCAACGACACCAATAATGACAGATCAGGAAGACCGAACACATTTGACCGTCCCCGACAGAACCAATATCAGCTATCTGAAGGTGAACATGCCCCCGACTTTGCATAGGACTGCCAGGGGCAAGGGAGGGATCCAGTCGAGCTCTGTGTTGACCAGCAAGGTCCTTATGTCACCGCTAAGGTCTTGGGTACAGAGTCTCCATTCTTGGTAGACACTGGGGCGACGCGTAGTGTGTTATCAAAACGACTGATTCCAAGGGCACCCTTGTCTGGCTCACACATAACGTCGATAGGTTTCGATGGGACGCCCTCCACTAACCCCCTGTCCGTACCTATTACCTTTGACCTAGAAAACAACACTACTGACGCGACATTTCTACTCTCCTCCAACTCCCCTGACGCCATTATGGGTATTGACTTACTGAAACATTTTCGAGCTACCATTAGGTGTTCCCCAGATGGAATACGAGTCATCCTGTACGACAACCCAGGCATGCCCAGATCCCCTCCCCCACGACACATGTGCTCCGTAACTGTCGCTGACCTGTCCCTGCTTGACACCCTACCCCCGTACCTGTGGGCCAAAAATGACTCTGATGTGGGGCGAATGATGATTGATCCTATTCACATAACTGTACGACAGGACGCTATGCTCCCGAAACTCCCGCAGTATCGGATATCACCAGAGGGTGAGAAGGCACTGGTAGCGATCATTCAGTCTCTGGTAGATACAGGAGTGGTTGAAGAGGTGGTTAGCAACGTCTGCAACAGCCCAATCCTACCTATTGTTAAGAAGCAAGGTGAAGGAGATGAGAAAGCGTACCGCTTCATCATCGACCTGCGAGAGATTAACAAAGTGGTTGTACCCCAATATCCTGTGGTCTCTGATATCACCACCATTCTGACCCTCATCCCGTCCACTGCCACCACCTTCACTGTTATCGACCTTAAGAACGCGTTTTTCTCTATCCCCATTCATCCAGATAGCCGTTATCTGTTCGGCTTCACCTTAAAATCCCGTTCGTACCGATTCTGTAGAGCTCCCCAGGGGTACACTGAAAGTCCCAGCATCTACAGCCAGGCCCTCAAAAGACAGCTGGATGCCTTCCAGCTACCAGAGGGAGTGGTGTTGATCCAATATGTCGATGATATCCTTTTGGCGGCTGACACCACCCCGCTTGCAACGACAGCCACCGTTCAACTCCTACACTTTCTTGCAGAGAATGGCCATAAAGTCTCCAAAAAGAAGTTACAGTTCTGTCAGCCACAGGTGACTTATCTAGGCCATCTTCTGTCCAAAGAAGGGAGGAAACTTACACCCGACCGAATCCAAACCATCCTAGACACCCCCATCCCGAAAACACAAAAGCAGGTCCGCTCTTTGGTTGGCCTGACATCTTTTTGCAGACAGTGGTTGCCTAATTACAGCCTCATTGTGAAACCATTGCTTGCCCTACTGACCAAAGATGTCCCCTCCCCGCTTCCTTGGACCACTGAGTGTCAAGCCTCCTTTAAGGAATTACGGGACGCGCTCTGCTCAGCGCCCGTCCTCGGAACGCCGGATTACTCCAAACCCTTCTCCCTCTTCACCCACGAAAGGGAGGGATGCGCATTGTCTGTCCTAACTCAATCAATTGGTCCTAAGAAGCGCCCTTGTGCCTACTTCTCCGCCACTCTTGATCCTGTAGCCAGAGCCTTGCCTGCCTGCCTTCGAGCAGTAGCCGCCGCTGCTGTCTCTATCCGTCAGAGCGAGGGAATTGTACTTTCCAACTCCCTCACAGTGCTAGTACCCCATGCAGTCGACACCCTCTTGAATCAGACAAAGACCCAGCACCTGACTAGCGCACGACTGACAGGGTACGAGTTGACTCTACTTGCACCCCACATCACACTGAAGAGATGCACGACTTTGAATCCTGCCACATTACTGCCTCTGCCTGAAAATGACCCCGACGTGCCTCCCATACACGACTGTGTGACCCTCACGGACGAACAAACTAGGAGTAGGGTTGACCTCCGAGACACTGCTTTTCCCGACCCCGATGGAGAGCTATGGGTAGACGGCTCTTGCATCAAACTCCCAGATGGCACCACTTCAGCTGCCTATGCAGTAACGACAGCCCGAACAGTAGTTGAGACAGCCTGCATCACACAACGATCTGCCCAAGCAGCAGAGCTGATAGCCCTCACTCGAGCATGCATCATAGCCGCAGGGACCACCACGAACGTATATACGGACAGCCAGTATGCCTTCGGAGTGGTCCACCATTTTGGGCTCCTGTGGAGGGAGAGGGGATTCCTGACATCCCACGGCACCCCGATCCTCCACGGAGATCTAGTTTCCGCTCTGATTGAAGCAGTTCTCCTCCCCAAACGACTAGCGGTGATCAAATGTCAAGCACACAAAAGGGTGACAGACTTAGTTGGGCAAGGGAATGCATTGGCCGACGTCACTGCACGAACCACAGCTGAGAATAGGACGGTGACGCGCATGTACATGACCAGGTCAGAAGCAGAAACATGGAGTGACACAAGGATAATGATTAGAGACATACAATCGGCCAGCACCCCTCACGAACTGACTAAGTGGGCAAGGATGGGTTTGAAGGATGAGGAGGGCTGTTGGCGAACGAAGGATGCAAGCAAATGGTTGCTGCCCGACTCATACCTGATCCCCATACTGACAATGGCTCACTCCCCCGCACACATAGGATCTGCACCCATGATCGAACTCATTTCCAAAGTCTGGCACAATGACAAAATCCCTGACTCAGCCAGACGCCTAGTTCAGCAGTGCCTCATCTGTCTGCAACACAACCCCGGGAAAGGAACTGTAGTGCCCCGGGGAGGGTTTGGGACCCCCAATCACCCCTTTGAGGTCCTTCAGATGGATTACATCCAACTAGAGAGATGCCAAAGCCTGAAGTATGTACTAGTCATCGTATGTGCCTTCAGCAAATGGGTAGAAGCCTATCCAACCCGTGACAACACTGCCATGACTACTGCCAAAGTACTACTGAAGGAATTCTTCCCTCGCTATGGCCTTTGCCGAATTTTATGGAGTGACAATGGCCCCCACTTCATAGCTGAGGTTATCCAGCTAATCCTGAAAGGGTTGGGGGTGAAGCAACGGTTCCATGCGGTCTTCCACCCCCAATCCGCTGGTCTAGTGGAACGCCACAATGCCACACTCAAGCTGAAACTGGCAAAAATAGTGGCCACCACTGGACTTAACTGGCCGGATGCCCTCCCACTGGCTTTGTTATCAATGCGCTCCACTCCCACCAAGCACCATTTGACCCCCTATGAGTTCGTGTTTGGGCGGCCTATGAACCTCTGGACTGCTCCCAAACCGACCTCCATTCATGACGTCCCAGACGTCCTACTATCTGATTATTTGTGCAAGTTGACTAAAACGTTGTCTGTCATTCATCAACAGGTGCAGCAGGCCATCCCCGATGCTTCCAGGGGCCCCGGTCACGACATCCAACCGGGAAATTTTGTATTGATACGAAATTTCCAGCGAACCAAGAGTCTGGAACCTCGGTGGACGGGCCCCTGGCAAGTGCTGATCACCACCCGAACAGCACTCCGAGTGGAGGGGAAGAAGCACTGGCTGCACGCGCATCATTGTCGGAAGGTCCCTGCAAACCTGGCCACGACAGAAAACGTCAGCACCCAAGAAGAGCTCCTGACCAAAGACCGACCGATATTGGACTGTTATCCAGATACTGGGGCACTCGAACTTGCAAAATTCTCTGATCCTACTGTGCCATCCAGAGAAGGGTATTTCCTGCGTCGAAAGGAGGGAGTCTCGGCTAAGTAGGCCACGGACTAAGTTAAAATCTCAGAACGGTGACCTACACACAATCAAGGGTTGCCGGGAGAGAAGCTAAACAAAGTCTGTGGTTCTGCCCACTACCGAGCCCCTTGAAGGTGATGGAAGCGCCAAATAAGAAGATGATGGAAGCGCCAGATAAGAAGATGATGGAAGCAACGGGAAATACCCAGTATAGGAATCCAAAGACTGACAACCTGCACAAATCGAAGACAATTGCACTCTTCATTGTCTTCCTCTTCTGCCTCCTTCTCATGACCTCCCTCTGGATTCTGGAAGAGAGCACACCGGCTCATGAGACATTGCTACCTACTGCACAGCCAACACCCCTGAAAGAGCATCACCTAATCTCTCTGTCGCCTCAGCTCCGAGAAAGGCGCAGGGAATTCTGGAACAATTCCTTTGTGCAACTGTTGCACCAACATAACCTTGCTGCAAATGCTACGAACTGTTGGATCTGTGGGTTGCTCCCACATGCCACTGGACACTCCATCCCCTTCATCCCTTCACCCTTCTCAGTTCACGGCTCTTGCCTCGCCTGGTTGATCCTCATGCAAGAGAGCCACAGGGACAACGCCACCTCCAGCCGGACAGTGTCACTCTTCTACTCTGGGTTCTGGCTGAACAAAACAGGAAAGACTCCAGCTGCCCTGTGTCCAGCACTCGCAGGCACCACCTTCATCAAAGACATTCCAGCCAAAGAACGAGTCGAAGTACAGGTGCTCCACAATCCAGCCAGAACCACCTTCTCTCATCTGCAGAAACAAACTACCGCCACCCTGACTGTGGCTCTGTCCGTGATCAATGTCACTGGCCTTGTGTGCCTAGAAGGCCAAGGAACGCAGCTGGTGGGTTACAGCGCCTGCCGAGTCACCAGAACATTGGACTCAGCTGAACCCCCTTCTTTTGTTGCTTCTCCGAATATGTACTTTGTGTGTGGCACCAAGGCTTACACCTGGCTCCCGAAAGGATGGAAGGGCACCTGTTATATTGCCTTCGTTCTTCCACCCACATATGTAGCCCCTGCCAACCACCACCGGCAGAGGCGTGCAGACGACCTTGGGCAAGCCGACTCCACTGGAGCACAGTTCCTGGATGCAGCAAAGGGACTTGTTCCTCTGTGGGGCCCAATGGCTAACAGCCGTGCTATCCGACACCTGACCCAGGCAGTAGAAACAACGATCAATATCACGGCTGGCATCCTCGCCAACAATACTGCGGAGCTTCAGGCGGTCCGCCTCGTGACCCTCCAAAATCGTATTGTCTTAGACGCGGTCCTAGCCGACCGAGGAGGAGCATGCCGCATCATCGGATCCAGCTGCTGCACCTACGTGCCCGACAACTCGCCTTCAGTCTACAAAGCCATTGAACACCTCCACAGACTGTCCTCAGAGGTTCACCAAGAGCAGGAAGGATGGTCGCTTGGGAGCTGGTTTTGGGACACTTTGAAAAATTGGGGTTGGAAGTTGTTTTCCTTCGTACTGATACCTATTGTAATATTATGTGGGTGTTGCTTAGGTATCCAATGTCTGCCACCTTTGCTCGGCCTTGCTTCTAACTGTATGTGCCCAAAGACTTTGGACTTCCGAAATGAGCACATGAGCCCCCTCTATGAAGTAGAAATACGTGGCCTTATGGGGATAAATCCAAACTGACAAGTTGGCGAGACATGTTAAAAGGGAGGACTGTGGAATTTTAGTTTGCGATCTGAACATTATCTGCGCCAACTTGTCACCTATGTACTACGTGTACGGCAGCCATTTTAGATATCATGGTCCCCCTGCCCACGATCGATCGCCAGCGCGCCCCTGTGACCCAGCAAGCATCCTCCGCGCGCCCTGGCTCCCCCTCCCTCCTCCTTATGAGCATGACCCTTCTGCATGACCCTGTCCTTGGGAGTCATGCCAGCGCCTGACCAACACCTCCTCCCCTCCCATGAATGCCCCTCTGTTGAACAACCTCCCCTCTGCGCTGGATTGTCCACGCGGCATGAATACCACTCCATTGATGGCCCCTCACCCCGTGTCCGACTGTCCACACAGGTCCGAGGCCATTGCCTAAGCCGAGAGATATCATTTACTACCCTTATTGTATGAGGTCGCTCTCCTTCAAAGGACCCTCTATTGATCCAGGCCTCCCCACCCCCTGTGACATGATCAGGCGCACACATCCTAAGACTCAACGAAACACTCAGCTGCGTGATGACTCTTCCTCTTATCAGCAGGTTGAGGACCTCTATTGTGAAGGTATATGGGGGTGGGATTAACACGAGGATTACGGGGATGTCTTTTCCTTGCCTTACAAAGTTGTGATTGTAATAAAGGAAGGTCACATGCCATAAACCAGTGTATAAGAGGCCAGGCCTCCGAGAGGCTGTTAGAGCACCTCGAGACGATACCTTGTTGTCTGATCTGATGTGTTCTGCTCCGTCGGAATAAACTTCTGTTTCCTGCCTTCTGGTCTCCGGCGCCTGCCTCATTGCTTGGTAAATTTGAATGGTACAAGGGCGGTTAGCGCCGGGCAAATCTTGAGAAAGGTCCTAGCCCTACCTTTTTCTACACTCTTTGCCCCACCCTCTTGATGTTTGATTGAAAGGGTGCCATCTCAGGAGACACCTGTGACTTCCAGTGAGACCATGGTAGAGGCAAAACTACTTCCTGTAGGTTGACCAATACGCAAACCTGCCACTTGACAAGTTGTGAAACTCCCTTCAACCACCAAGTAAAACATAAGAATCTTGAAGGGGAACTCCCTGCACCATGGTGCCCCTAACCGACATCTGTCTTGTGGTGTACTGTTATATCGCAAACACCCATACTTTCCATGCAAAAGTGCCTCATTGTATGCATGCTAGTATGTGTACTTCCTAGATTACTAAGGTCCCGATTATGATGGTGGGGATACCGCCACCAACAGACTGTCGGTGGTAGTCTCCCCGCCATCTGAGACATGTTTCCTGCCTACCATATTACAATGGCCGGCGAGGTGATGGCGGTTGCCACTCATCCAACGGGCTTATTGAGCCAGTCGGTGCAGTGGAGGGGCTTGTAGTCTCTACCATGTTGCTGGTGCCTGCTAGGCACTGCCTAGGATTACAAGGTCCCTTTCCACCTGCCTTTTTATGGCTGTTAACCCGCCGTGTTGCTGGCCCCCATTCCTCCCTGGCCCTTGACTTTGGGTGTTGGGGGGCATGTATGGTGCCCCCTACATATCCCTACACCATGTGGTAGACCCTGCATGGTGCCTGCCGATTAGTGCAGGGACATGTGTGGAATGTCTGTTTTGTCTTGCAGCAGATGCTGCAGAGCGCAGCACTCACTGCATTATGGGCAATGCGACCGACACAGTGGCAGTTGTATAGTAATTTGTCCTGGTGGACCGCCACCGTGTAGGCGGGCGGTCCCAAATACCATACTATGGCAGGCAGACTGAAGTCCATCCATTATTGTAATGACCCCCTAATTGTTGTAACCTGATGTTGTTACAATGCATCCTTTCCATAGTTCCTCAGTTCTCTGCTGCTCAGCCAATGTGTGTGTGATGTAAAGGAATGTTGACGAGTGCCTAAACTGTAGGAATGTGTTAGTTGGAGACCAGCGACGGCTCGTGGAGGGAGTTACGGTGGGGCAGGAGGGTTGGGAGGGGGAGGGGCAGGGTGGAGGTTGCTAAAAACCGGCATATGGATAATTGCAGGTAAGTAAACAATTTAATTAATAAAACGAATTTCGTAGTGCGCCTGGCATCGCAAAATGCAATGCAGTGCGAGCTACGAAATTCGTTTTATTAATTAAATTGTTTACTTACCTGCAATTATCCATATGCCGGTTTTTAGCAACCTCCACCCTGCCCCTCCACCTCCCCACCCTCCTGCCCCACCGTAACTCCCTCCACGAGCCGTCGCTGTTGGAGACAGTGGGCTGAGCATCGAGGATGCTGCTCCAGGGGGGGCATTTCTAAAGAACCTTTACCCAAGAGATATCTTCTTCAATAAATCTACATTTTATAATCTATGTGACCTGACTACCTAGACTCCTGTTTACCTAGAAGGCATCTTGTGTTTACAATACTGGCAATGACCAAGTGTGAAGATAAAGTCTACTAAAGGAAAAGGAAAAAAAATGAGATTGAAGCTGAAGAAAACAGAAACGTTCTGAACGTGTCTCCACATTGTCAGAAGTTCCCTGGTCCTGCCGTGCATTCAATGGTCTGGATAATATCTTGATGATTTTAGAGTTTGAAGATTTGTAGAACTTATACCTTGTTGTATTTTCCGTTTTACGTCTTGTACTTTCATTTATTTCTCAAAGGGGAGATGTGTTGTAACCTAAGGGAATGTTGATGAGTGCATGAGTTGTCAGAGTGTCAGTTGGAGAGAGTGGGCTGAGCAGTGAGGATGCTGCTCCTGGTGGGGTATGTACCTATAACTTGTAACCTAAGAGGTATCCTCTTCAATAAATCGGCATCTTATCTATGTGGCCTGGCTACCAGACTCCTGTTCATTAAGAAGGCATCTTGTATCTACACCACTATGTCACACTCACATTCCTATAAATGACAACATCTACGGTAGGGAACATGGAACCACCAGTACTGCATGTGTCAGAAATACAAATACTATATATAAGTAATGGACCACTATAAAAATGTCCTATATATGAATAATCTTGCGTCTGCCCACACAGATGAAGGTTCCATGAGCTGAGGAGGAGGAAATCCCCCTCAATTTAGAGAATATCAATCTACATCTTGATGTATAACTGTGGTTTTGGTTTTCAAAGAGCTATAACAAAACGGTTCTTCCCCCAGGTGTCACTGTTTGCTTTAGGATTCGGTACAGAGAGGCTTTGGTAAACGACATCATTTACCAACTCACCCTCGGGTTTGTTTAAGGTCTTGCTAAGGCTTGCCAAAGCGTGCTCAGGGTTTCTGGGTAATTGCTAACATGGCCCGAGTTCTTGTTGTACTTTTTTGTCCACTTTAAACGTGAGCCCCTTAGTTCGTGGAACTGAACTTCGATCATTATGCCCATCTGGCCTTTTCTGTTCCCGCATCGCATCCCAGAAAGATCTGCATACATGCACAACATTGTGCAGCACAAAGCAAACTGCTAATGCATAGGCCAATTAACCAAAATAACACAATTATTCTTGGTTAACATACCCATGCAGTGCCTACTTTTTACACAACACACCTCGATTATTTTAAAAAAAAAATGGATCCAAATTCCTTCTTTAAATCTAAAGCTTACCCCTAAAAGGCTCAGGGACAAATTGCACTGAGCATTTTAAACTTTTGTCTTCTAAAAGGCATAAACCCAGCCTATTTTTAAATGATTTTCCCCGCAGGGACAGGGTTGCAGAAACTCATTTGAAAATAGGGCCCTAAACAGATCACGATGATTTATAGACTAATAAATAAAAGGTGGTTCCATGCAAATCGTCACCGTATTTAAAAATTTATCCTGCTGGCTCTTTTATGTGTTTCAATGTTGTCAGTTTCTCATTATTTTTAGTACCGTATAAGGGAGCTAAGACTACAGGCTCTAGTCTGCAGGCCCCCTTCGGACAGAGGCACTGTGGATGGAGAGAGGCGGGGCAGCGCCTCCCAATCCCACCCAAGGCAGTGGTGCCTTTGGGACATTGCAAGGTGAAACTAAGCGCCTACACCCCAGTGCTGGCTACTTCGCTGCACCTTGGAAAACCTTCTGTAATACCCTACAGATCGAATATTAAAAAAAAAAAGAATATTGTTACGCCCTGTAAATATAAGCAAAAGCAGTTTTAATAGGGCGGATGATGATAACTTTAGTGCAAGTGACCAGCTGTTAATCTGGCAGACATTTAAGACCCTCTGACCTTTGACTTCAAATTAAAATTCATGACCCCGGGTTGCGAAACATTTAGTGTATGTCCCTATATGCGCCGATGTTAGAAGTCTTAGCAATTTACTTCCGATCCAGACATTTGTAAGAAGTGGAATGGCTAAATTCACTCGTAAACATCATGTTTACAGATGACCTTATGACCTACAGCACCACACTTCAAAGCATGGCTCCGTAATCCCAAAACGAATTGTGTGCGCTACCACTATATATGGGCACATGAAACAAAGGCTAGGTTGTTGTTTAGGCCAGCATTGTGCAATACCAAGGAAGATAAATCTGATTTCGAGCATCACTCTATAATTTTACATAACAAAGCAAATCATAACAGCCTATGGAGGAGGGGCAGGAAAATAACAAAGAAATCCAAATATTGTTGTTTCAACCTCATGACATGTATTTTGTGCGGTTGATCTGTAATGCTGCAGGACAAATAACGGATGAGAGCTCATGACTTAAATGTGTCGCTCTATTCACCAAAGCTGGATGTGCCATAGTCACTGTGGAGGTTGGCATTCCATTAACAAGCATTGGCAAACCAATATGCGTGGTGTCATCTGCCAGCCTATTGGGAATTCTTGTGTAGTTTTGTGATAGCTTTTGCAAAGCTTTATTTTTTGGAAAGCTGACAGGCGTTTGTCAAACTAAAATAACATGTACTCAAGGCAAAAATGTTTCTTGGTCTTAAAAAAGCAACACATTACCTTAGTACTCCCTGGCACTGGAGGGAACTATTTTGTGTGTGAATGTGCTCCGCGTTAAAGGGAGGCATGCCCTAACTCATAGTGAAGTCAATGGCTGAAGGGGGATGATAAGTTGCCCCTAGTGGGTTAGAGAAAACACACCCACAGACAAAAGGATGAAGTGTGCCTGACAACCCCTATAAGTAACTAAGTCATACATATTAGTTTCATAAAATCAAAAGGTCTTAGCCAACACAGACTTAAAAAAGCCATTTGATGTGTCATTGGCTGCCAGCATCTTGCCTTGGAGAACAAAAGTAAAGAAGGAATGAAAAAAGGAAGGAAAAACGGAAAGAAAGAAAGAAAGAAAGAAAGAAAGAAAGAAAGAAAGAAAGAAAGAAAGAAAGAAAGAAAAAAAGAAACGATGAAGGAAAGAATGCATGAAAGAAAGAAGGCAAGAAAGAAGGAAGGCAAGAAAGAAGGAGTGGCATGCATGATATTATGAAAGAAAGATGGCAAGGAAGAAAAAAGAAAGAAGGAAGGCAAAAAGATTGAAAGAAGGAAGGAAGGCAAGAAAAAAGGAAAAAGAATGAAAGAAAGAAGGACATTAGGCAAAAGAGAAAGAACGAAGGAAAGAAAGAAAGACAGACAGAAAGAATGAAAGAAAGAAGGAATCAAAGAAAGGATAGAAGGACATAAAGCAAGAAAGAAGCAATGAAAGAGAGAAAGAGGGAACCAAGGAATAAAAGTAGGAAAGAAAAAGAGAAAAAAGAGAAAGGAATAAATGGAGGGAAAGGAGAGATGAATTCAAGAAAGAAAGAAAGAATAAATAAAAGAAGGGAAGAAAAAAGGAAACAAAGAAGGTGGGAAGTCACACATATAATTTTAGTAAAATAAAAAGGTCTTCGCTAACAGAAACATAAAAATGCAAATTTTTCTGCCTTTGGCGGCCAGCATCTTGCCTTGGAGAAAGAATGACGGAAAGAAAGTAGGAAAAAAAGATGAAAAGAAAGCAGGAAGAAAGGAAAAAAGAAGAAAGGAAAGAAGGAATGTAGGAGAAAGACAAGAAAGAAGGGAGGAATAAAAGAAAGGATAGAAAGACAGAAAGCAATAAAGAGCAATAGAAGGAACCAAGGAATGAAGGCAGTGAGGAAAGAGAGAAAGAAAGAGAAAGAAAGAGATAGAGGAAATGAAATAAAGAAAAAGAAAGACAGAGAAAAAAGAAAAGAAAGAAAAAAGCAAGAAAGAAGGTACCTAAGAGAGAATGAAGGAAAGACAGAATGAATGCCAGAAAGAAGCCTTAAAGCCAAGAGAGGAAAAGAAAGAAAGCAAAGAAGTGATGTAAGGACAAAGGAAGGCAAGAAAAAAGGAAACAAAGAAGGAGAGAAGGAAAGAGGGCAAGTCAGACATAAAGTAAAAAATAAGGAATGAAACCAAGAAAAAAGGAACATTGGAATGAAAGCAAGAAAGAAGAAAAGAGGACAAGAGAGAAGGAAAGCAAGAAAGAAGGAAGGAAATACTGAATGAATGAATGAAAAAAGAAAGCAGGAAAAGATGACAGGAAAAATAAAGCAAGACAGAAAAAAAGAAGTAATTAAATTAAAAGGGAATTAAAACATTTGGGAATAGGAAATAAAAGAATGAAAGAAAAAAGGAAAGAAGAAAAGAGAGAATTAATGAAAAAAGGAAAGCAAGAACAATCTAAAGAACGAACAAGAGAATAAAGGAAAGTAGGAGTGAGAGAAAAAAGGAAAGAAGGAATAGAAGAGAAAAGAAAGTAAGAAGGAATGAAAGAAGGAAAAATAAAGAATTAAAAAAAGAAGGAAACATACAAACAAGCAAAAAAAGATGTTACAAGTGCTGTAAATTAAACATGATAAACTCTGGTTTTCTTCCTGGGCAAAGTTTATTAAAGAACCATTGATGCAATGGAGCCCAGAATAAACGAGTTCTGAAGATCTGTCTGCTTATGAATTCACTTGTATAATATTGAAGCTATCGCCATTTTATTACAGTGCAGTTTCAAATGGACACAATCTGCTATGCTGTGAAATACCAGCAGTCAGAAAAAGGACACTCCAAAAGGAATTTACAACAGAATTGGCCAGAGATAGTAACTCATAGTGTGTGGAACGTGTCCTGTGCCATCACCCGGTTTACTGGTAGAAAGAAAGTGTCTTGCTGTCACATAATACTCTAAAGCCAAAGGAAACATCCAACAAAAACACTGCCACTGAAGGGAACTATTTTGTGTGGATGTGCTCCTTGTTAAAGAGCAAATTGCAGTCACTTAAAGTGACTCTATCCAGCGGTAGTGTGCTGACTCCCTGCGCTATGCTGTATGCTATAGTGGGTGGCAACACAATGTGAATCACACACAAACAGACCAATAGATGAAGAAAGCTGGCTGAAAGGCCGTTTAAATGAGTATATTGTACATATATTTTTTGAAGAATCCAGAGGTCTTGACTAACGTGAGACCTAATAAAGAAGGGTGTATTTCAATGTGCAGCCTCTATTGGGCTCTGCGAGTGAACGCACATGGTGTGTGATAGCCACATCGGAGCTGTGCATTACAAAGAAAGGTGGATTTCAAGGCAGTGCCACTCTAAGACCTCTGCGTGTCTGCATACTGGAAGATGCAGCAGGTACAGATGTAGTGATGGGTGACCCTGCTGATACCTGTACAGAGGCGTCCATCAATCAATCAATCAGCAATTTTGTAGAGCGCGCAACTCACCCGTTAGGGTCTCAAGGCGCTGGGGGGAGGGGGAGTTGCTACTGCTCGAACAGCCAGGTCTTGAGTTGTTTCCTGAAGGAGAGATGATCCTGGGTCAGCCGTAGGTGGGTGGGGAGGGAGTTCCATGTCTTGGCCTTCGGTGGTGGATCTGCGAATTCGTGGGACGGTGGCGAGGGCGAGGCTGGCGGATCGGAGCTGGCGAGTGGGTGTGTAGAATGCGAGGCGGCTGTTGAGGTATTTGAGGCCCATGTCGTGGAGAGCCTTGTGTACGTGGGTGAGGAGTCTGAATGTGATCCTCTTGTTGACGGGGAGCAAGTGCAGGTCCTTCAGATGGGCAGAGATGTGGCTGTGATGAGGGATGTCCAGGATGAGTCGTGCCGAAGCGTTCTGTATGCGCTGGAGTCTTTTCTGGAGTTTGGCTGTGGTTCCAGCGTACAGGGTGTTCCCGTAGTCCAGTTGGCTGGTGACGAGGGCCTGGGTGACCGTCTTCCTGGTTTCGGTGGGGATCCACCGGAAGATCTTTTGGAGCATGCGCAGGGTGTTAAAGCAGGATGACGAGACAGCGTTGACTTGCTTGGACATCGTGAGGGAGGAGTCCAGGATGAAGCCCAGGTTGCGAGCATGGTCCGTCGGCTTGGGGGCGGTGCCCAGGGCAGGGGGCCACCAGGAGTCCTCCCAGGCCAAGGGAGATGGTCCCAGGATGAGGACTTCAGACTTGTCTGAGTTCAGTTTCAGACGGCTGAGCTTCATCCACTCCGCGACGTCCTTCATTCCTTCCTGGAGGCTGGCTCTGGTGGTGGCAGGGTCGTTGGTGAGGGAGAGGGGAAACAACCTTTACAACGCAACTTTTACAATGCACTACCATTATAAGGAAACTTTTACAACGCAACATCGATTACAACGCATGCCATTACAACGCAACCATTACAACGCATGACACTACAACGCATACCACTACAATGCATGTCATTACAACGCAGTCATCACAACGCATACCATTACAATGCATACCATCACAACAGATAGTACCCTTACACTATCCAACACTTACCCTACTGTTGCACCCTCTGGAGTTAGAATAGTAATTTTTACCTCTACACTATCCAACACTTACCCTACTGTTGCACCCCCCTGGAGTTAGAATAGTAAATTTTACCCCTACACTATCAAATACTTACCATACATGCAATGTAATGGTATGCGTTGTAATGGTGTGTTTTGTAGAGGTACTATGCGTTGTAATGGAATGCGTTGTAAAGGTAGTTTTTAAAAATTTGTTGTAATGGCATGCGTTGTAATGGAATGCATTGAAATGGATGTTGCGTTGTAAAAAATTTGTTATAATGGCATGCGTTGTAAATGTATGCGTTGCAACGTCATACATCCGAGGGAGAGGATCAGCTGGGTGTCGTCGGCGTAGGAGATGATGTTAAGGTTGTGTTGGTGTGCGATGACTGCAAGGGGGCTCATGTAGACGTTGAAGAGGGTGGGGCTGAGCGAGGATCCTTGCGGAACGCCGCAGATGACTTCGGTGGCCGCGGATCGGAACGGGGACGGTGGACTCTTTGTGTTCTTCCGGCGAGGAACGAGACGATCCACTCCAAGGCCGTTCCTTGGATTTCGGTGTTGCTGAGGCATTGTATCAGGGTGCGGTGACATACGTGTCGAATGCTGCTGAGAGGTCCAGGAGGATGAGTGCAGCTGTTTCCTCATTGTCGAGCAGGGACCTGATGTCGTCGGTAGCTACGATGAGGGCGGTCTTGGTGCTGTGGTTTGCTCGGAAGCCGGACTATGAGGGGTCGAGGGATCCATTAGTCACGAGGAAGGTGAAGAGTTGTTTGTTGACGGTCTTCTCGATAACTTTGGCAGGAAAAGGGAGAAGCGAGATGGGGCTCAAGTTCTTGAGGTCCGTGGGGTCTGCGGTGGGTTTCTTCAAGAGGGCGCTGAGCTCGGCATGTTTCCAGCTCTCCGGGAAGGTAGCGGATGCGAAGGAGCTATTAATGATGTCCCGGAGTTGGGGTGCGATGATGGCGTCGGCTTTGTTGAAGAAGTGGTGTGGACAGAGGTCGATGGGAGTTGGAGGTGCGGATCAGCTGGTGGTGTTTGCAGGTGGCGTTCTTGAGGGCTGTCATGTTCTCCGATGTCTGGTCGTGGCGCCAGGCTTTCTCGAGGGTGCGGCAGGTTTTCTTGGAGTGACCGTAGAAGAGGGCCCAGAGGACCATAAGAAGCAGGTGTAGTGCAAGACTGCATCCACTTGTGTGGGGGTCTTCATGGCTTTTCTCAATGGCTTGCTGATGGTTTTGGTTGCTCTAGTCCTGGCAGTGTGTTCCTGGTCATGGTCAATGTGTCTGCACATCAGTTACTATTAGGAAGGGGACCCATGACCTCCAGCCAGGGAGAATGTTGTAGCCCCCTTTTTAGCAAAATACCAACTCGTAGTGGGTTGCAATTTCAAATTAACACATGAATATTAATGAGGTAGGTCGCAAATTGCAATCCATTACAGTTTTCTAACATAACAGGGATTGTGGCCTGCTGCAGTCAGCAGACCATCATATCTGTTACTGCTTTTAAATAAAGCAATCATGTTTTTAATAAATGTATTTTGTTTTCCTTAATAAAAAACAGACCTCATTTAAAAAAAAATATTTAACAAAACTTTTTTAAGATTAGGCTGTGGTACATGAGACTGCTGCCTACTCCTAAAAATGTTTTGTCAACATTCACAAAAGGGAAGGAGCCCCTAGGGGACTACTTACCATATGCACGTGGGATACCCACTACCTTTCAGTTGTCGGTAAAAAAATGTGTTTTGCAACTGAATTTCAGTCCCAAAACATGAAGACATCTCATTGTGAATCAGTATTTAGAAGGGATGCCCTAAATACGCCCCTTCCAAATACTGTTTCGGTATGTAGACCAAACTGTGATTCAGTAAGGCGTTACGGAATAACAATTGCCATTTTGTACATACCAAAATGCCATTTAGCAATCACAAATGTTCTGATTTTGCAAACTAGACCCTTTATGACCACAAAATGGTTTAGTACTTCTGGCTCTTGGTCCATTGTGGGTAACATCTAAATTATTCGATTTGTCCATTCATTCGAAAAACTAAATTACCAAGTGATCTGTTAGGCAGGGAACACCACTGCATTTCTTATTTTTAGGTAGTACTCCTCTGTTTAGGTCGAGCCTGAGTCAGCGTGCATGAGCTGCTCTAGCGATATGCTGTAGTAGAGTATGGAAGAGAAGCCTCGCCCACTCTTCGCCCATATTCGTCATTGGCTTCTGTCTTTGTCCTTCGCAAATGCAGACTTCTGATTCAGTAATTGGTTTGTTAATCTCCCCTTAGAACCGCCTTTTCTTCATTTGTAACCCCCCATGGCTACTGGCCCCTTTACTTCGGTTGATAATCGGTATGTGTTATTTAGTCCATAAGCACTACTTTCATGAGTTTTTCGTAGTGCAGGCACGATATGCTTTCCTGCAACATTCAACACCACTTTCAATTTTGGCTGGACACCTTTATGTATTTAATAATACAACTACTTTCCCTTTTGGCATGGCGCCTTTATTTATTTACTAATACTGCTGATTTCACTTTTTGCATGGCACCTTTATTTATTTATTTAATAATAGTGCCGCTTTCACTTTTTTTTCCATGGTAAATTGTTGTTAATTACTCTGTTTAAATGGATGATGGTTTCAAAAACAGTGATTTGATCAATTGTTTTCATTTTAATTTCACAGATAGTATTGCCCCTTCCCACCTTGCCCTTTTTGTCCTGATGAAGACCCCGTTAAAGGACCTAACTTAGCCTACGGCCAGGGGTCGAAACGTCGACGGCTCTTCTTTCTAACACAGCCCTCCGGCACCTGTCCTTTAAATGGCTCTAATATTTCATGTGTGACCGTTGAAGGTCTCCTTTGTATTATATCTACATTGAATGCCATAATTTTTCAGGCAATTGTATCAAATTTGTTTTGATTCATGTGTTATCAATTCCGATTGTGTTCATTGTGATTATGTTTACTCCTTTTGACTTTACCCTGCCCTGAGCACACCCCTTCCTCCACTCTCCTCCCCTCTCCTCCTCCGACTTTGGGGCTTTCTGAAATAATCTATGAATGTATTGTTAAGTGTTTGACAATGGGTATTGGAAAATAAATATCAATACCTCCCTTCAGTATTTCTGATTACTGTCTATAGAGTTTGAAAAGTAAAAATTAGTTCTGTTTGTGGTGTATGGTGCACATAACACTTTTTCCCTTGTGGGGACCCTCTCTACACATACCATATAACGCCCAGGTCCCCGCGACTGCATGGGTTCAACCCCCCTTTATGTAACGTTCACTTTTGGCTGGGCGCATTTATTTCTTGCTCACAGTGCACACAGACGGGTGGAGTTGACATGTTCCCTCGGTGGACATTCCAGTTTAGCAAAGCTTAGAAGGAGGAAAAGCGAGGATTTACCACTCCCATCATGGCTCCCACAATACACAATCCTAGTCCAGTGCCTAATCACCCATGAAGTGCTCTGTTTTTCCCCAAATGTACTGCCCCTTCAGTTGCAACTCCCCTTATGTCACTTCATGGTCTTTTCCCCACCCACCCCAGCGTCGTGGAGTACCCTGGTTTGCAGGAGCTAGGCATTCCGTCCATCCATCATCTGTGTGTCTTCAGCACTAACTTATCATCAGGTAGCACTAACTTATCATCAGGTAGTACAATCCAATCGTTTTGGTAGTGGGGTCAACATACTAAATCGCTCCTATACAAACAGTTAAAATTATTGCATACAAAAAATCTTCAAAGTGTTTACATTTTATGTCTTGGGGACGATTTCGTGACACCATATCATGTTACATATAACACGTGACGCTTTTACAAGTATTACCAATAACAACCTCTGGTTTTTAATTTATCTAATTCCACATGTGTTTAAAATTGGTTTCAATTTTGTGGGGTAGCATTCTGTTAGTGGCCACGCAAAAAACTGTTGGGTGTCAGTTCGAGATCGTCACTAAGGCACATTAACATGTCTCCCTACGCGCACAGGAGCACAATATAGAGCCTAATTTGCAAAGCATTGTCCACAACAGCACAACACTCCTTTTACTACACATTAATTCATCTTAGAGCCCGACAGATAAAGTTAACTTTGACTGATGACACCATCAGGCTCAAAGCATTGTCATTTAATGGCCTAGTAATCCCAATTTAGAGAACACTCTGGTCAGGCTAGCCTAAAGGACAACCTTTCACCTCAGGTGAACGAGATTAAACGATTTTTATTTGTCAAATTAACCCAGAAGAACCATTAGTTTTAGTAAATATAAAGTAAAAAAAAACAATGCTCTTTAGGCAAATATAGTCACAATAGAAAACGGACTTCTGCTGTATGAAAATTCAGGAACCGAATAGGAAGGTTGCCCACACTTGAAAAGTGCCTCGGTGCTCACAACATAACACGAATGGGTGCCTGGCAATTGGTTAACCTGGCAGGGTTCCTAGAGCAGCACCAAAGAGTACTTACCCAAGCCAAAGCTCTGTAGACAGCTGGCATGCTTGAATCAGCTTTCATATAGAAGTAAAAGGAATGAATGACTTTAAAGAGCGGACATCCAACTATACGGCTTCAAATCGCTCCTTGGCCGGAGTGACAATGGATTAAAGCAGGTTACGTTTTGTTATTTTTCCTTGTGAGCAGTGGAGCTAGAACATTTTTCACAGTCGGGGGGCTGCCATCAGTGTTTTGCCCCTGAAGCCATAGGGATTGTGAAATATTAAAGCCCACTCAAAGAACAAGTGTTGCAAATGAGCCACGCCCATTCAGCAGGAGAGTGGTAAGGGAGTGCATTTTGGAGCACAGGGTCACAAATATATTAGCAAAGCATGATCTGGTGGTGCACTGCCATTATTAGACAGGGCTGGATTTAGTGCTGGGAGCACCTGGTGCATCGTGTTTTTTGGCGCCCCAGCCATGACCGCCTTCTCCCTGAATTCCTGCTCTACCACTCTCCGACAGTGCCCCTCATGTCTCCATAATCCCTCTCTGAAATACATTTCATTTTTTATAGCGCCTAAAGTATTACACTGCAGTATTCTTGCTGTGTGTGACTAATACTCCATTTCACTGCAGCGTGTTTTATGCTGCACAATGCTCTGTACCCAGTGCATACTATGCTTATTATAACAGGTACAGGGTGGATATTTTTTCTCTAGTACACCCAAATGTCAGTAAACTCATTGTTGCTAAGGTTTCAGATCGCATATGTGAGACATTTTCATAATTTTGAAATTCTATGAGAGCATGTGGCTAGTAGTACTTTTCCTGAATGTTCGCAAGATTTCTAATGTGTATTAGGAGCACCTAGATGATTTCTTGAAAATGACTGAAACCAGGGGTCATTGGTAGTGAAAAGTAGAAGAGCCCTAAAAGCATTTACGTTCACATTAGTTGGTGGGAAAATGCTGCATTTACTAATAATTTAGATTAACTGAATGAAACAAAAATGGAATGCAGTGCCAGTCTCCTAGTGCATGCCTTTTTTGTTGTTGAAATATAACCTTTCTGTGACCGCACTTGTGCATTAGCAGAGCCAATAGCTCTGGCTAAACACTTATAAGGTCCCAAAGGCAAGACTGATTGCATTGCAAATGCTTGTTTAAGGGTGGCGTTTACCAGAGTCACACAGAATCATTTTACACCTATGGATGACTAGTTTTCTTACTTACATAGCCATCTAAATTTAGTTTTCTTTCAGCATCTCTAGCGCTGAAAAATACTGTATTAATATGTGGATAGCAAGGTTTACGTTAATCTAATGAAAATGTCCATAATCCTGTAGTGAAATAACAGGAGAATTTTAGCACAATCGTAGTTCATTAGTGATCCAGTTCAGCTCTACCAGTGTGCTGCTGGGACATGTTCCATAGGAGATCTGAAGGCAGAGAACAATAACTGAGCTCATTTAACCAGTGCATTTGGGTCACATTGGAATCCATGGAAGGACTGATAACTTTTCTAAACTACGTCTTCCGATTCATAGAGGAGCAGGACAGGTCTGTCCAGTAGGGAATTCTTGCATTTCTCTGTTGGGCTACAAGGTAGGGGGCTGCTTTCAGGGCTGGATGGACAACCACGATATCTAGCCTTGAAAGTGCTTTTGTCATTTGGAAATACTGTGTTTTCATTTTCAATATATGGCCCAATTTTCTAAAAAAAACCTTTGAGGGAGAATGCCCCACACATATGCACAATCTAAAAAAAAAACCAACTTTGAGGTAGGATACCCCATATAATAATACACACATACACCAACCAAGGTGACACTACCCTAAATCTGCTTGCCTGAAGCAAAGTGGGGTTGGGTTGAACTTGTTTTGCCAGGGCTGATTTTGTTTCTCAGCGCAGCCCTGATGAGAAGATGCCGTCCCTTAGCTTGATGAAGGTACATTGTAGCTGCTTCCTTATGCTGCCATTGTACATGGGACCTGTGCAAAGGTTGGCTGAATTATGGCTTAATATGATAATAGAGCAAGTGCTGTAAGAGTTAGTGCTTCAGTACTGAGTATGGTGTCCAGTGTCTGAATCCATTATGGATTTGACATAAAAGTTGTCCCAGTAAGTTGCCCTTTTGGTGTATGAAAGGACAGTGCCAGTTTCAGGTACCTGAAGGGATAGAAGCTTTTACAGGGTACTTCCCAGAAACTCACCCACACTCCAGAGTAATCAAGAAAAAAAATAGTTCTAGAGAGTCAAAGATGGTGGGAAACCAGGAAAACCAACCGGCAATGTTCATCAAAGCAGGCATGTGATGGGACAGCTGACAAAAACAAAGCAATAGTCAGTTATTAACATTAGGAGTAATGCTTTTTTGCTACGCATGAGACACAATGTTGTGAACATTCCTCCTTTGATGCCTCTTCCTCTTGCTAGCATCCCCCTTCTGAGTTGAAATGCTCTCAAAAGATGATACAGCTCAGGCAATGAAGCCATCTGGATACCACATCCACATAAACCCCCTGTTAGAAATGGGGGCTCACGTTGGCAGAGGTTGGTAACTTTGTCCAAATAGGGACCCTTGCTTCTAGTCAGGGTAAGGAGGATACACTTCTAAAATAACCCCAGCTCACCCACTTGGTAGCTTGGCACGTGCGGACAGCCTTATCTCAGAGGCAGTGTGTAAAGCATTTGTGAACACATGCAGTAATACAATGAAAATGCTACAAATGGACACCAGAACAGATTAGAAAAATAAGTACTCTTTATATAGACCCATAATCATGCCCTTCAGGGTCCGGTTGAATCTCTCAACCAGCCCATTACCTTTGGGGTGATAAGGAGTGGTGAACTTGGAGGTAACACCGCACTCCTGCCACAGGGACTTCATATACATAGATATGAAGTTGGGGTCACGGTCAGACACCACCTCTCTGGGGAACCCCACACGGGAGAAAATCCCCATCAATGCACAAACCACCAAGGGGGCCATCATAGTCTGGAGGGGGATGGATTCCAGGTACCGGGTGGCATGGTCCACCAAGACTAGGATGAACCTGTTGCCCATGGCTGTCCTGGAATCCAGAGGCCCCACAATGTCAATACCCACCCTCTCAAAGGGGGTGCTGACCACAGGGAAAGGTTGGAGAGGAGCTTTACACTTCCTCACACTCTTACCACTTGCCTGGCAATTCTGACCAGACTTACAGTATCAGAAGTCTTACACATTTGGGGCCAGTAAAAGTGGGTGAAATGCCTTTCAACGGTCTTGTCTTGCCCCAAATGTCCTGCCAAAGGCGCATCATGAGCCACTCCCAGTAGGAAGGCTCTCTGAAGCGCTAGGATACCACCCGCACATGGACTGACCTAGGCTCAGCAACCTTAGGCTCGCTATGCTGGAGACCATTCTCCCAGTAAATCCAATGTGATCCAGACTGATCATCAGCTGTCTGGTTTGCAGCCTGTTGCCGCAAACCAACAAGAGAAGGGCACTTCTGCTGCTCCTAGTAGAGTCCCTTCATGGAGGGGCCTCCTTCCTGCTGCCAATTGGTCAGTTCAGGCAGGTCCCCCAGTTCAGCCACTTGTTCCCCTGTATCCTCCAGGGCATGGGTACTCACAAACTTTCGGGGGCCAAATTTACAGTGTGGTTTGTGTCCGAGGGCCGCACCGGTGGGGGCGAGGTCAGTGGGGAAAGGGGCAGGGCTAGAGCAAAAACAACTGTGACCATGAGCTTGATCACAGGTCCCTGCAGCGGACGCCTTCGTCCACTGAGCCACCAAATCTCTCTCTCTCTCTCTCTCTCTCCCTCCCTCTCTTTCTCCCTCTCCCTCTCTCTCTCTCTCTCCCTCTCTCCCTCTCCCTCCCTCCCTCTCTCTCCGTCTCTCTGTCTCCCTCTGTCTCACTCACTCTGACTGTCTCACTCCCTCTCTTCCTCTGTCTCACGCACCCTGACTGTCTCACTCTCTCTCTCTCTCTGTCTCCCACTCTCTCTGTTTCCTTCTCCCTCACTCTATTTCCCTCTCTCTCGCTCTATTTCCCTCTCCCTCACTCTATTCCCCTCTCTTTCTTTCCCTCTCCCTCCTTCCCTCTGTCTCCCTCTCTCTCCTTCCTTCTCCCTCATTCCCTCTGCCTCCTTCTCTCTCCTTCCCTCTCCCTCACTCTGAGGTCTCCCTCACTCTGAGGTCTCTCTCACACTGAGGTCTCCCTCATTCCCCTTCCCTCCCCCTCACTCTGAGCTCTCCCTCTCTCTGAGGTCTCCTTCTCTCTCCTTCCCTCTCCCTCACTCTGAGGTCTCCCTCCCTCTGTCTCCCTCCCTCTGTCTGCCGCTCTCTGAGGTCTCCCTCTCTCTCCTTCCCTCTGTCTCCATCACTCTGCAGTCTCCCTCTCTTTCATTCCCTCCCCCTCACTCTGAGCTCTCCCTCTCTGTGAGGTCTCCCTCTCTCTCCTTCCCTCTCCCTCACTATGAGGTCTCCCTCCCTCTGCCTCCCTCCCTCTATCTCCCTCACTTTGCAGTCTCCCTCTCTCTCGTTCCCTCCCCCTCACTCTGAGGTCTCCCTCTCTCTGAGGTCTCCCTCTCCCTCCTTCTGTCTCCCTCCCTCTGTCTCCCTTGTTATGTCTCCCTCACTCTCCCTCCCTCCCTCTCTCTCGCTCTCCCTCACTCCCACGCTCCCTTGCTTGCTCTCCCTCCCTCCCTCGCTCTCCCTCCCTCACTCTCCCTCCCTTGCTCTCCCTCCCTCAATCCCCATCCCTCGCTCTCCTTCCCTTGCTCTCCCTTGCTCCCTCTCTCGCTCTCACTCTCCCTCACTCCCTTGCTTGCTCTCCCTCCCTTGCTCTCCCTTCCTCGTGCTCCCTCTCCCTCCCTCGTGCTCCCTTTCCCTCGCTCGCTTTCCTTCGCTCCCTCTCTCTCGTTCTCCCTTGCTTGCTCTCCCTCCCTCCCTCACTCTCCCTCCCTCACGCTCCCTCTCCCTACCTCGCTCTCCCTCCCTCCCTTGCTCTCCCTCGCTCCCTCGCTCTCCCTCGCTTGCTCTCCCTCCCTCACTCTCCCTCCCTCGCTCACCCTTCCTTGCTCTCCCTCCCTTGCTCTCCCTCCCTTGCTCTCCCTCGCTCCCTCGCTTGCTCTCCCTCCCTCCCTCGCTCTCCATCCCTCGCTCCCCATCCCTTGCTCTCCCTCGCTTGCTCTCCCTCCCTTGCTTGCTCCCTTGCTTGCTCTCCCTTGCTCTCCCTCCCTCCCTCGCTCCTTCGCTTGCTCTCCCTCCCTCACTCTCCCTCAGTCTCTCTCCCTCACTCTCCCTCCCTCGCTCTCCCTCCCTCGCTTGCTCTCCCTCCCTCCCTCACTCTCCCTCGCTTGCTCTCCCTCCCTCACTCTCCCTCCCTCCCTCGCTCTCCCTCTCTCCCTCCCGCACTCATCCTCCCTCGCTCTCCCTCCCTCGCTCTCCCTCGCTTGCTCTCCCTCCCTCTCTCGCTCTCCCTCGCTCCCTTGCTTGCTCTCCCTCCCTCACTCTCCCTCTCTTGCTCTCCTTCCCTCCCTCGCTCTCCCTCCTCACCTTGCTTGTGTGTGCCTGGGCTGTGACAACTTCCAGGCGCACACACACAGCCGCACCCAAGCACTTGACAGGTCTTTAAAAGACCATTGGCATGTTAATGAGGCTTTGTTCATCTCTCAGCGCTCCTGCAGCCCCACTCTGACTATGACGGGAATGCCTGGCCCCCACAGAGCAGCAGAGTCTGAGTCACGCTCAGGTTGCAGTTACTTAAAAAAAAAAAAAACTCGGGTAAGATGTCTGCAAGGTCCGCGGGCCGCCAGGGAAGGCTTGCCAGGCCGCCACCGGCCCACGGGCCGTACTATGAGTACCCCTGCTCCAGGAAATTCCCCTCAAGGTTTGCCTCCTCCTGGACTGTGGGAACTTCTGGGCCGGTTTACCGCGCCCCCTGCCTCTTCTCTTTCTGGCAGGCACCTGGGCCACTCTTTCAGGCTCCAGGTCCTCTTGAATAGACCAAGTGGTCACACACACCCACTTAGGAAGACCCAACCTTTCTAAATGAGACCTTCACTCCACCTTCGCCCAAGGGGAGCTCTCCAAATCATTGCCTAGCAGAGAGTCAACAGGCATGGCTGGCCTCACAGCTACTTTCAAGGTACCTGAGACCCCTTCCACCCACTCAAAGGGAACTTGTGCCACTTTGTAGAGGCACTCTGAGTTGACAGCGGCAACTACTGGGTAGAATGTGTTAGGGACCACCTGCTCCTCAGATACCAGCCGGCAACCGACAGCTGTCACACTGGCTCCAGTGTCTCTCAGAGCCTCCACACTATGGCCAATAAAGGTCATCCACTGTCTGTACTTCTTAGTGTTATCAGGCTGATGAGCTCTTGGGACCATCTCACTGTCTCCTAAAGACACCAGGGACACATTTTGCAGGACCCCACCCCTCTTGGGCACTCGACTTCTCCCCCTAGGCTACACTAGCCATTTTCCAGGGTGGTGCACCAGTGGGTGCGGTGGTAATCATCTTGGGACACCTAGGATACTTTTGGAAGTGGACCACCTGACGACAGCCAAAACATTATTTTGGAAGCCCTGTTAGCAGGCTTACCTGTCGGGACCCATGGCTTCTTTTCAGTGGGAGGCTGGGAGCCCTTACCGTGGTTCCCTGAGGGATTACTTTGGGGCCCTTTTTGAACTCCTTCTGTTTACCCTTGTCCCTTTCCACTCTTCTGCTGGGGACCCTGCCCACCTTTGGTGGAGTCTCCCACGTGCCCTTTTTGGACCCTGGTACTGACCCAGCGGTCAGCCTCCACAGCAAGCTTTCTTGGGTCAGTCAGCTTACTGTCAATCAAGTGCTGGCGTAGCTCTAGAAAACAATTATCTGACAAGTGCTCCCATTCTACCAAATCATTGAGCCCCTGCAAATTATTCACCTTGCTACCCTTCACCCAACCATCCAGTGCTCTGCGGAAATAGGACACATACTCCACCCAAGTACTTGACTCCAGCTTCTTGCAGTTTCTAAATTTCTGCCTGTACAGCTCTGGGGTCAACCCATACCTTGCTATTAAGGCTTCCTTCATGGGGGAAAAAGACAACTGATCCTCAGTGGGCAATGATAGCATTGTCTCCCTTCCTTCACTGATAAAGCGGCCCCACAACCCGGCTCCCCAATCTCTCTCAGGGACTCTGTGGGACCTCATCGCTACCTCATAGGCTTTTAACCATTGCCCAATGTCCTCATGCTTCATGAAATCCTCAATAACATCCTTGGAGATGCATACCTTCCCTTCTCCAGGCACTGACGGTGCGCTTCCAACACTGGGATTGATCTCTAGATTTTTGGCTTTCAGATCCAACTCCCTCAACCCTCTTTCATTCTCTAAGAGCATCTTCTGCTCTTCTATTGCAAATGTCTTACTCTTCAACTCCAATTTCTTATTCTACATGTCACACTCTTTCCCCAGCCTGACCTCTGTAAATTCCAACTCATGCACTCTGCTTCTCTCCCTGTCCTACAACTCTTGTGGAGACAGACCCTTGGAAGATACACTGCTGCCCCCCCTGGAAGGCAACTTCCCTCCAGTCAGGCCCAATAACCCATTCTGCTGCCCATCTAATTTCTCCACCTTCACCATAGGCTCCTCGGTATGCTCACTGACATTCCTTGATTCCAACCAGGCCTTCAGCACCTTTTGGTATTCCTCCTTTGTGGTGAGGCCTCTCAGAGAGATTTTAAATTTTCTGCAGACAGCTTTAAGTTGTGGCACAGTGCAGGTATCAACCCTTTCCTCTTCAAATTCGATATCCACAGATGCAAGTGATGCTGGTTTGCTCATGGTTAAAATGGCAGTTCTCAAGATGAAAAAAATTCCATGGAAAAAAGCTCTACCAAATGTATGTGGTCGCGTAATGGTCTGCACTATGCTAGCAGTGAACACCAATCACAATATGTAAGTGACAAATGCAAGTCCAGATCCTCACAGGTGACCACCAATGTTAGAAATGGGGATCTCTAGTTGGCATAGGTAGGTGCCTTTGTCCAAATGAGGACCCTTGCTTCTAGTCAGGGTAAGGGAGATACACTTCTAAAATAACCCCTGCTCACTCCCTTGGTTGCCTGGCACAAGCAGACAGGCTTATCTCAGAGGCAGTGTGTAAAGCATTAGTGAACACATACAGTAATACAGTGAAAACACTACAAATGGACTCCATGCCAGTTTAGAAAAATAAGTAATCTTTATCTAAACCAAAGCAAGACCAAATGACAAAAATCCACACTACAGTAATACAAATATGACTTTCAGATGCAACACTTTTCACACAAAGTACCTTGGCTGCGTCAGGCAAACAAACAAACCGAGCTACAGGGAAGGTGATACGTCGGTTCCTTACACTCAGGAAAGGTGATGTGCCGGTTCCTTGATCTGGGGAAGGTGATGCGTAGGTTGCTTACTGTTACACAGGGGAGGTGATGCATCTGTTCCTTACCGGAGAGGAGGTGATGCGTCGGTTTCTTACTGCATGGGGAATTGATGCGTAGTTTTTTTTACTGTGTCCTCCAACAATTCCACAGAATTGACACCTCGATGCGATGGTCCGGGATGATGCGTGGATTCTTGCAGCCGCACAACAGGGCTTGCGTCGGAATCGGTGCGGTGATCTCAGACTTCAGGGATCGTTGCACTCGATGCGGTGTGCGGCAATTTCGCGAGCCGCTGCAGGCGCTGCAATGGTTTCTTCTGCGATGCAGCGGAAACAGGTACGGATGTGTCACACTTCTCAGTGTTGCATTGATTTTTCCAGCTCTCAGCTGAAAACAGTCTCTAGAGGTCCAAAACAACAGCAGGCACCTCTGTGTTGGTCAGAACTCCCAGCAGGTAAGTTCAGGGGACCTGGTGGTGAAGTCATTGTGTCCCTGAGACTTCAGAACAGGAGGCAAGCTCAGTTTAAAGCCCTTGGAGATCTTCTTCAAGCAGGGGACACAACAAACAGCGAAGTAATTTCTCCTTCCCTTGGCAGCAAGTAGCCACTGCAGGCCAACCCCAGACAGCAAGCAGCACAGTGCAGTATTCCTCCTCAGGCTCTCCTTGGCAAAGATTCCTCTTGATTCCCAAAAGTGATCTAAAAGTCTGGGGTCTGGGCCCCTCTTTTTATACATCAAAATCATGTGTTCTCTGAAGGAAGAGATTGGCTGTACGCAGCCAAAACCAGTTCTGTCCTCACTGGTGCAGCTTCCTGGCAGGAGGTGGGGACAACATGGTGGAAGGCAGACCAAGCCCATTCGGGGGAAAGGAAATCTCATCCCCATACTCCAGCCCAGGTCTATTCAGCTCTTCCCTGACTCCTCAGGCTCTCTGGATCCACTGCTCCTACCCAGCCCCTGTCATCCAAAGCCAGGCATGCAGTACACAAACCTAGCAGAGGCACTCTGAGTTCAGACATACTAAACTTAATTTCTTACCTTGTTCCCAGGGGTAGTTATGTTTATAAGATGTTATAAACAAACTCCCCATTCTATCCTATGGGAACAGGCCGCCTTTCAATAGTGAAAAACGAAATTGGTAGTCATTCACCATCAGCATATGCCACACACACCAGGGCATGTCCTACCTTTCACGTAGACTGCACTCTGCTCACAGGGGTACCTTGGACCGATCTTAGGGGTGACTAACATGTAAGAAAAGGGAAAGTTAGGGCCTGGCAAGTGGGTGCCCTTGCCAGGTCGAGATGACAGTACCAGACTGCGAACAGGCTCTGCAATGGCAGGCCAGAGTTACATTTACAGGCTGCTTATGTGGGTGGCACAATCAGTGCTGCAGCCCACTAGCAGCATTTGATTTACAGGCCCTGGGCACACACAGTGCACTGTTCTAGGGACTGACTAGTAAATCAAATAAGCCAACCATGGAAACACCAATCCATAATAACACTTTACAAAGGGAGCACTTGCACTTTGGCACTGAACAGCAAAGTGCCCAAAGCATCTAAACCAGCAAAACGGAGTCCAATACACAGCAAAAACACAAAAGGCAAAGACAAAAAATGCAGGGGAGACCCACGCCAATGGTGCCAGGTCTAACATGCGCCTTCTTGTTATGCCAAATCCCTCCAGCATTAGCTGAAATTGGGTCAATACTTGTAAGCAGTTGACAGGAAAAACTCCACAAAATGATGCGAGAATTTGTGACCCTCAAACAGCAGACATAACTGGAGCCAGCAGCCAACTACCCCACATATATCGAGCACATACCCGACAATCACAAATGCCCAACTAGAGCATGTTACAAAGTGCAAACAGTACAATGTGACTAACCCAACCAGTGTCCCACGCAAAGAATGTGGCAGAGACATGTGCAAAGCAGTGCTTGGCCTTCATAGCGACTGTGAATGTCATAACTCCACTTAGGAAGACCCATAGAACATATTATTAAGACACAGAAAGGATTGAAGTCGAATCAGCATGGCTGATTCCATGTAGCATATGTTGAAGTTGTAGGTTCTCTACAATGGGCCTATCACTAAAGACGTTGTTAATTAACTAAAAACAGCATAGTGTCTGAGCTTCATTTATTAAGTGGCAAAGCCCACAAAGATTGATTAAAATCAATTTCAACATATTTACATGCATTAAGCAAAACTGGTAAGTAGAGCCTCCCTGTGAACTACTTGACCATTGGAGGTCAGTGAACTTTAAAAGTATGACGTGTAAATAGCAGCCCCATAATGAATGAAAGGAAAGTGAGCAGACCAGATTTCCCTCAGGGCAATTGTCCTTCCCAAAAATTTACAAATTTAGCCTAACAAACATATTCCTTAAACTACACCAATCAAATGAACTTATGCTGCAGTCAGCAATAGCACTGATAACAGCCGCAGCAGTAAGTGCTCTCTGGAACTAAGGAATTCACAGCATCGATATACTACGGAAATCCCACCCAAAACAAGTTTCCTATTCGCAATTTAGTTCTCCATTCAGCTTTCTACATACCGTAGAAATGTAATACTTTATCCCCAAAACCCTAGATTGTCAGTGAATGCTAGATAAATAAACTCAATTCCCTCAAACAAAAGTTCATAATTTCCTTCAACTAGCTCTTTTGTCTCCAAATATTGGCTCATCATATTGGTAAATACTTATGTCTGGTCCCAAAATGCCAGGGTATCGTTTAATTCAACCCGCACTTATGTTACTGCTCCACTGTTCAAGGGATGTTCAACATTATGCCAGAACAACCAGTATTCTGCCAGGGATATCCACAATATGCAAAGGGTGACTATCTAATGTCAAGGCTAACGTTAGCCTAGGGATAGCCAGAATAATATTAAGGATACATATGGTATGCCAAAGTCCTCATTATGTTGGGACAGACCACCATTATGTCAGTAACAATGACCATTCATATGCCATAGATGGCCACTAATATGACAGAGATGGCCCCAATAATGCTAATCATCACTATGATCACAGAGATAACTGCTATTATGCCTACACTGCCTCACATTCTCCCAGGGATGGCTGTGATAATGCCAAAGATGTTTCCATTCTCCCATGTATGACCAGATTATGCCAGGCCCACTGTTATGCCAGGGATGATAATGATGTTCATGGTCATGATGATAAAGATCATCGTTATCATAATCATAAATTATTTTTATATAATGTTTTTTGTGCATCTCTGCCAAATTGATGGCACATTTATACTAGGGATAAAAATGTTTTTTTGGGGTTTTTAGTTTTATATAGCACAAACTCAACTCAAAGGTATTGGGACCCTTTACATGCACGCCAGTTACATTACACAAGGATGTATTCATGGTTTTTAGTGTGTTTTTAGGCACAGGGAGATTAAGTGATTTGCCCGGAATCACAAGAGGTTGCGAAAACTCAGGACTTAAACCTGGTTTACAGTTCTAAAGTGGGAAGCTCCGGCCATTATGCCACATCCTCAACATTATTTATGCCTATAAAAGGTGTAACCACCATTCTTTTATGAATACCCACCATAAGGCCAAGGATTTCTACAGTAGGGCAAAGATGAGTTGTTTCTTCAAACTGTTATTATGTCATAGATGACTACTGATAAGTCATGTGTTACCACTACTGAATCTAAAATGACTACCAGTATGCCAATGATTCTCACCTTACTGTAAGAATATTCCATCAGATGACATTCGTCATGTATTCACCATCAACATTTACACCTCATTCATGAGGGTACACAGAGCCCACCTGTTAGAAATTGGGCTGTTGGTTGACTGGGGTGTGCCCTGGTGAAGCAACAGTTACAATTCCTTGCAGGGTGAACCACAAAAAGTCACTAAATCAACCTGTGTTTAACCATGGGTAGCTTGGCCCAAAAAGCAGTCAGGCTTAGCTTAGAGGCAATTTGTAAAGTATTTATGCAGCACACAAACAGTAATAAAGTGAAAACACAATACAAGAAAAATCCCAAGCCAATTTAGAAAAATAGAGACGATTTAGATAAATTATTTGACACCCAAATTCAAAACTCCAATCAGTAGAACCAGAGTTATGATTTTTAAAAGTTATTAGTGAAAACTAAAATCGCCAACCGCGGACATCTAGTTGCGTGAGACCAGGTCAAAGTTGAAAGTTAAGGCCAACCATGATGGAGCATGGTTTGGATACAAAAAGTGGATTGGGCCTGGTCAGCGCTTCCCTTCAGACTTAGAAATATTTTTGAAGAAAAATGTCTCAGAAGTTAAAGTTCAATGGGGCTAGGCTGCTGGAGGTGTTTGAGGAGGGAGATTTGTCATTGGATGACCTTGGCTCGAAGCAGTGGTGAAGATTACCACATTCAGACTCAGTCGCCGAAATGCAAGATGAAAATATCCAGCTGGACGAGGCAGAGGGATGTAGCCGACGACAGTTCCACTAGGTTAGATACTGTCTTTATTGGTAGTTTACTGTCTCTTATGTTTCCTTTAGCATCTAATATCATTTTCAAACAGATTTCTCATAGACCTGCTCTTCAAGTATTCTTGGTCCCGTGGAAGTTTGTTTCCTGTGACTCCTGCAGAATTTAAGAACATGTTGAATTTTAGTAGCAAAGTTAGGAGAAGCTGTTAACTTTTGTTCTTCATGAAGACTAGGGTGAAGTTTTCCTCAGAAACAATTTATTTGAAAGATTTTTTCTGCTAAATAAAACCTTTAGTTTAATAAAATATGTATGTTTAAAATAGGGTTTCTGTGAATTATTTCCATAACAACTAACAGTTTGCAGATTACTTTGACTTTTTAAATTGTAAATGTACAAACTTCATATAATTTATCAAGTTAGAAAACTTTTATGGAAGACTTCATGAATTTAGAGTAGACCACGTTTCACAACTATCATCCCTTCCGCATTGAAGTTCTTCACCAACCACACCATGTTCTTCTCCAACTTCTGTCCTGTTGCATAGCAATGTATGCACTTCCTGCATCGTTTTTCCTTTTGACCTCCCTCAATGATTCTCTCCTTGAAGATGATGAAAGCTGCAGGGAGAGGCTCAGATGGTGGAGCAGGTCAGATGATAACTGTAATCAACATTGGAAGACACCAGCTCCACAGACCCCAAAGGTCATTTCATAAAGGGCACGCCTTTTAACATAAAATTACATAATATAATGTCTGTCAAGTAGAAATCAGATTCTGAATTTTATAGAGGAATCAAGTTTTTCAACTGAAACTTCACTTAAAAAACGTTAAAGTTTAGGTATGCAAGTGTTGACTGCTCCTACTAATTTAAGGAAATTCAGATCATACACTCAATCAATCCCTGACTCGTTACTTAATGCAGATAGATATGTCTGAATCAGTGTCAATAGCAGTGATATTTTTGTGGTAACCACCTGCCCACTAATCACTGGACTAATGACCTCCTCCAATTACACAAGGCCAGAGAAGGGCCATCTGATGCTAATGACTCTTGGCCACCCCAGACTTGAGCTGCATTTGAACTGATGACCTTGTGGTGAAATGTCCCCTAACCCTGTGTCAAGCAGATGAGCCATCCTGCCAGCTCTCATCTCATTTTTCAAAATACGAGGTCTCAGTTCAACTAAAACTTTGGAACTGCAATCACTCTTGGCATTTTCTGACAGGGAAACTTGAGTTTCACACAAAGCATTCTTTCAAAGGAGGAATCAGACCACACACAAAGGTTAGTGCCTGCGCTGCATCTGAGAGGCGGGCATCCGGAAGTGACGCACACATACTCTCGAACCGATAGTTGGCCTGTGGTAGGGGCCGAGCCGAATTCCAAACTTGCATTCTACATAGTTGGACTAGCTGTGATTTGGGCTAGCCGTTTTCTCATTTGTCGAAAGAGAATGTTCTGTGAAAAGAAATCTTAGTGTGTCCTTAGAAAAGATAACCGGAATATCTAAGTAGGCTTACTAGCAAATAAAACAAAGCCACCCTAACAAACACCCAGACACGACGCTGTTAAATTGTTATTGTGGAAATCGAGTTTGTAGATAATTGCCACACAAAAATATTTTCTACATCAAGAACAGTACTGCTCATTGTCACGAGGTGATGGCATTTGTAATGAAATGACAACAATTATCTATTTATGTCATTATAATGTCCTAAAATACTTTCCAGGCCAAAAGAGGCAACACTGCACTTGGCATTATTATGTTTACAAAAATGTTAAATGTTGTACCTTGAGAATAAACACAAAAATTGTCATGACCCTAATAAGAGTTGGCCAGAGAATAAAAATCGACCAGCGAAAGACCGACTAATTCAAACAGAGGCATCTATCCATAAAGTTCATGAATCTAGGTCAAAGGAACTGGTTAGGAATTAGACAACAGATAACAAGAACATTAAAATGAAATGTGAAAAGAAGCCTGTGCATGACAAATTGAAACCGATAAGTGAATTGTGATTGGAAATGCTTCAAAGATGGACAACAAATTGAATGAATGTGTGAAAACCCGAGTGCAGGGGGTACGAGGTGGGAAGTGGCCCAATTTCTCTCTGCAAAATTCATGCAGCTTTATCAAATATTTGCAAGATTCATGATAATCAGCGAAGGTTGACGAGTTTCGTAACAAAATGCAGAAAAACAGACCTGCAATAGTATTTAAGTGTCAATCATGAACAAAATACTTTAAGGGGGGGAAATGTTATCACAAACATATTTTGCGAAAGATTCTTCCACAAAAACATTTGTATTGGAATTTTTAGCTACAGCAGACGTTTTGCGCAGGTGACACACTTTGAAAGGTGAAATACCTTTGTGAAAATTGCCCAGACAAAATTATTTCATGCACACATAATCCTGGCTTAAGCACACTAGCATGTGAGCAGCAGTGAAAAGGAAAATAAAATACCAGAAAATGTATGTTGTGATTCGTCTGTTTTGATGTTCGAAAGAAGCCTGATACTGACAAACGAAAAGCACTGATGGAGAGGTTTTGAACAATGTATATTTAAGATGATGAAATGCCCTCATTACAAAATCTCAGAATCATACAGTAAATTTTTTTTTCAGTGTGTCTTCTATCACATTTTTTTTCCAAATATAACAATGAAAGTTGATGTTTGGGAGTCTCAATTTTTTTTCTCCCATGCAAAAACATTTCAAGTGGAAGGAAGGCTTGAGCAAGTTTGTTACCTAATGCCACTGCTTCCGCATAAAGCAACAAAGTAAGATGTGCATAGTCTCCACTTGAATTGTCAGAGATCAACCAGGAGGGAAAATGATGATTTGGAGATTTCTTTTTATTGCAGAGCATTCAAAACTAAATATAGTATGTTGAGTGTGATAGGGCGCTTATAGCACTCTAAATTGTATGGGTGCACTATACTCATGGTCTAAACACACTCACATGTATTTTTATCGTTTGCAGTCTTTCACAATTGTAACATTAGTGTTATATTAGCATCAAAATATAGTGTGCACATTTAAGCAGTCTTTTTTTATGTATTAGAGAACTTATAATTACTTTATGTGTAGTGTGCAGGATGAAATTATACTTGTGTAATGTAATTTGCATTTAGTTTAAGTTGACTGAATTGTAGGCCTAAATTGTAGGTTGTTTTGAGTTTCGTTTCTCCTTGGTTGCTCAAGAATTATATAATTAAATGAATCCTTTTTGTATTCGAAGACAGTATGATCTCATCCTACTGCAGGTGCAGGAATTTGACCTCGTTATTCTTAGATGTAAGGAGATACCCGGAATGTCTTTGAAGAAGTCTGGAAGGCGAAAAGGGAGAACGCTTTTCGTGTCTGGCCTATCTGGGAACCAAGCCCACTGGAAGTAGAGTCCAATTAATTAAAGCTTCTGTGGAAACTTACTGAAGGAGGGTGTCCATGAATGACGTATTGTGGGTTGAACATTGTCTTTTTGTATGATGCGCAGGGACAGATGGAGAGGACTTCTACTTATTTCGGAGGAGAAGGAGCATCTTAGAGCGAGCTCTATAGCTTTAAGCTATCAGATCCATTTGACGTGAGTACTTCTTAGGAAGTCAACACGTGCTGTTGATTTTGGGATAGGATATTGGGGAAATAGGTAGTACTCTTATTTAGAGCAGAGTAGGGGAAGATACTTTTGTTTTTCTCTCAAATGAAAAGAGAATTGGACTCAGCTTCTATCCTTTGTTGTATCTTGATTTTGGGGTTCATAATATTATTCCTCTTATGCCGAATGAATTATATAGGTAGACTTGGCTCTGTATTGATATTTATGTACCTATACGGTGACCGTCCTGCTTCCAGCAGAAACGGCCGCTCCTCCCACTGCTCCTGACCGGTATCGTAGCTCTACAAGCCTTCGCACTGCCTCAGCCTGCATATCTTATTGACTGCCCACCTCACTCTGCTAGACTGCTGCATATATTAGTAACTGTTTATTTGCATAACTTTCGGCGTATTGAGATAGCGTGTGATTGCCCCGCCCGCCCTTTAATATTTTAATAATAGCGGAGGCACCTTCGAAAGCAGCGCTAGACAGATATTGTGTGACTCGCGCTGCTGTGCTGCCTGCAGTCTTCCGCTGCCCGATTGCCAACTCCACTGCCATTTGTGCAAGAGACACTGCAGATCGGACCCCAGTCCTGGTCAATTACCCGATTGCCGCCATTTTGTTGGTTTGTTGTTATTTGTGCCTCCCTGCCCTTAGCTCCACCCCGCTCCCGCCTCCCAGCTGACCCCCCCTCGCCCCTCCCCCTCCACTACCCATATATGACAGATGCACTTTCGCGCAGCGTCCACGCGCAGCGTCCGCGCCCCATTCGCGCCGAAGGTGCGCCAAAGGTAAGCCCGTCTACGCCCGTCCGCGCCTGGACCGCGCCCAGTGCCAGACCCCCTGGCCCTCGTACCTCCCACCTCCCCCGCATTACTTACGATGCCACCACCCTCCTAGCCCTTAACCCCGGCCGTTCCCCCAACTGCGTCCAAGCCGCTCCTGGACACACCCATGGACCCTTCTCATGCAACTCCTGCAAGTTCGTCGGCACCAAAACCAACTCCTCATCCACCGACACCAAGCAGAGACCCGACACCAACCACCTAAAATGCATCCTGCTCAACTCCCGCTCAGTCCACAGACACGCCATCGAACTTTGGAATCTACTAGACACCATCTCTCCCGACGTCGCCTTCCTGACAGAAACATGGATGAACGCCTCATCAGCCCCTGACATCACCACTGCCATCCCAGAAGGATACAAGATCATCCGTAAGGATCGCATCGACCAAACAGGAGGAGGCATCGCTATCGTCCATAAGAACTCCATCCGCATCTCATCCAGCTCAGACGTCAACCTCGCTAGCGCCGAACACCTTCACTTCCAGATCCACACCGACCCCAAGACCACACTCAGAGGCACTCTCCTCTACAGGCCTCCAGGACCCCGTGCAAAATTCAGTGACGTTATCACCGACTTCATCACCCCACACGCCCTCCCCTCCGAGGAATACATCCTACTTGGAGACCTCAACTTTCACCTGGAAAAGAGCAACGACAGCAACACCACCTCCCTTCGGGACAACCTCGCCAACCTCGGACTCAAACAACTTGTCTCTACGCCCACCCACATCGCAGGTCACACACTCGACCCCATCTTCACCTCCAGCAAACATGTCTCCTTCAGTCACACCACTACCCTCCAGTGGACGGACCACAGCTGCGTACACTTTTTCTACAATAAAACCACCACTCACAACCGACCTCAACCTACTCTACGAAGAAACTGGAACAAAATCACCATCGACCAGATCTCCTCATCGCTTCTTCAAAACCCACCTGCCCACTCCTCAAACCCCGACCAAGCAGCGTTTAACCTCACCCAATGGCTATCCAACAGCGCCGACATCCTAGCACCGCCGAAAAAACGTCAAATCAAACTTGGCAGCAAAAACGCCTCCTGGTTCAATGATGATCTTAAGAAATCGAAGAAACTGTGCCGCTCCCTTGAGAAGGCCTGGAAAAAAGACCCAAACACCAGCACCAGGGACACCTTCAAAAACGCCACCCGCATACACCACCAACTGATCCGGACGGCCAAGAAAGACACATTCAAAGACCGACTAGACAACAACGCCCACAACAGCAAGGAACTATTCAACATCGTCAAAGAATTCACCAACCCCTCAGCCAACTCCAACGACATCACCCCCTCTCAAGCCCTCTGAGACTCCCTAGCCTCATTCTTCCACAACAAAATTGCAGACATCCACAACAGCTTCGACATCCAACCCGGAGACCATCCCACCCAATCTTCTGCCGTACCTGCACCCCCTCGAACATCCTTAACAACTGGAACCCAATCTCCACCGAGGACACCATCCGCCTCATGAACTCCATCCACTCAGGATCCCCCACAGACCCATGTCCTCACCACATTTTCAACAAAGCAGACTCCATCATAGCACCACACCTCCGAGACGTCATCAACTGCTCCCTCAACTCCGCCACCTTCCCGGAAAGCTAGAAACACGCCGAACTCAGCGCCCTTCTGAAAAAACTCACAGCGGATCCCACCGAACTCAAAAACTACCGCCCCATCTCGCTCCTACCATTCCCGGCCAAAGTCATTGAGAAAGCCGTCAACAACCAGCTCGCCGCCTTCCTCGAAAACAACAAATCCCTCGACTCCTCACAGTCCGGCTTCAGAGCCAAACACAGCACGGAGACCGCTCTCATCGCAGCAACAGACGACATTCGAACTCTACTAGACAACGGAGACACAGTCGCCCTCATCCTCCTCGACCTCTCCGCAGCCTTCGACACAGTCTGCCATAGCACTCTCCTACAGCGCCTCAATAACATCGGGATCCAAGGAAAAGCACTGGAATGGATCACCTCATTCCTCACCGGAAGAACCAAGAGAGTCCGCCTCCCACCATTCAAGTCCGAGGCCACTGAAGTCATCTGCGGTGTACCCCAAGGTTCCTCACTCAGCCCCACCCTCTTCAACGTATACATGAGCCCCCTCGCGACCATCGCTCGCCAACACAACCTCAACATCATCTCATATGCAGACGACACCCAACTGATCCTATCACTCACCAGAGACCCCATCACCGCCAAAACCAACCTACATGAAGGCATGAAAGAAGTAGCAGAGTGGATGAAGCACAGCCGTCTGAAACTGAACTCAGACAAAACAGAAGTCCTTATCTTAGGCACCTCCCCCTCCGCTTGGGACGACTCTTGGTGGCCAGAGGCCCTTGGAAAAGCACCCATCCCGACGGACCACGCACGAACACCTGGGCATCATCCTGGACTCCTCTCTCTCGATGAACAGACAAGTCAACGCAGTCTCATCTTCATGCTTCAACATCCTCCGCATGCTCAAAAAAACATTTCGCTGGATCCCCACCGAAACCAGAAAGACAGTCACCCATGCACTGGTTACAAGTCGCCTGGACTACGGAAACACCCTATACGCCGGTATCACCGCAAAACTCCAGAAAAAACTCCAACGCATCCAGAACGCATCAGCCCGACTCATACTAGACATCCCACGCAAAGACCATATCTCTAGCCACCTGAAAAACCTCCACTGGCTCCCCGTCAATAAGAGGATTACTTTCCGACTCCTAACCCACGCTCACAAAGCACTCTACGAACTTGGACCCGAATGCCTCAACACACGACTTTCCTTCTACACCCCCCCTCGCCAGCTACGATCTTCCAACCAAGCCCTTGCTACCATTCCTCGCATCAATAAAACCACCATCGGAGGTAGATCCTTCTCCTACCTCGCAGCTAAAACCTGGAACTCACTCCCCACCCACCTACGTCTCACACAGAACCACCTAGCATTCAGAAAGCAACTTAAAACCTGGATATTCGACAAGTAACTCCCTTCCCCTCCTCAAGCGCCTTGAGACCCTCTGGGTATGTAGCGCGCTATATAAATTTCTGACTTGACTTGACTTGACTATATACTCTGATATTGAGGTGTGTTTATATTCAATTATTTTTGGTTTCATAATAAACGTCAGTGTGCACCGGGCTGTGCTTGGTCGATTGGTGTAACACCAGGCTGAGATTGGTGGAAATTCGTCCGAAGTTGATTAGTGAAACTTGTGTTGAAAATAATTGATTTTAACAATGAGATGTTTTAAGGTGTTGCGAGATTTGTGTACAGGCGACACAGGGGTGGTGACTCGGGTAGAAGAAGAAACTCCGCCAGAGGATACCCGTCACATTATATGGCAACAAATGTAGGACTCCATACTATAGTGTTGCAAACAAAACAGGTGATGGACAGAATGTGGATCAATGTCACACATTCACCCCAGTCCAAAGATCTGGGCCCAAATCCATCGTTTTTTTGCACTCCACACCACCCTGGGTTAGACAATGGCGATATGCAAATCAGCTCTGACCCTGTGCCCCATGGGAACAGTCCAGTCCGAACTACAAAAGCCATGTCCTTCCCAGAACGGAATCAAGCATCCGAGGACCGGACCGGTTTCGAGGTAACACCTCTCATCAGCCCGGCTAGCTTGACTCCAGTGGTGTGGAGTGCCTGGGACCCACGTCTGAGCATCCCCAGCGCACTTATGGCGGTATTGCAAACAAAACAGGTGATGGACAGCTTGATTCCGTTCTGGGAAGGACATGGCTTTTGTAGTTCGGACTGGACTGTTCCCATGGGGCAACAGGATCAGAGCTGATTTGCATATCGCCATTGTCTAACCCAGGGTGGTGTGGAGTGCAAAAAAACGATGGATTTGGGCCCAGATCTTTTGACTGGGGGAGTGTGTGACATTGATCCACATTCAGTCCATCACTTGTTGTTTTTGCAATTGCCGCCCTAAGTGCGCTGGGGATGCCCAGACGTGGGTCCCAGGCACTCCACACCATTGGAGTCAAGCTAGCCGGGCTGATGAGAGGTGTTACCTCGAAACCGGTCCGGTCCTCGGATGCTTGATTCCGTTCTGGGAAGGACATGGCTTTTGTAGTTCGGACTGGACTGTTCCCATGGGGCAACAGGGTCAGAGCTGATTTGCATATCGCCATTGTCTAACCCAGGGTGGTGTGGAGTGCAAAAAAACGATGGATTTGGGCCCAGATCTTTTGACTGGGGGAGTGTGTGACATTGATCCACATTCAGTCCATCACTTGTTGTTTTTGTCCATACTATAGTGTGGCTTCAAAATTGTCATAAAATCACAGAGAAAGAGGGAGAATTGGCTTTCCCTCGCTATGGGTCATATCGTATGGAGGTGCTGTACCAGCTGAGGGGAGTGATGTCTTCTCTGAAACCTCCACCCAAACCAACACAATTCGAGACATTAGATGCATGGATGAGAGCAGCAATAGCGAAGAAAAGAAAAGCTTCACAGGGAAGAATGAAGAAAGCAATGAAGGCACACCAAGATGCCAGGTGGGATGCACAGTTGAAGAGATGGAGAGTAGACACTATGGAGAGAGAACGATTGCATCTATTTTGGTTGCTAGAAGGAGGGTCTGGAGGAAAGAGTAAGACAAAGGAGGAAATGGATACAGATGACAGTTTTCTTGATAGATTGCTAGCAGAACGTCCTCCATCTTGTGACTCCAGGTTGGAGACAGAGAGGACGCAGCAAACAGAGGAGACTTTAGGGGTTGGACGAATGGGTTCAGAGGATCAGACAACAGGAGTAAGAGGTAGGATTTCAGTGGGATCAAGAATTACAGGAAGGTCTGGAGGGATAGGATACACAGATCCTAAATCAGGAGAAACTGCATGTACCATGCGGTTACCAGAAGCTCTTACTGTACCAGTTACTCTTGGCCCTGTGGTTTCGATATATAACCCCAGAGAGAGAACAGGTGGAAGTCAACAGCAAACAGGAGAAGGAGAAGAGATTATATCTGGAGTAACTCTTACAATGAGTGGAACGGGTATGGCTCAGATACTAGTGGAAGCTAGCACTCCACTGCCTGCTATGGTTGATCTGTCTAGAATGGACAGTGGTTGGGACCAAGAGACGAACAGGAGCTCTGTCAAATTTCAGGTCAGACATCAGAAAGTGAGTTCCACCAGTGAGGGATTCAATGATAGGGACAGAAGAAATGAGGATGAGATGAGAAGCACCCGGGGTATTATTCGAACCACAGAAATTGTGTGAGGGTAACCATTGGAGAAGTATAAGTTGTGCGAGAGAAAGTATCCCAGTTTTGAGAATGGTGCAGAGTGTGGGTCAAAAGAGAACACAAAGTTGTTACAGGGAGGAATCAGGAAGAGAAAGAGGTCAGAAAATTTTACAAGTTGCAATGAAGACACCATTGTTAGATGTGGTAAGATTAAAAGCAGAAATGGATGAGGTGATTTAAGGGATTCTGCCATTGGACAGAATTGAAACATATGACCCTAGCGAGTTGCTAATTGTAGCCAAAGATGTTACTAGAACGGGAAAGCGAGCTCATGAAGCATTGTCCCTGTTGGCGCGAAGGTTTTAAGTGGTTTTGCCAAAGACAAAAATGCTGCAGGGAATCTACAGATTGAATTATACTGATAAGGAATTGGAAGAGAAGCGAACAATTGGATTAAAGGCACAAATTAGAGAATTGGTGATAGGGATGCGAGTGTGGAGAGAATCAGACAAATGGGAAGAGAGGTGGGCCAAAAAGAAAAATTCCAAGAAAGTGATAGGAGATACTCCCCCTCCGTGTGGAGGGAGGGGAAAAGTAGGAAATTTCCCTCTGAGAGAAGTAAACAATGGGGGGTATGTACATGTGCCATGGAGCAGGGGTGATTTGGCAGCATTCACTAATGATTTTCCTCGGCTGAAGGAGAAACCTGCTGAGTGGTATGAACAAATGGGCCAGTTTGTCAAGATCTCGAGGGTGTTATGGATTGATTTGAATACTTTGTTTTATATAGTGGTCCCAGATGATTTGTTGGCAGCATGCAAAGTTGCAATTGACTGGCCTGCTGCAAAACCAGCTAGAGATCCGGTGAATCATGGTCCTTCACCTGAAGGAATGAAGAAATATGAGCAAGTGATTACATGGTTACAATCTAAAGTAGCTCTTAAAACTGTTGATTGGCTTAAAATCGATTGTACTACTCAATAGCCTAAGGAGTCGGTACTTGACTATGAGAGACTTTTGTAGGCTTTTAAACAGCATAGTGGATTGGACACTATTGAGCAGAAAGATATGGAAGTTTGTCTCGAAGTATGTGTTGGGATTGAAATCTGATATTAGTTTCATGATACAGCAACACCTAATATGTTGGCAGAATAAGTCGGTGGATGAAATTCTGCGTTATGCAAAATACTGCAGTGGTCAGGTGGAGTCGGCACAAACAAAAATGAAAGACAAGGCAATGTTGGTGCAGTTGAGAAATGCCGAAAGGCCTGACTTGTTGCAAGGGTTTGGAGGAGCGATGGGTCGAGGAAGAGGAAGTGGCAGGGAAATGGGTCAAAATATAGTAGCCCAACCTGGACAGGGAAGAGGAAGGGGAATGGATGCAGGTATAGGAGGTGAATGGGTGGTGAATCAAAAGAAAGTCACTGCTTGTCATTATTGTCACCAAAATCGGGCATTGGAAGCACGAGTGTCAATTAAATCCGGCAAACCAAATGTAGAATGAGGGAGAGATACAGATGTCTGTGCGTTTGAACATCGTGACTAGACCTAAGTCTATGTATGGGGGAGGTTATGAGCCACAGATGCCGACACCTCAATCTCCGAGAATACCAACAAATAATCAGGTGTACCATAAGATGCCCTATTTTGAAATACAAGACAGGTTTGACCAAACTCCAGATGCTCATGAGTGTCAGAGGGGGGGGTGCAGGAGTAATGCACTTTGGGTGCTGCCTTGGAAGTAGATCAGAATGAACCATTTGTAGATACAGAGGTTAATGGTCATCCCGTTACCTTCTTGTTATACACTGGAGCTGCACACTCCACAGTAAGGACAGAAGTGGTTCCAAATGTATCTCTTGCAGGACAATCGATTCAAGTGCTGGGAGTGACCAATCAGAGAATGACTAACCCATTAATAGACGAGTTACCTGTGAGAATAGGGGGGCTTCCGAGACAGGCATCAATTTGTTGTGTGCAATTTGAGCCCGGTCTGTCTGTTGGGAAGAGACCTTTTGTGTAAGCTAAATTGTACCATATCTTGCACTCCGAGGGGTGTGGAGTTGCAAACTTGTGATGGCGATGCAGACTTTAAAATGGTCAACCTGAGCTTTTGTGCAAAAATGTTTGTGGTTCTCACGACAGAGGAGTTATCACATGATTTGAAGGAATCAGTCTCTCCAATTGTGTGGGACTTCACAAGAGAGGAGATAGGGCTGATTTGAGGGGTTGAACCTGTTAAGATACATGTCAAACGAAATGCTGAATTCCCACGAACTCCGCAGTATAAATTGACTCCAGAAACTGTGGCTGGAATAAGACCTGTAATCGAGTCTATGATCGTACAAGGCATTCTGAAGGAGATAAGAGGAAGTCCCTGCAACTCACCTATTATGGGACTGCAGAAGCCTAGTGGCAAGTACAGAATAGTGCAGGATTTGAGCAGGGTTAATGAAATTGTGATCCCATGTTATCCTGGGGTAATGAATCCAGCTGTTATATTATTTCAGATACCATGCGAAGCAGAATGGTGTACAGTCATCGATTTATGTCAGGCATTTTTCTCCATACCACTCCCTGAAGACAGCCAATTTTTGTTTGCATTTAGGATAGGAGACCATGTGTTAACATGGTGTTGTGTCCCTCAAGAGGATACAGAAAGCCCCTCTATCTTTAATCAGATTTTGAAAAAGAATCTTGAAGGGCTGTTGATGCCCCAGAGCTCAGTTCTGGTTCAGTACATAGATGCCCTTTTGGTCACTTCAGAGCCTGAGGATGCTTGCAGGATCGATACTATGGCTTTGCTGAATAATTTTGCAGAGAATGAGCACAAAGTGTCCCCAAACAAACTTCAGTATAGTCAGACTGAAGTTCAGTATCAAGGTCAACGGATTGAAAACGGAAAACGAAGAGTGTCACCAGATTGCATAGAGGCTATTCTGCAAATGCAAACTCCGAAAACACAAAAAGAAGTCTGCATGTTTTTGGGAATGGTTTTCTATTGTCGACAGTGGATCCCGAATTTTTCCTTGCAAGCAAAACCATTATTGAGGTTGACTCGAAAGGACATTAGTGATCCAGTACTATCGGATGAAGACTGCTTCAGAGCCATCCACGAGCTGAGAGAGAGCCTAAGTTGCGCTCCAGCTCTGGGAATGCCAGACTACAACAAAGCATTTTCACTTTTCTGCTGTGAAAAGGAGGGGTGTGCATTAGCGGTCCTTGTACAAACACATGGAGGTGCCTGTAGACCAGTGGCTTACTTTTCAGCTACGTTAGATCCAGTAGCTTCTGCTTTGCCCGGATGTCTTACATCCGTTGCTGCAATAGGTGTCAGCATTTAGTGATGTGAAAGCTAGACCTGGGGGGTATATTCTGTTCCGCTTATGGAATTTGCTGATTTTGGGTAATTTTGCATTCCACGCAAAACGCGGAATTGCCAAAAATTCCGCGATCCGTTTCTTCGCAGAATTCTTTGCTTGTTCGCGCTTTCAAAATGCGTCTTCACAAGATATTTCTCCCCAAGCACACAAACAGCGTTCGCGAACAGGAAAAAAGCATCGCAAACGGGCGGAACAAGAAATTCCGCGTGTTCGCAGAACTTTTGCGTGCTCACGGATATTTTTGACTGTTTTGCGGAGCTTAGCGAAGCAAGACTACGCAAATTCCGCCCACCCCTAGTGAGAGTATATTGATGGGTCGTCCACTTACCATTTATGTACAACATTCAGTAGAGTTGTAATGACAAGACCCAAGACGCAGAATTTGACAAATAACAGGCTTACAAAGTATGAGCAAGTTATATTGGCCTCTGAAAATGTCACTTTGAAACGCCGTACCACCTTGAATCCTGCCACATTGTTGCCACTTCCACAATAGGAAAGAGAAGATTGAGAGGAGCATGAATGCCTAGATGTTACTGAGCTATCTACCAAACCCAGACCTGACATTTGATTTCATTGATTTGATTTGGTTTGAATACTTTTAAATCGTGCGATTGCCAAGAGGCACCTTGGCGCTAATGTTCGATGCGCTTCAGGTTACTGATGAGGAGAAATTCTGGCTTAGCAGAGAAAGAGCCAGGTTTTTACTGCCTTTCTGAAAGACAGAAGCGAACGGCTACTTTTGATTGTGGTAGGGAGGAGGTTCCACTTCTTGGCTGTCCTCAACAGAAAGCTTCTCCCTCCCCACCTAGCCTGCTTGAACTTAGGTACTTGTAGAGGTTTTGCATGAGCAGATCTTAGACTTCTTGCAGGTACATACCATTTCAGGTGTGCTCTCAAGTACTGAGGTCCTGAGCCATGATGGGCCTTATATGCCAGACACAAAGGGGGTCATTTGGATGGCGGGCGGTCCTATCGGTTATTGTGACCATCCGCCAAAAGGTCGGGGGTCCCGTGGGGGGTATTAGGATGCGCCCGCCACTGTGGCTGGCGCATCCTGCATTTTTAGCATTGTGGTGGGTGGTGCTCTCAGCACCGCCCAACACAATGCTAAAAATGCACATATGCATTTGCTTAAACAAAGCGGCAGGCACCAGGCGCTGCCTGCCGCATTGTTTATGCAATTGCAGGGGGTGCCACAGGTACCCCCCCGTGTGCTCACCCCACTTCTCCTTCACTCTGGGGGCCCACAGGGGGCCCCCAAAGTGAAGACCGCATGCCTTTCCGTGGTGGAAACGCCGCCACAGAAAGGCATATAAAAAAGCCCATGTTAATATGGCTGGCGATGTCTATTAGACACCGCCATCATATTGGACCTTTTCCGCCCCGGCCGAAGGCGACCAGGGCAGAAAAGCGGCAGACGGTCTTTTCCTCCGCCGCCATCTTAATATGGCGGGGGGGTCATTTAGGTGAGCATGGCGGGCGGATTGCCCCCGCCAGGCCGGCGGTGGCTACCGCCAGCCTGGCGGGGGCAATCTGCCCGCCATCCTAATGGGCCCCAAAGTCTTTAACACAATCCTTTTATCCACCGGTAACCAGTGGAGGGCCCTCAGTCTGTGAGAGACTGGTTCAGATCTAGGAGTGTCCAGCACTAACCTTGCTGCTGCGTTCTGGAGATGCTAAAGTTTAGTTAGATGTTGGTCTTGAATCCCTGCATACAGAGCAATGTCGTAGTTCAGTCTGGACAAAGCCAGTGCTGTACCTACTGTTTTACGTGAGTCATGGGGAATGAAAGGACATATTCTTCTGATCATTTTTAATATGTACCAGATGGTTGAGGACAGTTTATTCATCTGGGCGTTAAAGGTCAATTTCTCATCAAATATGACCCCCAGATTTTTAACATTGCCCACTGGGATTGGGAAGTCGCCCAGACTGGCAGGCCACCATTTGGGGGACCAGAAATCCACATCTGATCCCAGAAGCATAACCTCTGTTTTATCACCATTCAGCTTCAATCAATTAGGCTGCATCCATTGATTAACCTGCGTCATGCAGTCATTAATGTGGTCTGCCGTTTCATCCACCTTGCTAGTAACTGACACCACTATTTGGGTGTCATTGGCATACAAGAGCGGCAGGAACCCTTATTGCCTGATGATCGAGGCCCAGGGAGCAACATAAATGTTAAAAAGGGTGGAGCTCAAGAAATAGCCCTGAGGCACTCCACACAGCGCCCTGAAGGAGTTGAATGCAAATTCACCAAGTAGAACTGAAAATGTTCTGTCCATTAAGAAAGATGACATCTACGTAAGTGCAGAATCTTGGATCCCCAATTCTTCTAGACGAGCGATAAGTATCTTGTGACTCACGGTGTCAAATGCCGCCGATAAATCCAAAAGGTTCAGGGCGGCCTTCCCTCCCACGTCTAGTATACTCCTGAGTCCCTCTGCTGCCATGAGCAGAGCTGTCTCTGTTCCATGCTCCTCCCTGAGCCCGTACTTTGATTGATCCAAGAGATTTACAGATGCTATGAAATCTTTCAGTTGTTTATTGAACAGTTTTTCCAACACCTTAGCTGGAAAAGGGATTCTTGAAATTGGAGGATAACTGCTGGGTTCCTTTGGGTCCAAATTTGATTTTTTTTAGAAGTGGGATAACTTATGTTGTTTTCCAAGCATCTGGGAAGAGTCCTGACTGGATTATATCTGTGAATGCAAAGTTTAACTGTTCACTTAATAACTCTGGGAACATGTGCATTACTTTAGGTGCACATGGGTCTGTTGGATCGCCGGACCTGATGTTCTTTACTGCCTGGCTGAGCTGTTCTACAGAAGGGGGCAAGAAGCAAAAAACAATTTTCGGGTTTGAGGTATCCATATCCAGTTTAGGATACTTAGGTAGGGTCTTCATGTTGTTATTAGTCTTAAATGAATCGTATACTAAAGTTACTTTGTCAACAAAGAACTGTCCTTATGTGTTGCAAAGTTCGATGCTACTTTCCAACTGATTCACAGCATGGAGATTCACTAGTTTTGTAATTGTTGTGAAGAGCTCCCTGCTGGAGTTCTAAGCCTCACTGATTTTTCTTGTGAAACAGTTGCTTTTTTTCCCCTATGACCAGTTTTTTGTAATCTGCCAAAGTTCGGGCATAGTCGCTTTTCAAACTTTGGTCATACTTAGTTCATTTTCCTTCTGCCCTTCTGCACATTTGTTTTTGGGTCCTACGTTTTTCTGTGAACCTTGATTTGGTCCTTTTTGTTGATGGTTCATGCTTAAGAGACAATGAAGGGTGTTTGTGAGCAGTGTTTGCTGTGTGCACCATCTTGTGGGTGGTGGAATCTGCCTGTTTGAGAAGAGTATACGCCGCTCAGGTGGCCGAGTTAAATGCTCTGATACGTGCCTGTACTATCGTGGATGGAGTCCGGGTGACTATCTATACAGACAGCCAATATGGGTTTGGAGTGGTTCATGATTTTGGGCAGTTATTGTCACAGAGGGGATTATTAAAGTCCTCAGGATCACCGATATGAAATGGAGTATATGTGCGCCAATTGTTGGACGCTTTACAGAAATCTAAGGAGATTGCAGTAGTGAAATGAGCAGCCCATGGGAGGGGAAAGGACTTTGTTACAAAAGGAAATAACTACGCTGATGAAGTAGCTCATTTTTGCGCTTTACATGCTTGTGTTTTCAATGGAGAATATGTAGGAGAGAGCACAGAGGAGACCGAGCTCAGCATAATGTTAGCTGTAGCCGATACTTGGGATGAGGTCAAGCGTATGCAGGATGAGGTCTCAGAGGAGGAAGCTGCATCATGGGTTAGAGCAGGTTGTGAAAGGAGAGAATATGGCATTTGGGTGTCAACAGATAAAAACGCAGTGTTCCATTACTGTTTACTGAGCCAAATGGCAAGGCAGATTCATGGAGCAATTCATCTTGGGAAAGATGGCATGGTGAGAGTGTTCAGGCAAACTTGGTTTAACCCACGATTTTGTGTGTGTGCTGAAGCAGTGTGTCACAGGTGTGTTACGTGTCAAAAAATGAATGTTGGAAAGAGAACTGTGGTTGCGATGAGTCACATTGGAAGATCAGGAGGTCCTTTCAATAGGATACAGTTGGACTATATTGAGATGCCAAGGTGCAATACATTGAGATATGTTTTGGTGGTGGTGTGTATCTTTTCACGTTGGGTTGAGGCATTTCCAACTAGTCGATGTGACAGTCTTATAGTGGCAAAACTGCTAATAAGGGAGCTGATTCCGCAATTTGGATTTCCGACCTCAGTGGAAACAGATAGAGGAACGCATTTCCATAGCAAAATCATGAAGTTGTTGTGTTCAGCTTTGAAAATTGATCAGAGATTGCACTGTAGCTATAGGCCCAAGGCATCTGGTCTTGTGGAGCAGATAAATGGCATGATCAAGATGAGAGTATCAAAGGTTTGTTTGTTAACTTCTTTGAAATGGCCAGATGCACTGCCATTGATATTGATGAGTCTGCGTAGTACTCCTGACAGGAGGAGAGGGCTCTCTCCGCGCGATATACTGATGGGAAGAGGCATGCGATTGCCTACAGTGCCAGCTACAGCATTGATAAACATCAGAGATGATTTGGTTTTGGATTATTGTAGGGGACTGGCTGATGTGGTTAGTTCTGCATCCCACCAGGTCGAGGCAGAGACTGCACCTACCCCAAGAGACCTGCTGCATGACCTTAACCCTGGTGACTTGTTTGAAAGCACGTGAGGAAGAGCTGCCTTGATGCTCGCTGGCGAGGACCATACCAGGTGATTCTGATAACTAATACAGCTGTGAAGTGCATGGGATTGCCAAACTAGATCCATGCTTCGCATACCCACCGAGTTCCGGAGCCTGTGGAGGAAACGACTCCCCTTGTTCCGAGAAGTTCAACTGAAAATGCAACAGTTAGGGAAGGAGCAGGGCAGGTTTTAAGAACTCTTGGTGAGGCTGGTCAACCAACAGAGCAAGAAAGAAGAGATCAAGCTGTTCCAGAGTTAAGTTCAGATTCTGAGATAGATGAGATTGCAGAAGTGAACTTTGAACCAGATCAGAGTGAACAACCTAGTGCAGAAGGATCAGATGGAGAGGAATAGAGGAGAGCAGGTGCTAAAGTAGAGACATGGTCAGCAAGAAAAGAGAGGCTGAATACAAAGCTTGCATCTGAGAAGAATCTCGCTCCTATTCCTCAAACATTTGAATCCGATCAAAGTGAAACTGAAGAGAGAGCGGATGGTCTAAGACGATCCAGAAGAGTTAGAGTACCATCTCAAAAATACGCATCTCCTGAGTGGATGAACCTGGCTGCAGATGCAGGGAGAATGGAGATCCGTAAGGTTGGGGACCGGCACAGTGAATCACAGAGAGAACACCCTGACGATTGATATCCTGTTACTGGTCTCTGGAGTTGATGCTTTTGGAATCCTGACTCTGACAGTCCCTGATCCACCAAGGCTGAGTGGATTGCGATTTTTGATTCTTAGCCAAGTTGCTTTCCTTACCTTTGGTCGACAGCCCACCGCACAGGAAATGTGAGATTTGCACAGAAATTCTGCAGCTTGTTCTTACTATGCTTGGATCTAAAATCATTCATGATGAAGCTTGAACTGTGAAAGAAGAACTTATTAGCCTAAAGATAGAAGATAACCTAGGTCCAAGTGGAAGAAGATTTAAATTTAGGGAGTTTCAATAGAAGAAGAACTAAGGGATAGGGCTGACAACATCTCTACTATAGGTTAGTACTATAGGACTGAATACCGCTATTATTGAATGGGAAAAGGAAAATAAAAGAAAATTGTAAATCGCAGGATAAGGCAAAGAAAAGAAAAAAAGACTGTGTTGATTTCATTTTGCGCCTCAAACACAAACAGTGGTTCAATATGGAGCCTGTAAATTCAGTTCACAGGCAAAAGTGCATAATTGGTACCCTTATAGTGGTGGTGCTTATTGTCATAACTGTGGTGATTGTTACATCTTTGGTGGGTCTCATTATGCTGAAGGGAATGGGGAACAGGCGACACTTACCCAACCTACCTCAGATTTAGGAGAGTGTGCATACAAAAAAGATAGAGACATGGTCAGGGAAACTAGTCGGTTGTTACATATAGATTTGTCAAAGGGTGATTTCATGTTGAAAGCATATACTTGTTTGTTGTATGAGTATGTTAATACAACGGGAGTGAAAGACTGTCATGTGTGTATGCAACTGCCAGCAGCAGTAGAAGAAGGCATCCGATACCATCATTTACCTTTGACGTATGGCATCATATGTAGTGTGTTGTTGAGCATGTTCTATAGTAAGGCATATTTTTAGTACTACTTCTCTAATTATGATGTGGTACTCCCAGAAGTTCCAGTTCTCAAGTACATGAATAGATATGATTACTATAAGGAAGTAGAGAGGATGTCAACATACTTTGTGCCTACTATTACTTTAGATACTTCTTCTGCACATAGACACAATTTGACATGCATGTTATCTGACGTTTGAAAGAAGTTTGTAGATCAGATAGAAGATCGGCAAAGGCAGACTTTATTTAGACCAGATCCGAACCATAAAGTTATTCCATGAATCCAGGAAGAATTAGATCATAAGGCAAAGGTAAGTTATGGTCCAATAGCGTTAGATTTCCAGCAGAAAAGGAAACTGCATTTTAGGCAGCTGTCAACATATTATGACAAAATATTTGTGGGTGAGAGTGATTGTGAGCATATTTTCTTGATTGAGGATGCAATAAAGAAGGCTCTACTGGATAAATTAACCATATTGCCAAATGTGTATTTTGTGTGTGGGAAAAGCGCTTCTGTGAAATTGCTGAAGAATTGGTATGGTACCTGTTATTTGGCTGTGGTATTTCCTAAAATCTTTCATGCAGATGATGTATGGCCTTTGGAAGGAAAAAGATCTCACCGAGGAAAACGTGGTGCAAGTGCGGGAGAAATTGTTGGGGATGTGTTTGGTGCTATGATACCTAGGCTGGCTGTGATTTTGAATGATGGGAAAATGAGAAAGTTGGCAACAATGGTAGATAAGCTCTCTGTGAATACTGCTCAAATCTTATTACTTGTTGATGGAGAGATGGTCTCGATAAGGGCTATATGGTACTTTAAAATTGTCTTGCATTAGAAGTGTTGTTAGCAAAAGCCGGTGGGGTCTGTAAATTATTGAAAGTTCAACAGTGCTGTACTTATATTCCTGACAATAGTCTGGATATAAGAAAGTACATTAGTAACATTTCAGAGATACATCAAGATTTACGTGATCTGGCTGCTGATGGACTTTGGGAGCAAATTGGAAAGGGATTTGGTAAGGTTGAGAGCTGGTTTGGAAGTCTGGGACAAGGTATAATGGGATACATCTTGAGACCGATCCTAATACCTGTCATTTGTATAATTGTATTATTGGGAGTCATCAAGGCTTACAAATGGCAAAGGGCACTACATAATGAAAATTCTTTGAAAAGCAAGAGCAGCAGATGAAACGACTACAAGACAGTCATTAGCTGCACCGTAAGAGGTTAGAAGGATTTAGACAGGGACGGCAAGCTACAACTTCTGTTTAGGTCGGTCTTTTCTACAAGGCGAGAACTGTGACAGGGTAAAGGTATTGTGGTTATAACACTAGTCATAAGAGGGGGAACTGATAGAGCACTAATAGCACTCTAAATTACATGTATTTTTATCATTTGCAGTGTTTCACAATTGTTAAGATGCATTTATTCGAGTTATATTAGCATCAAAATATAGTGAGCACATTTAAGTAGGCCTTTGTATGTATTAGAGAACTTATAATTCCTGAATGTGTAGTGTGCAGGATGAAATTATACTTGTGTAATGTAATTTGCATTTAGTTTAAGTTGACTGAATTGTAGGCCTAAACTGCCGTTTGTTTGAGTTTCTTTCCTCTTTGGTTGCTCAAGAATTACAATGAAATGAATCCTTTTTGTGTTCGAAGACAGTATGTTCTCATCCTACTGCAGGTGCAGGAATTCGACCTTGTTAATCTTAGATTTAAGGAGATACCCGGAATGTCTTTGAAGAAGTCTGGAAGGGGTACTGGCTCTAAGCATATATGAATATGATTTACATCAAATTGTGATGCCACTGCATCTCTTAGATGCGTCTATAACTAAAAGAGGGTAAAAGATGACTCGTTCTTGCCTAGTAGTGGCTTTCTATATTGCCTTTATCCTATAATCATGGCCACTGGATTTATGTAATTCTGCAGCAGCAGCATTTTTTACATATTAGGGATTTGCAGCATTATCCACATAGTCCATCATCTTCAATATAATTTGCATGTTTTAACAAAAAAAATGTTTCTGGCTCACTTAACCACCTTCCAATTGAACGCAACAGCTAGTGAAACACACCTAGTCTGAAACAGGTCAGGAGCCGACAGTGGTGACTAGACTTCTCTAAATCCAGATAGGGTTCCATCGTACTTACTGGTTTAATTAAAATATATTGTTACATAGAACTCTTGATAAGTGCCAATGCCTCATGACCAGCCGTCACCCTTGTGGAGAAAACATGTTTCAACCACACAACATCCTTGGCAATTCTGCCCGGGTAAAAGAAAAGCTCAAGTCTCCCCTGTCCCTTCAGATTGGACATGATATAGTGCAACCAAGGAATTTGCAGCACGTTATCCAGTCTCATGCAATCATGAATAATTAACTTATTTAACTCTAGCTCCTTTTTTAACCAAATGGTGACCCAAAACAAAAAGGGGCAGAGGCCCATAAGGTGTGCAATGTAACCTAATCCTGGCTCTTCATGTACTATCTCAGAGGGAATGGTCTTTCGGACGCCTAGGAGGCCTCTCAAAAACATGTTTTTCGACTACCTTTATCTAATCAGAGGTAGCACACCCCCAGACATCACAACCAAAGCTTGCAACAAGGACACATTTGGCTTTAAATACCTCTAAAATGCTCTAGATGGGCTCATCGTGAGAAATTCCTTATGCTGGAAATAGATCTTTTAAAAAGCGCCATGTTCTTCCTGAGAAGAGGATTCCTGCTGCAAAAAGATTCAAGTAGGATGCCAATATATGTAACATTTTCCATTCCCTTCTTATATATGGAGCCTTTTACCACAAATCTTTTTGTCTTGGTATTCTTGGGTTCACCACCATGGCGTGAGGATAAAAAAAATTATTTGACAGATCAAGACTGTCCATAAAATCTGAAAAAATATCTAAAAAGTCCCTGAAGGCCCAAAGACGTACGAGCTATGAGGACTGCATCATCTACATACAAGAGGACGGGTAATAAGCTGCCCCCCTACTCTCAGAACGTCCAGCCCTTACTCAGATAATGCTTAAATAAGGCGTTGTTGTACAAAATAAAAAGAAAAAGAAAGGGAGCCAAAATACAGCCTTGGCTGACACATCTTTTAAAATTAAAAAGCTGGGTACATTCCCCATTGGCCCGTACCTTAACAAAGCCGTCAGGCCATTATGTAGATTTGTCAAAAATGCAGCAAGCAAAGGTTTGACCCCCATGGACCCTATCTCGGCTAGAACTTAGTTCTATATACCTTATCAAAGGCTGAGCTGAGTCCATGAAGGCCAGATGCACAGATCCCCCCTTTGTTTCAGTATATTTGGATATAAGCAGGTGTAAGTTTAAGTTTTGGGTAACTGTGCCACATTCTGGTCTGAACCCATACTGGGCATCCGACAAGACGTTGTGCTCATTTACCCATAAGGTAAGTCGTTCCTAGAACATCTTACCTATAATTTTTACCTCTATATTCATTAGTGGAATTGGCCTCAAGCAGGCAGGTCCCGTTTTGTCCATCACCACCCCCCTTTTCTGAATCGTTTTGTCCACCACAAGCGTGGAAGGGTATGCTCAGATGTGAGTCCCTTGCTCACTGCACCATCAGGATTCAAGCAAGCCGGGCCGAAGACGGCTGTAATGCCAGAAACCGGTCCCCGGAAGCTTGTTTCCTTTCCAGTTAAAGAATTGGCTTGGTAGTTTGGTCTGCCCTGTTCCCATGATGCACTGAGCCAGGGATAGACTAATTTGCATGTAGCCAGGTTCTGAGCTGGGATGGTGCAGTGAGCTAAAAAACGGTGATGGATCAAGCCCTGATCTGTTGACTGGGTAGGAGTATTCTGCTTAGTTCAGATATTCTGTCCATCACCACCCCCCTTTTCTGAATCGTTTTGTCCACCACAAGCGTGGAAGGGTATGCTCAGATGTGAGTCTCTTGCTCACGGCACCATCAGGATTCAAGCAAGCCGGGCCGAAGACGGCTGTAATGCCAGAAACCGGTCCCCGGAAGGTTGTTTCCTTTCCAGTTAAAGAATTGGCTTGGTAGTTTGGTCGGCCCTGTTCCCATGATGCACTGGGCCAGGGATAGACTAATGTGCATGTAGCCAGGTTCTGAGCTGGGATGGTGCAGTGAGCTAAAAAACGGTGATGGATCAAGCCCTGATCTGTTGACTGGGTAGGAGTATTCTGCTTAGTTCAGATATTCTGTCCATCACCACCCCCCTTTTCTGAATCGTTTTGTCCACCACAAGCGTGGAAGGGTATGCTCAGATGTGAGTCCCTTGCTCACTGCACCATCAGGATTCAAGCAAGCCGGGCCGAAGACGGCTGTAATGCCAGAAACCGGTCCCCGGAAGCTTGTTTCCTTTCCAGGTAAAGAATTGGCTTGGTAGTTTGGTCTGCCCTGTTCCCATGATGCACTGGGCCAGGGATAGACTAATTTGCATATAGCCAGGTTCTGAGCTGGGATGGTGCAGTGAGCTAAAAAAAGGTGATGGATCAAGCCCTGATCTGTTGACTGGGTAGGAGTATTCTGCTTAGTTCAGATATTCTGTCCATCACCACCCCCCTTTTCTGAATCGTTTTGTCCACCACAAGCGTGGAAGGGTATGCTCAGATGTGAGTCCCTTGCTCACTGCACCATCAGGATTCAAGCAAGCCGGGCCGAAGACGGCTGTAATGCCAGAAACCGGTCTCCGGAAGCTTGTTTCCTTTCCAGTTAAAGAATTGGCTTGGTAGTTTGGTCTGCCCTGTTCCCATGATGCACTGGGCCAGGGATAGACTAATTTGCATGTAGCCAGGTTCTGAGCTGGGATGGTGCAGTGAGCTAAAAAACGGTGATGGATCAAGCCCTGATCTGTTGACTGGGTAGGAGTATTCTGCTTAGTTCAGATATTCTGTCCATCACCACCCCCCTTTTCTGAATCGTTTTGTCCACCACAAGCGTGGAAGGGTATGCTCAGATGTGAGTCCCTTGCTCACTGCACCATCAGGATTCAAGCAAGCCGGGCTGAAGACGGCTGTAATGCCAGAAACCGGTCCCCGGAAGCTTGTTTTCTTTCCAGTTAAAGAATTGGCTTGGTAGTTTGGTCTGCCCTGTTCCCATGAGGCACTGGGCCAGGGATAGACTAATTTGCATGTAGCCAGGTTCTGAGCTGGGATGGTGCAGTGCGCTAAAAAACGGTGATGGATCAAGCCCTGATCTGTTGACTGGGTAGGAGTATTCTGCTTAGTTCAGATATTCTGTCCATCACCACCCCCCTTTTCTGAATCGTTTTGAATATAGGCACTGTGAAAGAGTGGCGCCATCCCATGGGTAAAGTGCCACGAATTGCTAAGTTAAGCTAGGAGCCCAGAGATCCACAAGTGACTTGAACAAGTTGCACAGAACCCCAACCGGCCCGGAGGCATACCCCATAGGCAGCCTGATTCTGTGTTGTTGTGCCTGTCCATTCAGGATAGGGTGATCAATGCCATCAAAGTAAAACAAGGCAGAAAAGTGATCAGTCAATGCATGCACAAGGACTGTTGAGACCCGGGCTGGGGCTTGTTCAGAGCTGAATAGAGGGAGATTGACAACCCTCCAGAGCTGGCACTGTTCCGCAGGATGCTTTCATCTCTAGGCTCTCCCACATATCTTTTTTTAAATTGTTCTTTCTGTCCCTCAATTCCATCCAATATGCGACCCTGGCCTATATAACCTCGTTTCTGACACAAGGTTTCTTTTTGAGAGCCACCAACAGCTCATTGTTGGCACTTGAGCAAAACTTATCCAACCACCCACGTGTAGGTGCTGCAGGAGCTGCCCTTGTTTTAATAAGGACGGACTTGATATGCCCGCACAATTAATCAAATGCTTACAGAATACAAACAGCAGGGGCATGACCATCCAAGCAGATCTGGAATTCTGATTGGTAGTTTGATAACAATTTGGAGTTACATTCCTCCGGTATGATCTTGGCCAGTTTCACTCTATGACCTTTAGCTTTAGGAATGGTAGGTTCTTTGTACAAGTGGCAAGAAGTCTCTAACTTTGAGCTCCATTTAAAAGTGGCCAGACAGGAATTTTGATCACCATATGCCTTCCATTCAACACTAAAATTTAACGGTGAGGTGAATAATTTGGCCAAAACGAAGATATAATCGATTATGGCGCATTCTCCCAGGCTTTTAAAGATAGGTATATATCTTAACAGTTCGCATCTGACCTATTGAGCAGTTAACCAAATTATGGTCTAAAATCAGATTCATTAAAAAAACACCCTGTACTGTTTCCTTGGGGTGCGCTTGTTCATTATTAATGCACTCATCATCGGTCGCCTCATATAAGTAACAGTCAGGGCACGGATGTAAGTTGAAGTCCCCCTGGATCATTGCTGTATAATGAGAGGCACAGGAGGAAAAATTCATGAGATCCTGGATTACCTCCGGTTCTCTGCTTCCTGAATTTGTATTGTAAATGTTAGTGGACAGGATTCTGGACATATTGGCAAAAGACATAAGAATGCCAAAGTATGTAGTCCGAGTCACATGCAATCCTCTCCAATTTACAATACAGATCCAGTTTAATAAGCATAGCTAGGCCCCCTCTTGATTGCCCATGTGTCGAGGGCAAAGCTTTGAAGTAGGAGAAGCATACTCATCTATATGTAGGACTCCCTCCATGTCCCAAGTCTCCTGAGGTCTGATAATATCACAGGAGAGGATCTTCTTGTGCTGCCTCCCTTCATTACCCATTTTCCCGCATTCCACCTTATCACTTTTAGGACCCTTTGTAATCAAATGACTATTGGGCTTTCTGTTTATCATTCTCACAGACCAGTCAGTCCTGGCCATTTAGCCCACGTAATGTCTCATAACGATTGTTTAGGGCAAGATGACAACTCTGACACTGATGAGCCTGAGGGCTAAAACCACCCCTGACTCTGTGGTTTGGCTCCCCACAATAATTTTCCAAAAAAAAAAGTTCAGAGGGAGCACAATAATTCTGCTATTGGATGTAGAGAAACACAGAAGATTGTTCAATAGAGAACCTGCCCTCCTGTCGTTACCAAAATTCTCAATCACACAGTGCTCCGGTAGGTTTTAAAAGAATTCTCTAGTCAGCTTAATCTCTGAGTCAATAAGGTTTTCTCAAAAGAGGCTGGATAAGGGCAACATTGACCCTGCTATACAACCAATGCACCACTTTATTTTCATGTTATTTGTGATTCTCATGTTCATTATGTTTCAGGGAAGGGACATTGGCCAGGATAATACCATAGGGTGTGGAAGCAGGAGTGAGTTGAATAGTCATCTCACTAGGGATATCTCCCAGAGGGAGAAAACTTGGAGAGTGAAGAGAGGAATGTGATGACCTCCCCATATTGCCTTCTCCCATATACCGGCTTAACAGGAGCCCTCCCACTTATGTCCACAAGTAAAGGCCCATGAAATATCAACTCATTAGCTATAGGTACTAGAGGTGCAGAGTGTGTCCCTAATGGATTTGTTTCCAACATTTTAGGACTTCTTAGGCCCCTTTCTTCCCCTGCCACCCCATCAACAGCTCTCTCAGTATCTTCAAACCAATGAGCTGCTCCATCCTAGCCAGACTGGCTTTAGGGCAAACTTCAGTACTGAGACACTACTGACTGAGGTCACCTAACATATTAGAGGTACCTTCGATGCTGGGGAAGACCGTCCTGATTATGTTAGATCTGTTAGTGGCCTTCGATACAGTCCCTCACTTTATGCTCCTAGCACTCCTCCAATCCATCCGAATAGGTGGATTGACTTTGGACTGGCTAGCATCCTTTTTAAAGGACAGAAGGCAGGAAGTATGGGTTACCCCATGCTCTTCCAGAGCATAACATCTGTCAGTGGGATGGCTGCAGGGCTGTGCTCTGACCCCTACTCTGTTTAACGCATTCCTCTCCCCTTTAGCACAGTTGGCGGAGGTCTTGGGGGTTAAGGTGATTACATACACTGATGACATACAGCTGGAAGGGAGAGGAGATTGCACGAGAGTCCATTTAAACCTGCCTTTCTTCTGTTTTTCACTGGATGACCTCTTATCAATTAAAATGCTATGCAGATAAGACCGAATTACTATTCTTCAGCCCAAATCCCCATCAGTGTCAGACTTTGTGACCGTAAAGATGCCCCACGCCAAGGTCCCTCAGCGGGAACAGTCAAGAACTTCAGCATTGAATTTGACAATTCTCTCTCTTTTCAGCCACAGATTATGTCTGTAATCGGAACAATTACACTTTCTCTCCTTGTCTGCAAGAAAGGTGGTCATCCAGGCACTCATAACATAAAGAATGGACTACGGCAATGGCCTATATCTGGGACACCTGGGCTATCTGCTTAACAAGCTTAAAGTGGCCCACAATACGGCTGTCCACATCTTACTTAGCCTGCCCCCAAGAACACATGTATCCCTGCAATTGCCTGCCCTCCACTGGCTTCCAATAAAAAAGAGAATTCTCTTCAAAACGTTAGTCCTGGTCCATGGAGCACAGCACCATTCAGGTGCAGACTATTTTAGGGCCAGAATTAAATTGCATGCCTCCTCCAGAAAAGAAAAACTTTCTTGCAAGGATCACTAGGATTTATCGCATGAGAATGGTGAAAGGACCTTCTCTTACCTTGGACCCGTGGCTTGGAACAAACTTCCTTTAGAGCTACACTCTGTAGCTGATACTGTTTTGCTTAAGAAAAGACTGAAGACCTGGCTCTTCCAACAAGATTAATTGACTTTACTGCACCTCATGGATGACCGAAAGCTCAGCACTGGGACTCTCCATGGAGTAGCCGTGCACTTTATAAGTCCCATTTTATTCATTCACTCAGAGATGGGGAAGGCCTACTGAGGGCACCCTCCAGACATAGATTAGTATTAACATAATGCTGTGTGTGGGAACACAACATTTTACTTAATCTCTTCTGTGCTCATGACGAGCTCAGCTCATTATGAGTCACGGTGCCGCTGTGCTCATGACGAGCTGAGCTCGTCATGACACGCGCGTCGCTCACACGCGGGGATAATTCTCCTGCTGTGCTGAGCGTTATATGAAAACGGGCATGGTCATGACGAGCTCAGCTCGTCATGAGCACAGCGCCACCGTGCTGCGTGACGAGCTGAGCTCGTCACGAGCACCACAGCGATGTGCGCGCCCCTCCTCCCCCAGCACAGCGGGGGAATTAGCCCCACAGGGAAGGGGCTAAGATACTTTCAGAATGGGTAACAATGGTCCCCACTGTATCCCCCAATTTTCCCTCCAGATCCTCCAATTTTCTAATGCGATTTCCCAGTGCTTTAAATACAGTTGAAAGTCGAGTTTCCAATTTTAGCAAGAGATCTTGATTCAAACAGTACTCCCTGTGTGCTGATTTGTATGAGCCAGCACCCCTCTTTTGATTCACCTGCTTGATTTTCTTACAACTTAAAGTTTATGGACCGTCAAACCCTTTTTACATGTGGACCTAGAACCACCACTCACACCTACTACACACAAAGTTGGAGGCTCCACATCTCCCTGATCACGTGGGATATTGTCAAACATGTCTGGCCTGTCTTGCATGGTGGAGCTACATGGGGGACCACAGGAATCGTTGCTAAAAGCACTTAGGGAGATTTGCTCCTCCCCAAACAGGTACTGCTGAAGGGGGCCTCCTGGCACAGGATAGATGGTACAGATAGTTCCTGAGGCAAATTTGGGTTCCGGGTTGATGTGCTGTGTGGTTATCATCTGCGTTATAAGCGTTTCAGGAGACTTGTTCCTCCCCAAACAGAAGTGCGTCTCCTGGAGCAGTATAGAGGTTACAGGAAATCCCTGAGGCAATGTTGACATCCCGTGCTGCGGGGTTATTGTCAGCGCTATAATTGCTTGGGGAGACTAGCTCCTCCTCAAACAGATGCTGCAGAACAGCGCCTCCTGGCGAAGGATAGATGGAACAGGTAGTTCCTGAAGAATTTTTGGCGTCCCACCCTACAGGGTTATCGTCGGCACAATAAGCACTTAGGGAGACTTCAGTCAAGGCCGGCATGACTTGTGAGTGAGTCCCGGGGAGTGCAGGTGGCGTTGCACGGGTTGTGGGAGCTCATGGGGGGTGTGCGAAGGTGTTTAGTTTAATTAAAAAATGTTTTTAAACTTACCTTACCGGGTCCCGCGCCACCTCAGCTCCTGGCCGGGTCCTGCTTTTACCTGCTGCTCTCCTGCTGAACAGGAAGCAGCCACGGCAGCCTCCCTCCCCTAAGCCAATCACAATGCAGCAATTTATTTATTGGTATTTTGTAAAGCGCCTGGTTACACTAGCAAGTGTGTCCCCGCGTTGTAAATGCTAATAGTACTTGTTCGTTGCTGGCGCATCTTACGACTTTAGTTGTTGGGGAAGAGTATTGTTTTCAGGTCTTTCCTGAATTTTGTTTCTGAAGGTTCGGTGCGCAGTTGCACTGGCAGTTGATTCCAATTCTTGGCCGCTTTGACTCTGAAGGATTTTCCACCCATTTTGGCTGTCTGGACCCTCGGGACATGTACCTGCAATGGCAGCGTTGTGATTGGTGCGGACAGTGCCCAGCTGGGCGCCTGTGGGGAGGCCATTTTCTACATGTAGGCAGCATGCAGCCTACGTAGAGAAAATGCAGAGTGCGCATGACTGGTTTGGTCAGCCCCAGAGGGCCGACCAAACAGTCAGGGTCCACACCATTGGGCAAGCCACTCCTCCCCGACCCGCCCACCTGCCCGCCCCAACCAGGCATACCCTTCTGCTTTCTCGCAGTGCAAGAAGCAGAAACATAAAATGGCATTTAAAATACCATTTTATGTTTCTGCAAGAAAGCAGTGGGGGGCTGCTCGTCCGCCGTAATGGAGGAGCCGCCTTTGGAAGACTTGCTCCTCCCAAACAGGTGTTGCAGAATGGCGCCTCCAGGCACGGAATAGATCTGACAGGTAGTCCCTGAGGCAATGTTGGCGTCTTGTGCTGCGGGGTTATTTTCGGCACTATAAGCGCTTAGGGAGACTTGCTCCTTTCGATACAGGTGCTGCAGACCAGTGCCTCCTGGTGCAGTATTGATGGACAGGTAGTCCCGAGGCAATTTCGGCATCCCATGTTGCTGAGTTTGCATCTGAGCTATAAGCGCATACTTAGATTGCTCCTCTCCAAACAGGTGCTGCAGAGCGGCGCCTTCTGGGGCAGGATAGATGGGAAAGCTACTCCCTTAGGCAATGTTGGCGTCCAACCCTGCAGGGTTATCATCACACTTTAAGCGCTCATGAACACTTGCTCTTCCCCAAACAGGTGCAGCAGAACGGAGCCTCCTGGAACAGGATAGGTAGCCACATGGGCAATGTTGGCGTCCCGCTCTGTAGGGTTATCGTCGGCACTATAAGCAGCTTAGGGAGACTTGCACCTCCCCAAACAGGTGATGCAGAACGGCGTCTCCTTTTGCAGGATAGATGGAACAGGTAGTCCCTGAGGCAATGTTGGCAGCCTGTGCTGTGGGGTTATTGTCGGCACTAAAAGTGCTTAGGGAGACTTACCCTCCCCAAACAGGTGTGCAGAATGGCACCTCCTGGCGCAGGATAGATGGGACAGGTAGTCCCTTAGGCAATGTTGACATTGTTTCTCACTCAAACGGATCAAATGCTACCAAAAATGCCTCTAAACATTTTGTTGTGCAGTGTTGGGCCCTTTATCGTGCCGTGGCAGGTCGCCCTTCAGTTGCTGATTGCAGTATTAGGTGTTTAATTATTTTTAAAGCAGGAAAATATTTGCCCAGACAGTGTTAACACTGAAAAAATAACAATAGAGTCAAGTGATACTCTTTCAATATGTGCCACATTAGGCCGCATAATTTACCTTTTTCTCGCTGCATAATTGAGTAACCCATGACACATAAATTTAGTAGCCCCACCTATAGGGCCTTGTTTCCGCGCGGCATGCTTTCACTCCCTGCAGACCGAGAGCCAAGCATACTAACACCGGCACCACCACCGCTGTGAAAAAGGGTAAACCCTCTTCAAGTTGACATTCAGCCCAGACTTGCCTCAGCGACTCATTATTATACCGAGTGTGTCCCCGCACATCATGATATGCCTCCCGCCTTGACGCCTAACTCAATATTTTTAATTACTTGCATTCACTATTGAGACAGAATGTAGAGTCAAGTTTCAGGTAATGCCTTTTTATTGGACTAATGCTGCTCTATTGACGGAGCAGCTTTAGGGATAGAAAAAGCTCTCCTTCAGGTCAGGAAGGGATTTACTCAGAAGCATGGATTTCTGGACTGCGAAGGCATGTTTGTCAATATTATACAGTGAGACCAATAAACGGAATTACCTTGGAGTCGGCTAGGCATTCTGTCCAACATGAAACTGTTTGCGATTTTTACCCTGGACAAGAAGGTTTAGGCGTCCTTCACTGTCCTAGGTATAATAATTGTGAGACATGTATAGAAAGTGTGGAGATAAACCAACAGCGGAAAAAGCAAGAGGGTATGGTAAACTGTTGCAAGACTTTATTCAGCCATTCAAAAGGACAGTTCAATTTAATTCAAGAAATGTTTTATAAATTGGGGACAAAGTGTTTTTGTTATTTTTGCTTCCGTATAATGTGGTAATTTTGAATATTGTAACAATGTTTACATGTTTCCTATATAGAGCTCTGTGCACACATTTTTGTCGTTTAAATCTTTAAATGGCAGGTGTTGCCAGTACTTTAAATGCGATGAAAAAATGTGTGAGGGGAGGTGGCTCAAAAAGGGGTGTGATCTCAGAAGAGTAACTAGGAATTCACTGTAAGAGGTGGGGGGACCTATGAAATTAAAGGTATGGCTCAAAACATTTAAGAAAAAGCCCTCTGCTTCCCATAGCATGCCACCTAGCAAGGATGTTGGTGCCTCTCTGTGATTTTTCTGTGACTGCAGTCAAACATGCGACACAGTAACCAACATGCGCCTTTAAAAGCCATTATCTATTGGCTTTGCCAATGCTTGTTAGCAAATGAGTAACAACAATATTTTGCTGCAAATAATTAGACTGGGAAATGTTAAAAATTTAAAATTATGATCCTGTGAATTGAACATTTCTAAAGTCTGTGGAAAGGGAAGTAGACTTCAGGGTGTCTGAATCACCCCAGTTCTTTTCACACCACTTTCATTTGCTGGCCCTTGGTTGGCCTATCTGACCACTGGTCTGTGCGCACTGCAGAAAGATCAGGTTAGAGGAGCTTGCTTTCTGCACCCCTTTAAGACCTAATGAAAGGGACTGTGAAAAATGTGCACTGCCTTTGTCCTGAACTCCAGAGCTGTCAATCATGGCCCGTTATAAACACCCGCCCACCATATCAACTCACCCATGCACAAAGAGGTGATTCTTTTTTTTATAGCATACTTTTATTGGTTTTTCATATGAGACATACAAACAGAGCATGTCTACCTATCCATGTCTATATACATATCCTATGACATTCACAGTAGTAAGAACTACTTGGCATGTCTACACATCAATCATCTGTGTTTTTATACAAGGTATGGATAGAGATGACACAATCTCGTAAATGCGATTAACATAGCACCAGTATTACTTTACACTGTGTACCTCCGATATTGAAGTGGGTCAGTGTGAACACAGTCATCACACGAGAATCAAAATTGCAACTGTATCTGTATGTACCACAACTATCTTACTATATCAAACTCCCCACCCAACCCTCCCCCCCTGTAGCTCAGCCTACTTCTCTGCTAATGGTACATTCATATATTGAGTCGTTTCTATAGGTATCCATTTCCTCCACCCTACACACCACTCATACCCTCCCTTACCTAAACTGGGAAGCGACATTCACATAAATTGAATCGGACATCGTTTTCATCTGGGGGAGGCAGTTACAGAGCAGTCATACACTCTCAATAGGATAGTATATCTATTGCATTATATTCTTCCAACATCATATTCCAAGCCATAGATATCGGTGTTTTACGCAAGCCCCTGCATTCTTCCCTTTTTAATTCAGCCCCCTCTGCTTTCCCCTATCTTACCATTTCTGTATGCCACTCTTGTAATGACGAGGCTCTTGCGGCCTTCCATCGTATTGTAATATTTCTTTTTGCCAATAGGGGCGCAAGATTGGTGAATTTATGAGATGGGTTGCCCTTCTTCCCTTTAGATCCTAGCCCCAATATACAATACTCCAAAGTGTCATTGTTGCGTATTGGGGCCATTGTCGTCAGTATCTGACTCACCGACTTCCAATAATATCTCAGCCTCGGGCAGTTCCACACCATGTATATTAAGTCTGCGTGAGGTGTATGACAACGAGGACAGGCGTCTTCACAAAGAGGTGATTCTTTTGATAGTAAATATTATACATGAGGAATATGTTGGATGAAAAAAACTACAGAAACACTACATCTTGGAAAAAGCAAATACATTTAGCAAATGTAAGTAACACATATGAAATGTAAACAGAAACAACATTGTTGACATGGATTACCTTTTGTTTTTTGCATGGTTCAAAAATCGATCAGTGTTTCTGTCTTTAAAGATAAGGACATCTATATATGGATCTCGATAGGGAAAATCAGTTTTATTACTGCGGAGTCTGAGACTAAGAGAGACACAGCCGCGGAGTCTGAGACTCAGAGAGACACAGCCCCTTAATGCTGTGGGTGTTGTTACTATCTAATTTTAAAGATACCCACTTTATCCACCTCGGAATGATGAATGGCAGAGTTGTCTTTGGCAGTATTGAATTCAATGTTTTTGCAGATCTCAACAGATGCCAGTGGAGAGATATCAGCTCACTGAACCATCTTGTGACATAAAATACAAGCATAGTGTCTCTTATATGAGATGAATGCTATTTTTCAACAGATTTAAAGACACACCTATCTGTGAATGGTAACAAGACGGAGTTATTTATTTAAATCATATATCTGCATTTAATGGCTCTTATTTACAAAAATATCTTTGACAATTATAGATTTCTATGCAATCGTCTAAATCTAATTATTCGCATTTCTGCTGCTGGAAAATCAGCCAATTCTCGGGTATATTGCATATTAATTGTAACTTTTCTTTTATTCCCCATCTGTAACAAAAACTTGAGGTGAGTCTAATTCCTGTCCTTAGCCCTCCAGAAATAGTGGGGGCTCTTAAGTATTTTTGACATCTAATTCGCACAGTTATCCCAAAATTGTTTGACAAAAACTGTTGGCGAATAAAATGTGGTATACCTGTTATTACCAATACCCGTCACAAATTCTAAGCTTAACCGTTAACCTCATACTCAATCAAATGTATGATCCCTGCTCGACAATGGGGAAACAGCGGCCCTCATCCTCCTGGACCTCTCAGCAGCGTTCGATACTGTCTGCCACCGCACCCTGGTGCAGCGCCTCAGCAACATAGGAATCCAAGATAAGGCACTGGAGTGGATCATCTCGTTCCTTGCCGGAAGAACCCAGAGAGTCCGCCTCCCCCCATTCAGATCCGAGGCCACCGAAGTCATCTGCGGCGTACCACAGGGATCGTCACTCAGCCCCACCCTCTTCAACGTTTACATGAGCCCCCTCGCAGCCATCGCACGCTAACACAACCTCAACATAATCTCCTGCGCCGACGACACCCAGCTGATCCTCTCCCTCACCAACGACCCAGCCACCGCCAGAACCAACCTACACGAAGGGATGAAAGACGTCGCCGAGTGGATGAAGAACAGCCGCCTGAAACTGAACTCAGACAAGATGGAAGTCCTCATCCTGGGATCATCGCCCTCCGCCTGGGATGACTCCTGGTGGCCCCCTGCCCTGGGCACCACTCCCAAGCCAACGGACCACGCACGGAACCTGGGCTTCATCCTGGACTCCTCCCTCTCGATGACCAGACAAGTCAACGCCGTCTCATCATCGTGCTTCAACACCCTGCGCATGCTCCGCAAGATCTTCCGATGGATCCCCACCGAAACCAGGAAGACGGTCACCCAGGCACTCGTCACCAGCCGACTGAACTACGGAAACACCCTCTACACCGGAACCACAGCCAAACTTCAGAAAAGACTCCAACGCATCCAGAACGCCTCCGCACGACTCGTCCTGGATATCCCCCGACACAGCCACATCTCCGGCCACCCAAGAGACCTGCACTGGCTCCCCGTAAGCAAGAGGATCACGTTCAGACTCCTCACCCACGCACACAAGGCTCTCCACGACTTGGGCCCCAAGTACCTCAACAACCGCCTGACCTTCTACACACCCACCCGCCAGCTACGATCGACCAGCCTCGCCCTCGCCGCCGTTCCACGCATCCGCAGAGCCACCTCTGGAGGACGATCCTTCTCCTACCTGGCAGCCAAGACATGGAACTCCCTCCCTATCCACCTTCGGCTAACCCAGGACCATCTCTACTTCAGGAAGCAACTCATGACCTGGCTTTTGGAGCAGTAACGGACCCCTCTCCCCCAGCGCCCTGAGACCCTTCCAGGTGAGTAGCGCGCTATACAAATGTCATGATTGATTGATTGATTGAATGACTTCTTGTTTTTACTCTAAGATATTTTGGTTTTGGTGAATCAGTTTTTATTTCTTCACCAACTCCTGTTTATTAAAAGTATTGTACACAGATTACAAAAAGACCAACAATATACCTGCCTGTCTATGACGATGCTGCTGCTGCCCAGGATCAAGATCAGTGGAGATCTCTTTGCCTTGAGCATCATCTGCCCCTCTTTCAGGCAGATCCAACTGTCTCTTTTGATGAGCTCACTTGGCACCTCTTTCTGCCGTCTCTCGACCTGTGGTGGCAGAACCTATGTTGGGGCGATGATTAAGCTGATGATGCGATCCTGTTTCCCAACCACTGGGCAGATAAGCCGGTCCTTTTGTTGACTGTGACAAGCCCAAAGCATGTCAGAGCCTGCTCCAGAGCTCAGACCAGTGCTAATAAGAACAGCTTGATGCTGGTGCAGGGCGGCTCCCTCCTCATCACTGCTGCTGGGCATTAGCAGCACCTCAGAGAGACCAATTGGGGCAGCACTGAATGTTTGGAGCCTTACGTTCATGCTGACTACTGAGCACGTACTCTTCCTGATCTGCTGCTCCTTGAGTGGTCCGCACATGCATTTTGGTGGCGGACTAGTGAGACCTTTAGGTTCATGACTGCAACCGTGGACATGGCCGTTGAGTCTCTTCTCTCCACCTCTCACTGGGGCATCCATCTTAGGCCTCATCCATGCTTGACCAGAGAAAAAGAACCCACACAACTTAAAAATAGGGCCCACAATCTCAATGTCACCCTTCTTTTGTTTTCATAATATTTAAAGTAGGACTCTCTCATCCATGCAGGTACCATCATGGTCTCCTCTGTGCATGGAGAGTACAACTGGAGAATTAAGGGCCACAACCTCAGGATCGTCCCCTAATCTGATCTTCGAAATAGACGCTGGACTTGTACTTCAGTAAGAGAAACTATGGCAGCACCATCAACGTTAAATTGCTGCACACTACTTTTTCAACTAAATAAGTTCGCACTCATTTTTCAACTAAATAAGGACCTTTACCACAGTACCTAAGAACCTCTACAGGCCCTAGATCCTCTCCCCTGCGACGAGGCCCTTTGACCCAGCTTATTGTGAAAATATAATCTTGTATCAGTGATGACATTTTACTTGAGTGCTTGGATGAGTCTGGTGTGACGGGCACAACATCTAACTGGTTTGCTTCTTTTCAAAGACCATTCAGAAACGGTTTGTCAGGCCAAATACCATTCACCAGCTAAACAAACTTCTACCATTGTACCGCAAGGATCAGAGCTCAGCCCCCCATTATTCAAACTCTCTGTGGCTCCACTAGCTAAAATTATAGAATATTTGACTGTAAATGTTATGCCAAACTCTTTTAATTTCCATAATTGCCTATTGTAATTCGTTATTAGTATGAATCTCATTATATCTAGTACCTAGAGTACAGATATTACAAAATTCAGCTGCACAAACCGTTCTGGAGCTAAGAAGAAGCTTACCCATCTCTGCTCATCTTTTTCTACTTCCTTGATTGCCCTTTGCCCACAGAATACTTTTCAAAGCACCAGGCCATTGTCATAAAACAATGTATAAAGATGGACTAGATGACTAGATCAGGAGTCTTCAAACTGGGGGGCAGTCACCTATGGGGTCCTTAACTGATTTCGGGGGCACGCCAGGATCTAGCCAAAAGAACCATCATGCTGATCACAGTGCTTTGTTTTAAGCTGACAAAAATGGGGGGCAGTAAGACACTCTGTAATGGGTCATCACTAAAATCTTTTGTTATTTATATTTGGATTGTAGTATGTGTCAAAATAGAAGGGACTCCAAATATTCCTCAATGCCCCCGACGTTTCTTACATTCTCACTGTGGATACTTTTACAAGTTAGTAAGGCCTGGCTAACCAGAATTGTATGTATCGGATTGCCTTTTCTGAAGGTGCAACAGAGCTTAACTGCAATGTTGAAACAAGTATAGAAATATTTAAACACTGTCAATTTCATAGAATAATTGCAAAGACTTTTGGGGGGCCCCAATGATTGTTTTCATACCCTGAGGGGTGTGGCATTCAAAAGTTTGAAGACCACTGGACTAGAGTTTACATGCCCTCCATATTCTCCCCCATTCGCTCAATGCACTCAAAATCCCAACATCTGATTGCAGTGCTCAAATATACAAGAACTAGGCTTGGAGTTCATTGTCTATCAATTTTGATGGCCAATGAGTGGAATGCCATGCCCATGTTTCTCTGCATTTAGCCAATCATGGAAGTTGCAGGAAACTCCTGAAAACCTATCTGTTCAAGAAGACACCATAATCTTTTAACTTTTTCCCCTGCTATTTCTGTAGCTGGCTTGGTGGATCCAGGTCACTTCTTTTTTTTGCACCGCTTTCCCCAACACATATTCTTTCATGAATTCATTCATCTAGCATTTTGTGAAAACATAATCTTGTATTCCTGTTGCTCTAACATTAATATTTCATTGTGCCTACATAGCACAGTATGAACTAATATATTTTATAATCAAATTGTGATGTTGTTTTCCTATTATTTTGAAGTGCCCTTTAATATCCATACGCTTGCTAAGTTTCATGACTCTGGTTTGCTTAGATGCCATTTTATTTGCGGTAGTACATTTTCACATTGCCTGGACCTCGTAGTTAAGTGTAGCCATGCTTTCAGTACTAGCATCTGGAAGCATGATTTTGAGAAATTAATGAAGTTACCAGTATGTTTATGTATTATATCTTGGTTTAAAGGATGTCTTGTGTGTTCTGCATGAGAAGATCCTGCCAGCTCCTGACCAGATACATTTCACTCAAAGTAAAACGTTACTGTCAAATGTTTAGGCTCTATAGAATTGAATTGAGAGAAAGATATACAAAAACTGTTCGAATGTGCAAGCATTTTAGCATTACGTGTTCCAACTGGCCCTTCCGGGTGACAGCAGCTTTGGTCTGTTGAAATGACAATAGTCTTGAATATGTGCTGTGCTGCTCGCTATTTTTGCATTAAACACGTTGGACTTTGGCTTCCCGACGACATGCAGGCAGCAGTTGTTAACCTTCCTATCAACAGGCAGGCACTGCTTAATCCTGCTCGCCTGAGTTCTCTGAATAGAAACTTATGATGTAAGGGAAAGCAGTGTGAATCCATCACCTGCCAAGCCCTAAACAGTATAGCAACTCTAAACTGAACACCTATCTCCTTCAATTCCCCCAAACAATTGTCTTTTTGAGCATGCGTTGTTAGGCACTCGCTCTCTTCATGAACTTTTTAACCAAATTTCAACCCACAGTTCACTTCATTCTATCATATTATATCATAGAGAAGCCTTGCCAAGCACTTACACTAATCAAATAAGAACAGTCTTTCTTTAAGTCCGCTCCTATTCTTTATAATGTCCCACTCCACAATCTGACCTCATATCTTTCTGTAACACTTATTCAAATCAGGAATCTAGGGCCCGATGTAGGTAAACGCGATTTTCCGATTTCAAAATACCGAGGCGGGCCGAATCGGTATTCTGAAATCGGAAAACGAGATGTAGGGAAAAAAAACCGAATGAATACCGAATCGGTCGGCATCGGTAATGAGATTCGGTACGTTCCGATTCTGCTAGGTCCGAATCGGAAAGTACCGAATCGGCCAACAACGAATCGGAAATCACCGAATCGGCTACCACCGAATCGGATATTCCCGAATCGGCGAATACCGATTCGGTAAAAGCCGATTCGGTAAAATCCGATTCGGCAATCATAGATTCGTAGCCATGAAAACACACCCATGGCGAAAAAGCCCATAGGAATGCATTGATTGAACCGAATCGGCTTTTACCGAATCGGATAATACCGAATCGGATTTTACCGAATCGGATATTACCGAATCGGTAAAAGCCGATTCGGCAATAGGCGATTCAGCCAATGAGGTGGCTCCCCCTCCCCCACCCAAACAGGGAGTGGCAACCCTGGCAGGTGCAGCTAATTAAGAAGTTTCTGGAAAGCCTGCCTGAGCCCAACACTCACAGTTAGCAGCAGTGGGAGAAGGAGGTTGCAAACTGAACAGGAGAACATGGCAGAGCAGTCTGAAAGCCAGAAGTCCTCACAGAAGAGGAAGCCCAAGTTCACCACCACCGAACTTCAGGTGCTGGTGGAGGAGGTGGTGAGGGTGCACCGCCAGCTGTTTGGCAAGCTGTCCCTCAACGTGCCAGACAGCACCAAGAGGAGAATCTGGGCCGACATCGCCCAGAAGGTGAATGCTGCGGGTGTCACCCCCAGGTCCATAGAGGAATTGAAAAAGAGGTTTTATGACATCCGCAGCCTCACGAAGAGGAAGCTGGCTGACATACAAAGGCAGGCTGGACTCACTGGAGGAGGCAACAACCCGGCGCCACCCCTCACCGAGCTGGAGGAACTGGTCTCCAGCACCATTGAGAGGGAGAGTGTCGTTGGAATCGGGACCCTGGACAGCTCTGCGAGAGCTACAGCTACAGGTAAGAAGCATGCGCATCATGACACACCCTACCAGACACCTCCCCATTAGACACAATGCATAGGCAAACCCCAGCACTGTACTGTCACCAACATACAAGAGACAAGCATCATGGTACATGTAGTCATCAGAAGTTAGCCAAATATGTCAGTGCAGAATCACAAGACAGGAAACAGTGTGACACAGTGTAAGGAGATGCAAGGACATGTGGAATGCCATAATTGTACTGACTGTAATACATCGGCACTCAGTTTACAAATGCTTCTTTGTACCTAGGGGCCCCATCAGGCGGAACAACAGCGACAGCAGAGGGAGCAGCACCGTCCAACACTGCAGTCGCAGGGCCGAGCACCAGCCAGGCTGGCCAGGAGGAGGAGGAGGAAGGAGACACCACAGGGCTAGGTATGGAGGGAGTCCTGGTTATTGACTTCCATGCAGTGCACTCCCCAGTACTGCCCAGCACACCCCCCTTGCAATTCTCCCCAGAAAACTCCCCTACAAGGCACACCATTCCGCCTACACCAGCTCCTGCCACAACCGTGGCCTTGCCACCTGTTCCACCTGTCCTGGGAGCAGGGGCTCAAGGACCGGCCAGCTTCACACCCCCACCAGTGGCACCCCAGCCCACTCAGCAGGCCGGAAGCAGCAGTGCCCGACGCCGTGCAAACACCACCACTGCTGCACCAGCACGGGAGGGCAGTGTGTTCCTGGGCCTGGAGGGACAGATGGTTAAAATCCAGAGGCAACAGGCACGATCCACCATGGCCTGCCAACGCCAGCTCCTGCAGCACAACATGCAGATGGGAGAGTTGGTGAAGGGATTCCAGGCTGTTGTGGAAACCAACAAGGAGGTGGCAGCAGGGTTAGGCAGGCTGACCACTGCCATCACCCACTCATCTGCCAGACAGGAGGAGCATGAGCTGGTGCGCAGGCGGGATGCCCGGGTGCTGAACCGGGCCATGGCCCGCCTTGCAGCGGCGACGGCACAACTGTGCCATCGCAGCTCCAACCAGGAATCGGTGCTTAGTCAGCATACGGCTGAGCTCACTAGGGGGATGGCCAGGATCACCACGGCTATGGAGGCCATGATAATTTCAAACACCGCCTCCAATCCTGCCCTGGACCTGGGTGATGCTGGAGACAGCAGCAGCCGCAGCAGCCCGGCCAGCGCTGCGTCTGAGCCACGGAGGAGCACCAGGCGATCCGCTGATGCTGCGGGGCATTCAGAGGGGGCTGAGGGACACCCCAGTGGGTCTGGCAAGCGGGCCAAAAAATAGCCTGGCAAGGGCGGATGAGGCAACCAGAACCCTGGACTTTATTTGATTTTACATACTCCATTTTTTGATGCACAACAGTGCTGTAACTGTGGTGCAACACTATTAAAATTTGTTTTTTCCAAGCAACATTTAGCTGTCTTTGCATCTGTACTCAGTCAGAAATAGTTCTCAGTGATCTCCTCATGTCTGTATCTGCCATCACTTGGCGTACACACCCCAGCTGGCTGTGTCAGTGGCACAGCTTCGTCGTCGTCATAGTCCTCGTAGTCAGACAACTCCACCTCAGTGCCCTTCTTGACCGCAAGGTTGTGTAACATTGCACATACAGCTATGATCTTGCAGCAGGTCATGGGGGTATACTGCCTTGCACCTCCACTCTTGTGCAGGCATCTGAATCTACTTTTCCAGATGCCAAAGGTCCGTTCAACAACATTCCTTGTGCGTATGTGGGCCCGGTTATACCTCCTTTGGCTGGGTGTGGAGGGGTTGAGGTAGGGGGTGAGTATGAATGAGCGGAGGGCATATGCACTGTCGCCTGGAAGAGAAAGGGGTCACATTAGACACATGCATACATGTATACCACCTACCTACTATGTGTTATGGGGGTCTGATGATGTGTCTCACCTAGGAGGTATCCTTCTCCAAATTCGCCAGCCATCAGCCGTGCATATATGCCGCTCTGTTGGAATATATAGGAGTCATGGGTACTCCCTGGAAATTTTGCAACCAGGTCTGTGATGGTGTACTTGGCATTGCAGATCACCTGCACGTTGATGGTGTGTGTAGATTTCCGATTGCGGTATATGTATTCGGTGTCCGCTGGTGGGCAAATCGGAATGTGCGTGCCATCTATGCAACCGATGATTTGGGGAAATTGTGCCATCTGGTAGAAGTCAGCTTTGGTTTGTAGCAGTTCTGCGTGGGTTGCAGGGAAAGAGATGTATTGGTCCATCCTGTCTATCATGGCGTCAAGGAATATGTGGAAGAACCTTGACAGGCTGCTCTGGCTCACCCCTCCTGCTGCTGCTACTCCACTTTGAGAGCTGCCAGACGCAAGCAGGTGTAGGTTGCATAGCACCTGGACGTGCGCAGGGATGGCGTGTGCCCTTGGGGTGTGGTGGTCCAAGAATGGCTTAAGGTCCCTGATGAGCTCAAGTATGGTGTCAGAGTCCAGCCTGTATCTCTGTAGGATCTCAGCCTCAGTGAGCATGAACAGGGTTATCCTCTGTCTGTAGACCTGTTCATTTCTTAGCCATTCCCTCTGTCCTTCCTGCTGTAGCCGTAGCCGCCTCGCAATGACATAGAAAGCTGCCATCCTGCAAGTTGCAATGCATTTTGGGACTGTTTATATGGGTTGGAGTTGGTTACCACCTGATTGCAATCCATGGTAAATACCGAGTGAATTCTACCGATTTTGAGCCGATTTCGGTGTTTCTGTGCCTCCCTACATCTCCCCAACTGTCGGAATCGGGGAATTTCCCGATCGGAGATTCATACGAATCGGCATGTTTTCCGAATCGGCTCATGTCCGAATCGGTATTTGTACCGATTCGGTAAATGGATAGAATCGGTGATTTTCCGATTCGGTGTCACTAACGAATCGGTAATTGGACCGAATCGGTGATTTTCCGATTCGGTGTCACTAACGATTCGGTACATGGACCGAATCGGTGATTTTCCGAATCGGTGTCACTAACGAATCGGTAATTGGACCGAATCGGTCTTTGCATCCGATTCGGTGTTTTTCCGATTCGTTACATATCCGATTTTCGGTATGTACGTATCGGATTCTTTCCCATTCGGTACTCATTCCGATTCGGTTTTCTATCCGATT